>NC_071506.1:204218324-204521354 GCF_027887155.1 Malaclemys terrapin pileata | reverse complement strand
CAAATACTATCTAGACCATCCCTGATAGACATTTATCTAACCTACTCTTAAATATCTCCAGAGATGGAGATTCCACAACCTCCCTAGGCAGTTTATTCCAATTTTAACCACCCTGACAGTTAGGAACTTTTTCCTAATGCCCAACCTAAACCTCCCTTGCTGCAGTTTAAGCCCATTGCTTCTTGTTCTATCCTTAGAGGCTAAGATGAACAAGTTTTCTCCCATCCATGTAAATATCCACGTAAACTTTGCATTTCTATAGTACCTCCCATCCAAGGACTCTGGGCACTTTACAAAGAGTAATGACT
This sequence comes from Malaclemys terrapin pileata, assembly GCF_027887155.1. NCBI lineage: Eukaryota > Metazoa > Chordata > Testudines > Emydidae > Malaclemys > Malaclemys terrapin. The sequence goes on along the minus strand of NC_071506.1, from coordinate 204,521,046 downwards.
AAGCCTCACAACTCCTCCCCGCACCCCCAAGGTAAAAAAATTATCCCCATTTTTTCATATGGGGAAACTGAGGCACCCACAGTCACACACAGAGTCTGTTAATGAGCCAAAACGAGAGCCCAGGTCTCACCTCTCCTAGTCCTTTGCCCCAACCTATCACTACCCCAGGATCTTCCATCACCCAGGCATTCCCAGATTTTGGTTGATTTTTCAGGTGACTTCTGGATTTCTGCATGAGAGTCACTATTCAGACATTCCCTGACTGTGCTTGAGCTCAGCCACTAGGGGCAGGGAAATCAACAGCTAAAGGCACCTTCCAAGCTCTCAGATCCCCGTTGTTGTCCCTCTCTCCCCCAAGGTGGTGCTGAAACACTGTGCTTTGACCCTAACATCATGAGTGAGGCCGTAAGACTCAGCAATTCATTTCCTGTCAGCACAGCGTGACAGAGTCAGAGAAGACATGCATATGAGCCCCAAACAAAAAAGCAAGAGGAAGGCATGAACCAAACAATACTGTGGTAAAATGCAAAGCCTGAAGAGGTTTTTCTTAAGAACAATGCCAAAGAAAAACAAGCACCTTAAAAGAAACACATTCCAGCACACAAACTCCCATAGCCCGAGCATACACATGTCTATAGAAGGCAACTGTTCAGCTCATTTTCAATTTCTGTCAATATCTGCTTTTGCTCGGGTTTACAGAGTTTCTTACAGGCTTACAACAAAATTATCAGACTGTTGCAGACTATTGCATGAAAGAAATAAATCCCCAATTCAACCACAGGTCACTGGAATGACTGGAACAACAATAGTCGTTTACACTGGTGGTCAGCTGAGAGAAACAAAGGCCCAATAACATTAGGGTCACACAATGTAGGGCTTCCTAGGCTAGTGTTAAGGTTCCAGCTGGTAGGAGTCCTCAGGCAAGGGTGAGGGTTACAGAAGGTAGGACTAGGCTTGGCCTGGTATTGCTCACTGGGTTAGGATTAAAAAAGGTGGGGTGCCCTGGACTTAGGTTAGGATGAAACAGGGTGGGATCCCAGTCTGGGGTTAGAGTTAGAGACCAAGCTCTCCCGAACAAATTCATTGCTGTTGAATGCATGTACATATACATCTACACTTTGAACGGGAGAGGCCATTGCCAGCTTGGGTAGACACGCACGCGTTAGCCTTGATCAAGCTAGTGTGCTAAAAATAGAATTGTAGCCAGTGGCATGAGGGGCTAGGTAGCCCCCACACCAGTTCAATCCTGTCCAAAACCCTAGGTATGAATTTGGGTAGCAGGCCCCCTGCTGCTGCAGCTACGCTTCTATTCCTAGCAAGCTAGCTTGAGCAAAGTTAGCATGTGTATGGCTCCCCAAGCTGGAAATGGCACTTCCAGCTCAAAGAGTAGACATCCCCTGAAACAAAATGCACCTTGGGCAGGGCCGGTGCTACCATTAAAGCAAACTATGCGGTTGCCTAGGGTGCCAAGTTTTGGGGGCACCAAAAAGCGGTGACCCCCATTTTTTTTTACAGCGTTCCTGGGCTGGGCTGCTGGCGGCGCGCTGACACATGCAGCTCAGACTCCCTCTTCCAGCACAGCGGCCGCCCCATGCAATTATTGTCATTGCCGGCGGGGGCGGCGTGCTTGGGGAGGGGGCGTAGCAGAGGTGAGCTGGGGTGGGGAGCCCTGCGGCAGCTCCTCCCCCTGCCTTGAGGCATCCCCCCCTCTGCCGCAGCACCTCACCCCCCCGGCCCGGGGAGCTGTGCGGCAGCTCCCCACCCCAGCTCACCTCTGCTACGCCCTCTCCCTTGCTCTAATTCTCCTGCCTCCCAGGTTTGCAGCGCCAATCAGCTGTTTGGCGCCGCAAGCCTGGGACGGGAGGAGAATTAGAGCGGGGGCGGCGTGCTCGGGGAGGAGGCGGAGCAGAGGTGAGCTGGGGTGGGGAGCTGCCGCACAGCTCCCTGCGGGGGGAGAGCTGCCGCGGGGGGGGTGTGCCTTAGGGCGGGGGGGAGCTGCCATCGGGGGGGGGCGCCTCAGGGCAGAGGGGGGGCGGGAAGCTGCCGCAGGGCTCGGGGGGGGGGGCGCAAGGTGGAAGTTTCGCCTAGGGCGCAAAACTTCCTTGCACCGGCCCTGACCTTGGGTCTGACTTAAAGTCCCTCAAAGTAAATGGAAAAGATCCTATGGACTTCAGTGCTATCCCACACACCATGTACAATACAGGCACATCCCCTGGGCTCATATAGCCTAGTGGGGTTGTCAGTCTATTCCTGGTGCCCAGAAGTCTGAAAAACCCTTTCTTCGCTCCCAAGTCTGTCAGGGGGTTAGCATGGAAACCCAGGCCCACCCACTCCACTGGATTCCAGCTCAGGTCCTCGAGCTAGATAAGCATGATCATGGTTCTTCGACTCCGACAGTGCCCTGTGCTTCTTCCTACCCTCCCATGGATCTTTGCAGGCTCTCCAGCCTATCAGGCAATTCATCCCTTCCCAGGCTGTTGTCTCTGGGCAGCTCTTTAGTAGCTTGCTGGCAGGAGCTCCTTTCTCCAGACTGCTCATTCCTCTGGGGGCCATCCTACCCCTCTGCTTCCCAGCCCTTTTATCCTCCCAACTGTTGTGAGGCTTCTAGTCAGCAGTGGCTAGCAGTGCCTGTATTAACCCTTTGGTCACTGGGCCAGCATGGGGTACATGCAGCCCAGGACAATCCCCTTTGAAGTTTTGGACATTCCAAAGGGCCATCTCAGAATTCCACAGACAGCCCGCAACACAGTCCAGCACTAAAGGGGTTAATTGTAGTGTAGACCTTTTCTCCTTCAGATTGCTCTAAATGGGAGAGAATCATAAATTGGACAAATCAGAGAATCTGGCCTGATGAGCATTTGACCCATGAGTAGTGGGTCTATTCCAACTATTAATATTTCATGATTTTCAAAAACGGTAAGAATGAAAATAGAGATCGTTATATGTAAGAGCTAACCTTGAACAAAGGCATGTTAATGAAGTAGTCACATATCAGAGGCCAGAATAATGTTTGAAGAACAAGTCTGTTTCAGTATGCATCAGAAAAAGGGGCCCGATCAACCCTTCCAGCAGGAAAGCCTACAGTAGATGGTTTGAAGGGGAAGGAAGACTTGTCAAAGTTTCCTTTCACAGAATTACCTTCTGATTGTTCTGCCAGGGGTCAGGGTTTCTACCCCTTTTCCCTATCTGAATAAGCTGAGTTTGGATACTAAATCCCATGGATTCCCCAAGATGGGATAAATCCTGGGGGATCCATAGGGGACTAGAGCCACTTGTATGGATGCTCTGTGCCTCTGCACTGGCTCTGTCCACACCCTGACAGTGAGCGCTAATGGTTCAGCACTGTTAGGCGCTCCTTTAGCTGTAGCTGTGCAGAGACCCCCAGAGGCGACAGGGCTGAAGAGTGTCTCAATCTGTACTGCTTTGTGCTGGAGGGGAGGGGAATGTGATGTGTGTGTCCCCTGCCCCTGCTCTTTTTCCTCTCTGCAGATTCCATGTGAAAAGCCCTCTAAGAGGTCATGGCAAGGGAGAAATAGTGACAGCTAATTCCACTTTCCTTCCCTCTGTGCTCCTGTATATGGATAGATTCAGAGACTTTACGGCCAAAAAGGATCATTATGATCATCTAGTCTGACCTCTTACATAACACAGGCCAAAGAACCACTAAGCAACTTGGTGAGACAACACGGGTGTAAGGGTGTTGACTCACCCCTGCGGCGCCTCCTGCTGGTTGTCTGTGAATTAGCTCGTCCCAGCTCCGGAGCGCCCTCTGCAGGCCAGTGATCCGCCTTACCTCACTCTGGCCCCCGTGTCCCTCCCAGGATCTGGTGCCCCTTCACTGGGTTTCTGACCCCCTTGCAGAACCCCTCAGTCCCAGGGTCTCCCCCTCCCAGGGGAACCCCCACCCACTATCCCCACTTTGCCTCAGTCTTGGCTACTGCCCAGTCTCCTTCTAGCCCCCATTCACTGGGGCAGACTGCAGTATAAGCCACTCATCACAGGCAAAGGGGTTTGGATCTGCTGCCTCTGCCTACCCCTGGGCTACCCCTTTGCAACCCCAGTACCCAGTTGGCCTTACCCTAGGCCTGCAGCCTGGGGGGTTTCCAGGCCAGAGCTCCCCAGCTCCTCTTGCCTTCCCCCAGCCCTGCTCCATCTTAGGTACCCAGGTATGCTCCCTAGCAGCCAGGCCCTTCTTCTTCTAAAGGCAGAGAGAGAGTGTTTGCTTGAGTGCCAGGCTCAAACCTTTATAGTGCCAGCTGGGCCCTGATTGGGGTGTGGCCCAGGTGAGCCTGCTTCCCACTCAGCCTGGGCTGTTCCCCCTACCACAGCCCTCTCAAAGGGCTGTTTTAAGCCCTTCCGGGCAGGAGCAGGTAACCACCCTGCTACAACGGGCTTCAATGTCAATAGCACGCAGACAACACCCAACTCGATCTGTCCTTCCCAATTAATGATACCACCACTGTCTGCCAGCTGGCAAAGGCTCCTACTCTGTCTGTACAGTGCCTTGCACAGTGGGCATACCAGATTGGCTGTCCCTTAGGTACTACCGTAATAAACATGACCAATAATAAGATCAACACAGCGATGAAGAGGAACTGGCTGAGGCTAAGCTCTACCAAGACTGAGGTTATGTTTGTTGGCAGAGGAAAACACTTCAACGTTCCCACAACTAGTCAAGTCAGTGGGCAGTATAAGAGTCCCATCTCACTCCTCGGCAATGGTGCATTTCCACATAGTTGCATCCATAATTAATATGCTCTACCGTCTCTGACTGGCCAGGATACTGCAGGCCATCCGTGTGGATGATGGCTCAGCTTTGATGATGCACCTTACTTCTCAAGCAGATTGTAGCAAGGGCTCTGCATGGGCACCAGCTCTGAAAAAGGCACCTCTGGTACCGAACGCAGAAGTGCTCTTCCTCAGTAACCCAGGCTAGTGCAAGCCTATCAGCTCTGTCCTCTGCTCACTGTACTGGCTCGCCATAGGCTACAGCTTCAGAGCCAAAGCCTTGGTCCTTATTTTCAAGGCACTTAGTGGTTTGGGACCAGGATTAGTCCCCAGCCCTTCCCCAAAGGAAAATGACCTCACTGTCTAGATCCACAACTAGCACCTCTAGCTCTGCTTTGCCGGTCCAATGAAATTGTCTGCACCAAGGGAAAAGCTTGGTTTGTGCAGGAGCCAGCTTTTGCTGGGACTGATTTCGCAGGAACTGAGACTGAGGGTCTGTCTACACTACAAAATTAGGTCGAATTTGTAGAAGTTGGTTGTTTAAAAATCGTTTTTATAAGGTCGAATGTGTGTCCCCCCACACAAAATGCTCTAAGTGCATTAAGTCTGTGGACTACGTCCACAGTACTGAGGCTAGCATCGACTTCTGGAGCGTTGCACTTCAGGTAGCTATCCCACAGTTCCCACAGTCTCCGCCGCCCATTGGAATTCTGGGTTGAGGTCCCAATGCCTGATGGGGCAAAAACAGTGTCGCGGGGGATTCTGGGTACATGTCGTCAGGCCTCCACCCCCTCCGTGAAAGCAACAGCAGACAATTGTTTCGCGCCTTTTTTCCTGGGTTACCTGTGCAGACAACATACCACGTCCACGGCAAGCATGGAGCCCGCTCAGCTCACCGTCACCATATGTCATCTGGGTGCCAGCAGACGTGGTACTGCATTGCTACACAGCAGCAGCTAATTGCCTTTTGGCAGTAGACAGTGCAGTATGACTGGTAGCCTTTATCAGGTATCTGGGTGCTGGCAGACGTGGGGCTGCATTGCTACACAGCAGCAGCTCCTTGCCTTTTGGCAGCTGATGGTGTATTACAATTGATATCCGTCGTCGTCGTACTCCTCAGTGAGTTCGGTCAGAGGCACCTGGGCAGACATGTTTTGTCTCCTGGAGACTCAGTCCTGCCGGCAGTCCTATTGAACCATCTTGACGATGATGGCTAGCAATCATAATCCGGCATCTTCTGCCAAGCATCCAGAAGATGCCGATGGCTATCAGTCATGCTGCACCGTCTGCTGCCAGCCTAAGATGTAAAAGATAGATGGAGTGGATCCAAATAGGAAATGGACCACATTTGTTCTGTATTCATTTGCTTTCCCCTCCCTCTGTGAAATCAACGGCCTGCTAAACCCAGGGTTTTGAGTTCAATCTTTGGGGGAGCCATTCTGTGTGACAGTTGTTTGTGTTTCTCCCTGATGCACAGCCACTTTTGTTGATTTTAATTTCCTGTAAGACATGTCGTCACTCGCCCCTCCCTCCCTCCCTCCGTCAGACAATAGTTTTGCGCCTTTTTTCAGCCCAGACGCCATAGCAGTGGGATCATGGAGCCCGCTCAGATCACTGCAGCAATTATGAGCACTATGAACACCACGTGCATTGTCCTGGAGTATATGCAGAGCCAGAACATGCCAAAGCAAAACCAGGCAAGGAGGCGATTGCAGCGTGGCGACGAGAGTGATGAAGAAATTGACATGGACATAGACCTCTCACAAAGTACGGGTCCCAGCAACGTGCAAATCATGGTGTTACTGGGGCAGGTTCATGCCGTGGAACGCCAATTCTGGGCCCGGGAAACAAGCACAGACTGGTGGGACCGCATCGTGTTGCAGGTGTGGGTCGATTCCCAGTGGCTGCGAAACTTTCGCATGCGTAAGGGCACTTTCATGGAACTTTGTGACTTGCTTTCCCCTGCCCTGAAGCGCCAGAATACCAGGATGAGAGCAGCCCTCACAGTTGAGAAGCGAGTGGCAATAGCCCTGTGGAAGCTTGCAATGCCAGACAACTACCAGTCAGTCAGGAATCAATTTGGAGTGGGCAAATCTACTGTGGGGGCTGCTGTGATCCAAGTTACCAGGGCAATCAAAGACCTGCTGATATCAAGGGTAGTGACTCTGGGAAACGTGCAGGTCATAGTGGATGGCTTTGCTGCAATGGGATTCCCTAACTGTAGTGGGGCGATAGACAGAACCCATATCTCTATCTTGTCACCGGAGCACCAAGTCACCGAGTACATAAACCGAAAAGGGTACTTTTCAATGCTGCTGCAAGCCCTGGTGGATCACAAGGGACGTTTCACCAACATCAATGTGGGATGGCCAGGAAAGGTACATGATGCTCGCGTCTTCAGGAACTCTGGTCTGTTTCAAAAGCTGGAGGAAGGGACTTTCTTCCCGGACCAGAAAATAACCGTTGGGGATGTTGAAATGCCTATAGTTATCCTTGGGGACCCAGCCTACCCCTTAATGCCATGGCTCATGAAGCCGTACACAGGCAGCCTGGACAGTAGTCAGGACCTATTCAACTATAGGCTGAGCAAGTGCAGAATGGTGGTAGAATGTGCATTTGGACGTTTAAAAGCGCGCTGGCACAGTTTACTGACTTGGATAGACCTCAGCGAAATCAATATCCCCATTGTTATTGCTGCTTGCTATGCGCTCCACAATATCTGTGAGAGTAAGGGGGAGACATTTATGGCGGGGTAGGAGGTTGAGGCAAATCACCTGGCCGCTGATTACATGCAGCCAGACACCAGGGCGGTTAAAAGAGTACAGCAAGGTGCGGTGCGCATCAGAGAACCTTTGAAAACCAGTTTTGTGACTGGACAGGCTATGTTGTGAAACTGCTGTTTGTTTCTCCTTGATGAACCCCCCCCCGGTTCACTCTACATGCCTGTAAGCTAACCACCCTCCCGTCCCCCATTCGAGCACCGCTTGCAGAGGCAATAAAGTCATTGTTACTTCACATTCATGCATTCTTTATTAATTCATCACACAACTAGGGGGATAACTGCCAAGGTAGCCTGGGAGGGGTAGGGGAGGAGGGAAGCGCTGGTTGGGGTGGGGGAGGAGGGAAGGACAAGGACACACTGCAGTTTAAAACTTTAAAACTTTAACTCTTATTGAAGGCCAGCCTTCTCATGCTTGGGCAATCCTCTGGGGTGGAGTGGCTGGGTGGCCGGAGGCCCCCCCACCGCGTTCTTGGGCATCTGGGTGAGGAGGCTGCGGAACTTGGGGAGGAGGGCTGTTGGTTACACAGGGGCTGTAGCGGCCGTCTCTGCTCCTGCTGCCTTTCCTGCAGCTCAACCACACGCTGGAGCATATCAGTTTGATGCTCCAGCAGCCGGAGCATCGACTCTTGCCTTCTATCAGCAATCTGACGCCACTTATTCTCTTCAGCCCGCCACTTGCTCTGTTCATCCCGCGATTCAGCCCGCCACCTCTCCTCTCGTTCATATTGTGCTTTTTTGCACTCTGACATTGACTGCCTCCACGCATTCTGCTGTTCTCTGTCAGCGTGGAAGGACATCTGGAGCTCCGAGAACATATCATCCCGAGTCCGCCGTTTTCTCCTTCTAATCTTCACTAGCCTCTGCAAAGGAGAAACATTTGCAGCTGGTGGAGGAAAAGGGAGAGGTGGTTAAAAAGAAACATTTTAGAGAACAATGGGTACACCCTTTCACATTAAATTTTGCTGTTCACATTACACAGCACATGTGCTTTCATTACAAGGTCACATTTTTCCTCTTATATTGAGGGCCTGCCGGTTTGGTGTGAGAGATCACTCATGCAGTGCCAGGCAACAGAATTTGGCTTGCAGGCAGCCATGGTAAGCCAGTCTGTTGCGGTCTGGATACCCCACTGACCAGCAGCGGCAGCAACCGCTGTTAGGGCCCCGGGCTGGAACGCAGTGGAGTGGGTGGGCCTGCGTTCCCCCCTGCCACCCTCCGTACGGGTGGCAGGCTTCCCCCTCACCCAACGCTCGGCTACAGAAGCCTGGGCCTTGAACTATTTGCCTGCTCAGCCCCTGCAACAAGGGCCTGAGCTTAACTGTGTTTGCCCCGCCCTGATCCAGGGCCTGGGCTTTGAACTGCTTGCTCGCTCAGCCCCTGCAACAAGGGCCTGAGTTAACTGTGTTTGCCCCGCCCTGATCCAGGGCCTGGGCTTTGAACTGCTTGCTCGCTCAGCCCCTGCAACAAGGGCCTGAGTTAACTGTGTTTGCCCCGCCCTGATCCAGGGCCTGGGCGCTGAACTATTTGCTCGCTCAGCCCCTGCAACAAGGGCCTGAGCTAACTGTGTTTGCCCCGCCCTGATCCAGGGCCTGGGCTCTGAACTATTTGCTCGCTCAGCCCCTGCAACAAGGGCCTGAGCTTACCTGTGTTGGCCCGCCCTGATCCAGGGCCTGGCCTCTGAACTATTTGCTCGCTCAGCCCCTGCAAACAAGGGCCTGAGCTTACCTGTGTTGGCCCGCCCTGATCCAGGGCCTGGGCTCTGAACTGTTTACTCGCTCAGCCCCTGCCAACAAGGGCCTGAGCTTAACTGTGCTGGCCCCGCCCTGATCCAGGGCCGGGGCTTTGAACTGTTTCCTCGCTCAGCCCCTGCAAACCCGGGCCTGAGCCAACCGTGTTCGCCCCGCCCTGATCCAGGGCCTGGGCTTTGAACTCTTTGCTCGCTCAGCCCCTGCAGTCAAGGGCCTGAGCTTTAACTGTGGCTGCTCCGACTCTGCACTAAAGAGCCGGAGTTCCGGGACTAACTGACTACTTGTTCCCACAGCAGTGAGTCGGTGTGGCTCCCCTCCTGTCCAGAAGGGTCGAGCCCCGGCTAGGACCTACTACACAGTCTTTTGGCTTTTTTAAGCTTCATAACATGTGGGAATGTTTTCAAACAGCAGCGCCCTCATTTCCCATACCAAGCACCTGTTGGGTTGGCCATTTAAAATGGGTTTGCAATGTAAAAGGAGGGGCTGCGGTTTCCGGGTTAACATGCAGCACAAACCCAACTAACCCCCCTTACCCCCCTCACCCAATTCTCTGGGATGATCACTTCACCCCTCCCTCCCCACTGCGTGGCTAACAGCGGGGAATATTTCTGTTCAGCCGAGCAGGAGCGGGTACCTCTGAATGTCCCCTTAATAAAATCACCCCATTTCAACCAGGTGACCGTGAATGATATCACTCTCCTGAGGATACCAAAGAGCGATAAGGAATGGATATTGTCTGCATGCCAGCAAACACTGGGACCATACGCTGCCATGCTTTGTTATGCAATGATTCCAGACTACGTATTTCTGGCCTGGCGTGGTAAAGTGTCCTACCATGGAGGACGGGATAAGGCAGCCCTCCCCAGAAACCTTTTGCAAAGGCTTTGGGAGTACATCAAGGAGAGCTTTCTGGAGATGTCCCCATACACGTTAACAGACTTTTCCAGTAGCTGTACTGGCCGCAATTGCCAGGGCAAATTAATCATTAATCATTAAACACGCTTTTAAACCATGTGTAATATTTACAAAGGGCCCTCAGGGTCTGGGAGCATGCCTTGGGTGAGTTTGGGGGTTACTGGTTCCAGGTCCAGGGTGATAAACATATCCTGGCTGTTGGGGAAACCGGTTTCTCCGCTTCCTTGCTGTGAGCTATCTTCATTGTCTTCATCATCATCCTCCTTGTACCCCAAACCCACTTCCCTGTTGCGTGATTCTCCATTGATGGAATCAAAGCACAGGGTTGGGGTAGTGGTGGCTGCACCACCTAGCATGGCATGCAGCTCCGCGTAGAAGCGGCATGTCTGCAGCTCTGCCCCGGACCTTCCTTTTGCCTCTCTGGCTTTGTGGTAGGCTTGCCTTAGCGCCTTAATTTTCATGCGGCACTGCTGTGCGTCCCTGTTATGGCCTCTGTCCTTCATGGCCTTTGAGACTTTTTCTAATGTTTTGCCATTTCGGTTACTACAACGGAGTTCAGCTAGCACTGATTCGTCACCCCATATGGCGAGCAGATCCCGTACCTCCCTTTCGGTCCATACTGGAGCTCTTTTGCGATCCTGGAACTCCATCATGGTTACCTGTGCTGATGAGCTCTGCATGGTCACCTGTGCTCTCCAAGCTGGGCAAACAGGAAATGAAATTCAAAAGTTGGCGGGGCTTTTCCTGTTTACCTGGTCAGTGCATCTGAGTTGAGAGTGCTGTCCAGAGCGGTCACAATGAAGCACTCTGGGATAGCTCCCGGAGACCAATACCGTCGAATTCCGTCCACACTACCCCAAATCCGACCCGCAAAGGCTGATTTCAGCGCTAATCCCCTCGTTGGAGGCGGAGTAAAGAAACCGGTTTAAAGGGCCCTTTAAGTAAAAAAAAAAAAGGGCTTCGTCGTGTGGACGTGTCCAGGCTTAATTCGATTTAACGCTGCTAAATTCAACCTAAACTCGTAGTGACCAGGCCTGAGAGTTACTGTAACATTTCTGCCAGGTGGAGCCGGCTGCAACCAGGGCTGGGTTCAATATCTAGGGGTTCCTCTTCAACAATACAATACAGAACGGCCTCGAGCCCCCACCCAGTAACCTGGGGAAATTACCTGTGTGCCTCTGAGAGGCAATATTTCCCCACTCACAAGCACAGAGTCTGAGTGTAGAAAAGAAACTTTTAATGAAAGGAGGGAAGTCACCCGACATTAATTAGGGAAAATGCCACAAGTGAGATTCATAATCATAAAACTGTGAACAGGACACCCACCCCAGAGTGCTTGGGGCAGTGCCTTCCGCCTCATGTTCTCGAGTTCTATAATCAAAAGTTCCTTTTCTGTGCCCCTCTCTGCTCCCTCACCATACTACACTCACAGTGGTTGTCCTTGGTCAGGAGGACCCGGGGTCAGAGGTGCATCTGTGTGAGTTCACCTTCCACCCGGGGAAGAAGGCACCTTGCTTACTCCACGATCTGAGCACTTGTTCTCGTTGGCCGATCTGCCAGCCGTTGTTCCTGGCCACCCCGCCAGCCGCAATTCCTCATTGCCTCGCCAGCCACTCGTTCTGCTCACTGCCTCACCAGGTCTCCAGGAACTAAAGACAGTGGAGGGTGATTAAGGTAGTATGTTAAAATGCCCAAGGGGACTATGAGTGCACACCAGCAGGGTCTACATGACCAGTTAATGAGCAAAATGTTAGCGCGCTTTAAAAATCACAGCCTTGTAGTGCGCATTATCCTTCTATGTAGTGGTGCCCTGAGTTACAGGCATTACTGCTGACAACTCAAAAACAGATCTTTCAGCTCTTCATCTTGCTGTAGTTTGCTGATGTTGTTCATTGTAGGTGCAACAAAAATAAAAGCCGAAGGTCTATTTTAGTTGTTCTCACTCGGTTGCTAATCTAACACCCTGCTGAGGCAGCGAGTGTAGCACTCAGAAATTTAACCCTAAAGGACTTTTCACACCTCAGTCATACCCTTCACACTCTTGTTTGATCTGCACATCCAAACAAAGCACAGCTTCGGTGTACCCAGCACCGATGTGGGTTTTCTCCCTGAGACCGTGTTTCACAGCAGGCAGGAATATTTAGATAATACTGAATAATTTGTGCCTGCACTGGTCCTAGACAAGCCTTAATTTATAGTGGAGACATATGTGAAGACATACGGATGCCTAGGCAGTCCCACCCTAGTTATTCTCTGCCACCGCCCTTCCCACACACAGATGCATCCGCTTCTGCATACTCGTGATTACACCCATCCGCCTCTTGCCTGTCTGTGATCCACTTACAGGCTGGTGTGTGTTCTTCTTTCTCTACTTGATGAAGTTATAAGGCTTCTGGTGACACCTCTGTGATGCTGGCAGCTCTTGCCAAGCATCTTGCCAAGGCTGCCGGCACTATCTAAGAATGGACAAACACCTAGCTGGAGACCAGAGCAGTTCACTTGTGTGTTTTGAATTGCTCAAAATAGGTATCCGTTTTATAAGAATGTATGTAGTGTTTAGTCTCTAAACAATGTTTGTCAGTTGTTGCATGCAACTATCTTATTTATAATGTCAGTATTCCATGCTACAAGGAAATATGTAAATTTTGCTTGATAACTTTTTGAAAATGTGATATATCTCGATTTTAGTAAGGCTTAGACCCACATGATATTCTCATAAGCAGCTAGGGAAATATGGTCTAAATGAAATTACTATAAGGAGGGTATGCAACTAGTTTAAAGACTACATTCAAAGAATAGTTATCAATGGTTCGCTGCCAAACTAGGGAGATGTGTCTATTTAAATCATGCAGGGGTCTGTCCTAGGTCCGGTACTATTCAACATTTTCATTAATAACTTGGAAAATGGAGTGAAGAGTATGCTTATAAAATTTGCAGATGACACCAGCTGGGTAGAGTTGCTAGCACTTTGGAGGACAGGATTAGAATTCAATATGGCCTTGATAAATTGGAGAATTGGTCTGAAACAAAATGAAATATAATAAAGACAAGTGCAAAATACTACACTTAGGAAGGAAAAATCAAATGCACAGCTACAAAATAGGCAATAACTGGCTAGCTGGTGATACTGCTGAAAAAGATCTGGGGGTTATAGTGGATCACAAAATGAATATAAATTAAGAATGTGATGCAGTTGCAAAAGAGGCTAATATAATTCAGGGGTGTTTTTTGGGGAGTGGAATGTAAAGCAGCAAGGAGACATGGAAGGGGGTGAAGATAAGAACAAATAAGCAGGGTTGGAAAAGGAGAGTGTGACAGAATGTACCCTTGTGTCTATATTCTATACTGTACTAATAATCTTTGTACAAAGTATACCGTGTGAGGTATCATTTGAAAACTCATAATTTGCTGGTCATTATTGTCCTGATAAATTGTGTGTGGCAACATTGTATGCCATTGTATGTTATAAGATTCCACTGTATGGTGTTAACATGTATTCCAAACTGAGATTGGCATACAGGTCTATCTCAAACAAAGGAATGTATGCTCAGCTTAATTTGTGTTTAAGTAGTAATCAGAGTCTTCAAGCAGGAAGGGAAACAAAAGGCGCTCAAAAAGGTGAGGAAGATGCAGCAGGGAACATCCTTCCCTATAGACTCTGTCTCCTGAATATCAGCTGGAAATGTTTTCCAAGAGAGGATTAACACTATAAAAAGGAGGGACAAACACCCCAAGACCTCCCCCCTCCCTGTTCATCACATTCATGGCAACAGAAATAACAAAAGAAGCATTCGTGGGACTGAAGAAGGCAGAGGCGTAGCGAGCGCCCTCTGTACCTTCCAACCGGAGGGGGCCCCACAAGGAAGGGGGCCCCTAAAAGTGGCAAAAAAAATGTAAGGTATAACTAGGTAAGTGACATTTATTGACGCTATTGCACAATCCATGTTGGTTTTACTGACAAAACCGTGAAGTCATTATGATACATCATAATGCTATTGGCTACATCAGTTGTCTGTCGGTCAGTTTCGAATTTTAGTTGGAGCCATTCAAAGAATGTGTATTTGCGTTCATAATGGCGGTCGGCGGATAAATGTTATTAATTTAGTTGTTTAATTTTTTATCGTTTGAAACGATTCGTTTCCAAAGCAGAAGCGTGCTTTGTGATGTCTAAGAGAACGTATAAGATCGGAGCTAGTAAACGAAAGGCAGCAAAAGATGCTGAGAAGGAACTTGAGAAAATTCCAAAGTTGTCAACGTATTTTGCGCTGCAATCCAACATACAGGTACAGGCACATGAAACGGACAGCGCTAGCAGCGACGAATCGTATCCAGAAGTGCTTCAAGTGAGGTCGAAGGTGAAGCCAGTTGTTCTACCAAACAAACTGTGACAGATATTCCAGCTACTGCCGGGAAAGAAGTATCTGAATCTGAACCACTGATTGATGATCCAGGAGATTGGCCGTCTATAATATCGGACAGGCAAGTGTGTGACATTGTTGCACGTGGCCCACCGCAGCAGAATGAAAGTTACGAATTTCCATTTAACGTGGAAAGACGGAGGTTCACAAGTACTCATTTCTATCGAACCATGGCAAATGGCGAGAAAATAAGACGTTCATGGTTAATTTACTCAGTTCAGAAAGATGCCATTTTTTGTTTTTATTGTAAATTATTTGGCACTGGCGACATACCGCTACGTCGTGGAACATCTGCTTGGAAAGCACTGTCAAAAAGACTTCAGCAGCATGAAACAGGCAAAGGTCATCAAGACTGTATGGTGAAATGGTTTGACCTTCGGTCAGGCATAGTAAACCGTACATTTATTGACCAACTCGAATTGCAGGTTTTTCTGAAAGAAAGAGATTTCTGGAGAAATGTTGTCAAACGCATGGTTGATGTCATTATTTTCTTGTCCAAAAGAAACTTGGCATTTCGAGGAAGTAATGAAAAGCTCGGCGATCCTTCGAATGGTAACTTTTTGGGATTGTTTGAATTGCTTGCAAAGTATGATACTGTCCTCAGCGAACTTTTACAGAGGATTAAGAAGGCAGGGACACATGTTCAGTACCTCAGTCTACAGATCCAAAACGAGCTGATTCAATTTGTTGCCAGTAACATTCAAGAGGCCAACATAGCGCAGCTTAAAAAAGCAAAATATTATTCAGTTATTTTGGACTGTACTCCTGACGTGTCACATGAAGAACAGATGTCTGTGGTGTTACGCTTTGTTGAATGCAATGGTGAAGATAGTGTCAATATTCGTGAAGCGGTTGTTGGTTTTCTTAATGTTCATGATACAACTGGTGAGGGCTTATTGGAAGCGTTTCTTGAAAAGGCAAACAACTTAGGAATAGACATTGCTGACGTGAGAGGCCAAGCTTATGATAACAGCACAAATATGAGAGGAAAGAATAAAGGAGCTCAAGCCCGCATGCTAGAAATAAATGACCGTGCCTTGTATGTGCCATGTGGAGCTCACACTTGGAATCTTGTGATCTCAGACGCGGCAAAGTCATCGAAATATGCCATTGACTTTTTCGGTCTGATTAACAGAATATACGTTATCTTTTCTTCTTCACCTTCACGTTGGGATATACTTCAAGAACATATGCCAATATCTGTTAAAGGGTTATCGGACACTCGTTGGTAGTCGAGAATTGATGCTGTGAAGCTATTGCGTTATCACCTTGAAGAGTTGTGCAATGCTTTGTCATCTTTGCGAGAATATGCGCTCGAAAAGAAAGATGGCAATACAGCAACAGAAGCCGGTGCGCTTTTAGACCATATTACTATGTGGCCTTTGGTTCTGACTGTGTACACGTGGTATGATATACTATTTCACGTCAATAAAACCAGCAAATTAATTCAGTCACCAGATGTGTCAATTGACGTACTCCAGGCAGAAGTCGGTGCTACAAAGAAGTTTTTGGAAGACTATCGAAATACAGGATATATCTCTGTGGTCACAAATGCACATGAAATAGCAGAGCATATGGGTATTGAGCAGGCGTTTCCAGAAACCAGGGTGCAACGTAAGAAGAGAATGTTGGATTACGAATGTGCTGATGATTCGAGTCGTCTTTCTGCCGAAGAAAAATTCAAATCGCAGTTCGTTCTTGTTCTCACTGATCAGGCCATATCTTCTGTTTTGTCGTGATTTGACCAACTCGTGGAGTGGTATAAGTTTTTTGGATTTCTGTACAATGCTTACAGCCTGAAGCAGTGTCACAGAGAAAATGAACTGGAGAATCACAGCAAAAATTTTGAAAGAAAAATGGGAGACATTGATGCCAACGAACTCATAATGGAATTGAATCATTTTATTTATGTCATCGAGAAAGAGAGAGGACTTCTCACAGCAAACAATTTTTTAACGTACATATACAAGAACAGCCTTCAGGAGATATATCCGAATCTTTGCATTTGCATCAGAATTCTTCTGACCACACCAGTTACTGTCGCTGGTGTTGAAAGGAGCTTCAGCAGAATGAAACTGATCAAGAATATCCTGCGCTCAACCATGACAGATGACAGGCTTTCTGCGCTTGCAGTTATCTCAATCAAAAACAAGATTGCCAGATCTCTGGACTATGACGCATTGATTAACCAATTTGCGGAGAACAAGGCTCGAAAGAAGTGCTTTGCGTAAATACGGAATATATGTACACTGTAGGCCTATGTATACATAATATGAACCCTGTATATTGTATAAAATAAATACCGCATTCCAGTTTCTGCATTGTAAGGGGTCCCGCCCGGACATATGTTCGGAGGGGGCCACGTTCTTTGTTGCTATGGCCCTGGAAGAAGGTGTCCTGACCTAAGAAGTTTAATCAGTAAGACTGCTGAAAGCCATAGGCGTGCACAGCCCATTTCATTAGGGTGTGCACCCAGGGAGCCCCGCCCTAGCCCCGCCTCATCCACTCCCTCCTACTTCCTGCCCCCTGACTGCCACCCTCAGAACCCCCAATGCCCCCACTCCTTGTCCCCTGACTACCCCCTACTGGGACCCCTGCCCCTAACTGCCCCCCAGGACCCCATCTCCTATCTAAGTCTCCCTGCTCCTTGTCCCCTGACTGCCCCCCTAGCACCCTACCCCCTACCTGTCCCCTGACTGCCTGACCCTTATCCACTCCCACGCCTATCCAACCGCTCCCCGCCCCCTGACAGGATGCCCAGAACTCCCGATCCATCCAAACCCCTCTGCTCCCTGCCTCCCCCAACCCCTCTCCACACCCCTGCCTCCTGACAGCCCCCCCCAGAACTCCCAACTCATCCAATCCCCCCCAGCTCCTTGTTCCCTGACCACCCCCTCCAGAGGCCCCCCCACCCTAACTGTCCCCCCAGGACCCTCCTTGCTCCCTGTCCCCTGACCCCTATCTACTCCCCGCCCCTTGACAGACCCCGGGACTCCCATGCTCCATCCAACCCCCCCGCTCCCTGATTGCCCCCTCCAGAGACCTCCCGCCCCTAACACCCCCGGCCGGGATCCCACCCCCATCCAACCCACCCTGCTCCCTGTCCCCTGACTCCCCCCACCCCTTATCCAATCCCCCTGGGCCCGGACTCCTTACCATGGCATGAGATGAGGCTCCTAGCCTCCCTGCGGAGCCAAACACTGCCCAGCGGGAGTGCGTGCAGCCCCGGCCCCCAGAGCACTGCACACGCAGCGGCAGGGCTCCAGGGGAGGGTGTCTGCCTCCCTGCAGAGTCAAATGCTGCCCCGCGGGAGCATGCAGCCCTGACCCTCAGAGCGCTGCACGCGGCGGCAGGGCTCCAGGAGAAGGGGGAGGGTGTCTGCTTCCCCGCAGGGCCAAACGCTGCCACGCAGGAGCATGTGCAGCCCTAGCCCCCAGAGCACTGCACATGGGGCAGCATGGCTCCAGGAGAGGGGGGAGGTGTCTGCCTCCCCGTGGAGCCAAACCCTGCCCCACGGGAGCGTGCAGCCACGGCCCCCAGAGCACTGCATGCGCGGAGGCAGGACTCATGGGGAGGGAGAAAGGCGGGGGAGGGGCCGGCAGCTTGCTGCGCTCGGCCGGGCGCTCCGGCCGGGGAGCGCAGACCCCGCGGCTTGCCGCGCCTGGAGAGAGGGGCCATTTGCCCACCCCTGCATTAGGGTGTGCCCGGGCACACCCGGCACACCACATGCGCACACCTATGCTGAAAGCATGTGATGAGAAACTTTGCTTGAATCTGTTACAGTTTGCTAAGTTAGGCACCAGTAGCATTTGAACTTTATTTTCTTATAAACATTTCTGACTTTTATGCCTCATTACTTGGACTCACTTAAAGTCTCTCTCTTTGTAGTTAATAAATTTGTTTTATTGTTTAATTTAATCCAGTGTTTTACATTGAAGTGTCTGAGAAATGCCATTTGGGTATATTATTTGTATAAAAGCAATAACGGATATAAATTTGGATTGTGCAGCAGAGGACTGTGCAGTACAAGATATACATTTCTGGGGGGAAATATAAGACTGGGGGGTGTTGGGGTCACCCTGAAGTATAACCCAGGCTGGTAAGAGCCAAGGTGTGGCTGGCTGGCTACAGCACACACACACAGCTGGGAGTGGTTTGCATGCTGGAGTCTGTTTGTGAGCAGTCCAGGCTGGAGGCTACAGCAGTAAAACATTGCAAATGTCACTCCAGGTTAGAGGTCAGGGGTGACACAGCTACTCAATCTGGATTGTAACCCAGGTATGTCACGGAGTCAGAGAACAAAATTCATCAGCAGTTTGAGGAAGTGAGGCACCATTGGAATGTGTAGGGTCAGGGAGTGTAGCCCTGTCTGTGTCCCTGTCTGAGAGATTAGAAAAAGAAAAAAAAAAGGAGAGAGAACAACACAGGATAACAATATGACAGAAAGATACAAGAGAAAGAAAAGATACAAAAGAAGACTACTTGCCACTTTGGAACTGGTAATAGAAACATTCCAGGAAATTAGCTATACAAGGCTTTAACAATATCAAAGACGAATGATGCAAAGGATTGAGGATGCTAACATACCAAGAAGCAAGTCAGAAACATGTAAGAAAAGACCAAGAAAATATAAGCTGAAAACATTCATACAATGGGAATCAGTGATACACTGGGCCATAAACTTAAAAGATTTGTGGAAATTAAACTAAAAGAAGCATATATCCTTCTTTTTGGTTCAGTGCATGATGCTACCAACTCCAATACATCTGAAACTGTAAATATATGCAGACTGTGAAGACAACAAACTCTTAAGTGTGAATAGTTGTCAAGGCTGACATTAGATGTGAAGAAATTCTTTATTAAAGGAAGAATACTGGTTTCTCACTCCTGCTGTGGACGCAGCAATTTCAGGGCCTTAGGGATATCACAACACATATCAATCACTCTGACCAGTTAAAGAGAAGCACTGATGGCCCCTTTCTGATCACATCCAATCCCCTTTATCCCACAGTGGAGGACTCAATGCAGGGCCTTGAAAATTGTGAGTATAAAAGTAGCACTCTGAGAAGGTCAATGAGAACTTCTGGGAGTGAAAGAAGAAGAAAACAATAGGGCAGGTTTTCCCAAGGGACCTGATGATCATCTCCAAGTATATTTGTTTGCAAAGTTGCCTCAGATGCTATGTACTCCATCAGATATTGAGGAGGATGAATGAAGTTTTAAGGCCAAATCATCCTGCAATTCTCACAAACACGAATAAAAGTTTTACCTCTGTGGTTCTAAAGTCAGTTGGATGGCTCACATGACAAAAGTTACCCTGCAGCCCTCACATGGGTAAGTGACATAATTTTCAGTTTTAGTGGTTAAAAGGCAAGTAATCCAGTGATGCGCACCATAAGTATCTTTATGGTAATGGCCTAAATTTCAGAAGTGCTGATCATCCGCATCTCCTACTGCACTGAATGGAAATGCAGATGTTCACAACCTCTCATTGGTTTCAGTGGAAGTTGTTAGGTGCACTGGTAGTTCAGCTTCTGTCCCTTAATTTGCATTGTATGTTCTTATTGTAGATTTCTATGGTCCCTGGTTTCTAACAGAGTTTAGAGAAACAGATGTAACTCAGCAAATTATCCAAACTCCTGAGTTTCTGTTTTGGCAAATTTCACAGTTCGAGACACTGGATTGAAACACTCTAATATTGTCCCACATATTCTCTGCTTAGACAAGCTCAGCTGAAGATCAAGACTAGTCACACGAGTGAGGGTCCATAATCTGTATTTAAGATTGATTTACAGAAAATAATGTAATTTACTCACTTATCTTCCCTTAAGGACAGTCAGAACATCTTCAATATTCATATAGACACTAGCAATTTCCAAGTACCCCATGCACCTAATTTCCACGAAAGCTATTATATACACAACAAAGGGAGCACATATCCCTATAACAGCTATTGCCGTTTAAAATAGTCTTCTATTTCAAAAGAGGGTTTTTTGTTTGTTTTGTAATTTGTGGACTTTCAAAGGAAATCAGAGAAGCCTGTTAGAAATGATCATGCAGAGTTATCGACTGATTACTAGAATCAATAGACGTTTAGCGATTCATTTCGTACACGGTACAAACACAACTAAAACAGCATCATAAAAAGGATCTACTGTGAGCAAAATACACTCTTTCTGAAATGAAGGCTGTTTAGTTTTCAAGCAGTTACTCTCTCTTTGCACGTACATGGCCAATAAGTCTGTAAATTGGTGATGCAATTTTATAAAGCAAAATATAGTACTCACAGTTGTGGTTGCACACATAGTTAATGAGTTCACATGGCTGCAGAGCAGAAACAAAACAAGGAGAAAGAGGAATTCTTAGCTGATGAAGCGGTTTATTTCTAAATGTAAATTGAATATAGAATATGCCAGAGATACATACCGAAAAAGGGTGCTTTCCCTTTGCTCCTTTAGCATCCTAGAAGAACAGCATTGCAGATTACTAGATAATTTAAAGTTTTCAACTGCATTGATAATTATGATAATTAAAATGCAAGAATGGCTTGTAAGACAAGACAATCATAGCAGAACTTCACCATACTATGTATTTTATCTCTTTTCATTTAATATATATTGTTCTATTGTGGCAATTTAAGTTCCAGAATGGTGGGATCATGATAACAGTTACTGTTTCTCTTTGGGTGTTTTATTTAAATAGGGTCTGGGAAGAGAGAGAAGAATAATTAATTAACATATATGGGAATCAAAGTGCTCAGCACCTTTGAAAATCAGGTGTAATGTTGCTGCTGAAGGGCCAAAATCCATTTGCTGTGGATGTAAGATCTTAACTACAGTTTCTGCTAAGGCCCGGATGAAGACTAGCTAACAAAGAACAATACATAGCTCAGAGGAAGCTGGGGTAAACAGATGTGCGTTTCAAGTCAGTGAGCGGAGTCAGCATAACTCTGAATGTAATTGGCAGGGGCGGCTCCAGGCACCAGTGCACCAAGTGCGTGCCTGAGGCGGCAAGCCGCGGGGGGCAGCCTGCCAGTCACCATGAGGGCGGCAGTCAGGCTGCCTTCGGCGGCGTGCCTGCGGGAGGTCCGCTGGTTCCGTGGTTTTGGTGGCAATTCGGCGGCGGGTACGCTGAAGGCGTGGGACCGGCGGACCTCCCGCAGGCATGTCACCAAAGGCTGCCTGAGTGTCGTGCTTGGGGCAGCAAAATACATAGAGCCGCCCCTGGTAATTGGGCATCCTTATCACGAATTATAGACACATGAAGCGCTGAGAAAGGCCTCAAGGGTATTCCCTAATGCAGGGAGGAGATAGTGGTACCCCCTCAGATCCCAGACAGAGTTCAGGGAGAGGCCTAATATAATTGACATAAGTTAGGACACCCTCGCCTCACAGATGTATGCCAATCCTAGCCCACAGAAATGCAAGGGTAAACTTATAAACAATTGTTATTGTAAAATACTAATTACTGCTTTTTTGCTTTACATCTCCAAGAATGTACCTGTTGGTCAACCGGGAGAGCTGCTACCTCATTCCCCCGGACCCCAAAATTAGAATTTAACCTATACACTTTAATAGACATAGTTTGGGGGTAATTACCTGTGTGTCAGTCATATGTTAATTTGAGCCTTGGGCGGAGCCATTATGTAATCTTTTAGACCATTGGCTTATTGTGCTTATCTTGTCTTGCTGCTAGAGCCCTATCCAGGGGCTTGGGAAACCCATCCCCGTCGCTTCTCTCCGCCGAATGAGCACCCTATATAATCTATTGTAATTAATTGTTCTGCAGTGTCTCTGAGCCTAATAAGCAAAGTGACACTCCACCAGCGCTGTGCATAATAAACTCCTGTGCTTGACTCTACATGGTGTGGATTACTGTCCTTCAGCTGCCCCTAAGCATCAGCCCAATGTATCTTTGTACCACCCTACTGGGGCATAAGCAGCAGTAACGATTACAAATAAGAATTAGATTTGAGTGGAGTCCAGGTTTAATTTCTGAGATGAGTGACAGCTCAGCTCACTTTTATTATGATCTTTTAATTCCAGCCTGTGATTACAAAACTATCTGAAAACAGCCATAAGCTGCAAACTTCAAACATGGATAGAAATAATTCCCAAACCAGATATACGTTCCTAATTTTTTTAACATATTGCTACAAAGAATGCCAAACATGTATTGTTCTTTAACTGCCAATTTTCAGGAAAGGCCCAAGGTCCAAATGAAAAAGGCGCACCTATATTTTAAGTACAATTAGATATTTAAATAGATGTCTAAATTGGCATGAAAAATTAGATTTGGGCATCTAAATAGTCATTTGCACATGCAAATACCTGATTTATGCTCTCAGCTGCAGTAGTGTGGAAATGTAGACACACAATTACATGCATGGACTTTGGATTTCTTTTTTTCTGAAAATCTGACCCCTAGAATTTTAGTTCAAAGTATTTGTAAGATAATTTGATATACATACTAACACACAAACTTATTTTCATATTGCTGGCAAAAATACAGAAGTAGCATTTTCAAAGTGACATAATCAAGCAGCTTACAATATACCCACCCCCAGGCCTCCAAAATGTATCAATGATTTAGGCTCTTGAACACATACTGTAGCCTGAGACAGGAAAAAAATCACCAATCCTCACCTTCAAATTTAAAGTGAGTAGCTTTTCATGCAAATGAAATTACATACCACTTTTTGTGGTCAATTCATACCTTGTGTCCTTGATGTCCCTGGGTACCCTTCTGACCAAGATAACCTGCATCACCCTGGAAACATTGGCATAAATTACAGACAATCTACAAATGGTATATAGAGCAGTTATGACACTATTGCATACTTCTCGACTCTAGGGCCCAATTCTCCGTCTCATTAATGCCAGTTTTATACCAGTTTAACTCCATTCAATTCAGTGGATATACTCCTAATTTATAGTTGGGTGAGAAGAGAATCAGGCCCCATATATTTTCACATATAACCATTTTTAAAAGACGAAAAATAGACAGGATGGCAGCAGGGCCAGCTCCAGGGTTTTGGCGGCCCCAAGCAGCCAAAAAAAAAAAAAAAAAGCCGCGATCGCGATCTGCGGCAGCAGGTCCTTTGCTCCCAGCGGGAGTGAGGGACTGTCCGCCAAATTGCCGCCGAATGCCTGGACGTGCTGCCCCTTCCAGAGCAGCTGCCCCAAGCACCTGCTTGCCAGGCTGGCGCCTGGAGCCAGCCCGGGATGGCAGCATACTACTGCTTTTCTTTGTGCGGTTCAGCTGAATGCTAGCAATGCTTACTGCACAGTCACTCAGGAGATAGGAATTCTACTCCCACCTCTACTATGGACTCTGTGTAACCTTGGGAAAGTCACTTAACTTCTCTGTGACTCAGTTTCCTCATGGCAAAATGGGAACAACAACTCTTGCCTGCCTGCCTACACCTCACAAAGACATTGTGAGGCTAAATTCATTCAGATTTGTAAAGTGCTTTGATATCCTTGGATTGGAGGTGCTACATAAGTGTCCCACCCCTTCTATCCCTAGCTATGCCCCCCTAACCAATTTCAGCCATCCCTGACACACCCTCTGCACCGGGGGACAAGTACAGTGGAAGTAAAGCTAGCTATGCTGCTCCAAGGTTCTCCTCCCATGCTGGCACACCATTTTAACACCGTTTTAAGGTCATATTGCACAGCTCCAGCAGCGCACAGTGACCTTTGCATGGCCAAGATCTGGCCCTTGGCAAGGGAACTGACTGTACTTCAGAAAAGCTTCTTCTGACACAGAAGTGAGAGTACCAGTTAAACTGTCCTACACAATGTATAACACAATGTATAACCCCAATGGCGTACAGCTTTCATTGCCTAGCCTAGTTTATTAATGTCTGTTGGCAAAATTTTCATAAGGCTTTAAGTTCTTTGGGAGCATGAATTTAATTGACTTTCAATGGGACTGAGGTTCCAAAATCACTCAGGTGCTTTTGAACGTTTTATCCTGTGTTAGAAATTAATGGATAATGGGCACCGTGTCATGTGTAATATAGTATAAAATAGCTAATCAATAACATTTTACACGTACACAACAAAAAAGTCAAGGCTCCCATTGAAGTTAAAGGCAAAACTCTCCTTGATTTCAGAAGGAGCAAGATCAGGCTGAAGTGAGGTCATAGTGTGATAACTACAAAA
The DNA here is from genome assembly GCF_027887155.1 of Malaclemys terrapin pileata. Lineage (NCBI taxonomy): Eukaryota > Metazoa > Chordata > Testudines > Emydidae > Malaclemys > Malaclemys terrapin. The sequence continues at coordinate 204,496,286 of NC_071506.1, read as the reverse complement.
ACAAGAGTTGAAAAAGGTGAGCAATATGCCTGGCTAACTTAAAATACAAAACTGCTACTACTACTAAGGCTATGTCTACACAGCGCACCTTACAATGGCACAGCTGTGCCACTGCGGCAGCGCTGCTAAAGTGCGCTGTGTGGCTGCTCTTTATCGCCGGGAGAGAGCTGTCCTGGCAACAAAATAAAACCACCACACCATAAAGGGCGGTAGCTTTGTCGACAGGAACGCGGCTCCCACCGACAAAGCGCTGCCCACATCGGCACTTTTCGTCGCTAAAACTTTTGTTGTTCCTGGGGGTGTTTATTCACACCCCTGAGTGACAAAAGTCTTAGCACCAATGTAGACATAGCCTAAGACTGTGCCCTTCCTTTGTCAGCTGAAAACACAGTTCAACAGGAAACAATTACCACAAAATCCGTGTTTTGTTTACTTGGCCTATTAAATGAAGAAGACTTGGCCATCTATCAGACTCTTTCAAACTAGTAACTATGAGGTACCTTATTTATCATTTCAACTTAAAATATAAAATCACTTATAAGAGATAAGAGAAAAATTAAACTTCCTGCTCATAAGGAGCAAAATACAATAAGAAATGTTAACATCTCAGCCAGTAAAAACAGCAACAAAACATACCACCGCCCACTCCACCAACTTCCCCATAACCACAGCCCGCCATAGGATTTCTATCAAATAGACTCTGTATTTTCCTTATCTGGAGCCAGCTCTGTGCCACAAGAGTCTTTCAATGTAAACTATTCAGGCTGCCATTGGTACCAAGAGAGATAAGGGGGAGTGAGGTAATATCTTTCATTGGACCAATGAAAGATATTCTGCGGGTGAGAGAGAGCGACAAGCTTTCAAGCCACACAGAACTCTTCTTCCGGTCTGGGAAAGGTACTCCCTGTGTCACAGCAAAATGCATGGTGGAACAGCTTGTTTAGCATAAGTAGTTAGCACATATTGTAAGGGACCATTCAAGGTAGTAGCCCATTAGACTGGTCCCAAGAGACAGACATGGCATCCAGCTATAGGCCACTGGAGGCTGCCTCTTGCACTAGGTTGATCTTCCATAGCTGGCTACACCAGTTTTAGAGGTGCTAGTGGTATACAAAGCAACTGCAACAGAGTGCAGGATCTGGACTATTGTGCTTACAATAGATGTAATACACATATATTCAGCATGTTAAAAGATATCCATTCAAAACAGATTTCTATCACCTGAGGATGTAAAAAGATGTGATTTCTGCAATATATTAACAAGTCAACCTCAAGACAAATCAATATTCATAAAAGACTATAAAAGGGTGCTTGCCATTTTTCCTCTGTTCCCTTTTGATGCAGTGGCTTGAGCATTGGCCTGCTAAACCCAGGGTTGTGAGTTCAATCCCTGAGGGGGCCATTTAGGGATCTGGGGTAAAAATCTGTCTGGGGATTGGTCCTGCTTTGAGCAGGGGGTTGGATTAGATGATCTCCTGAGGTCCCTTCCAATCCTGATATTCTATGATTCTAAGATCCCCCTGGAACACCTGTTTCTCCGATTTCACCCTAATTAATTGGATGCAGTAAAATTAAAATGTGAAAATGGGTTGTTACATTAAAACAAAAATGTGAATAACTCAAGAAATGATTATTGCTGTTTATTCTTCCATTCATACATTGCGCTTTTAAGGACACAAAAACTGGTATGAAATAGGTATATACAAAAATTACACATACATACAAGTATCACTTTGCGTTGTGTCTGGTCTTTCTCTCTCTCTCTCTCAAACCCAAACACACACAGAATGATTCTTTCAGAACGTACACATTTTGCTGAGTCAATGGGAAACATTTAAGTTCTTGTTCCTTCCTTCCTTTCTCTCTGCCAGCACTTGACCGGTCATGTTTTTTGCTGTTATTTAATAATTTAAATGATTTTTGTCTGACTCTCCATAATTTCTTGCAACCGTGAAAATTCAAATTGATAACAATAGAAAAAAATGCTTAAAAATAAACATTGATATTATCAATGGAAATTATAAAAAAAAATAAAAATGTAATTCTGCACAGCCTATCCATAACACTGCTCTACAGCCAAAATGCTTCTGAAATAAATGTAGTCAAACTTTACTAATTCTGGGTCACTGAGAACGAAAATGATGCTTAAAATTATTGATTGGCTCTAGTTTTCAAGATATGCTATTGGGTCAGTATATACGACCCTTGACTTGAGAATGGCGGAGGATAAGTGAGTTATAAAGGGAAGGGATCTCAATTTAAACCAGAAATGACTAAAATACATCTTTGACTGGATCTATGAATAAATCTATGACTGGGTTTGGACAGTACTTGCTTTTTAGGCAAAACAATGAATGATGCAATCTGAAGCTGGTATTGCATCATACATGATATGAATTGCATCATGTTATTCCTAGAAGTCATGGATGATGCAATCATAACGAAGCTTACATCACTCTGCTGAACAAATTGCCCTATATCAACTCTAGAAATCACACAGTATCGTGCTCTCTTATTTGTCAGTGTTTGATTTTGCAAAGGGACACATTTCTGTTTAGCCAAAGTGAGCAGAGATGCCTCGTACTTGTGTGAACAGTGCAGATAACTTCTGCTATGTTTGTGGTGAAGTGACTTTTGCATCACAAAAGTGCAGTATAACCACTATGGTTAAGAGAGCCTATCACCTTTATTTTGGCTGCAAAGTTGGAGATCAGGACAAGAGGTGGGCCCCACACATATGCTGCAACACTCGTGCGACAAATCTTCGCCAGTGGTTGAACAGGAAAAGGAAATTATGCCTTTTGCAGTGCCAATGATTTGGAGAGAGCCAACAGATCATACCAGCAATTGTTACTTCTGCATGGTGCCTCCAGTTGGGAAAGGTGTGTCAAAGAAGAAAAAATGGACTGTGCATTATCCAAACATTCCATCAGCTATATGCCCAGTACCCCACGGAAAAGGACTGCCAGTTCCTGATGCACCAGAATCATTCTCACTTGAGTCAGACGAGGAAGAGGATGAAACCTCTGGTCCTGAACCATCAATGTCACAGGACCCACATTTTCTCCTATCCTCCTCCTCTGAACCACACCTCATAACAAGGTGAACTGAATGACCTTGTCAGGGATTTGGAACTACACAAGAATAAGGCAGAGCTGTTGGGCTCCAGACTACAGCAGTGGAATCTCCTGGCAGGTGATGTTAGGGTTTCCATGTTCCGTGACCGTCAAAAGGATCTTGTCCCATTCTTCTTCATGGAAGGTGATCTTGTAGCCTGCAACAACATCGATGGTGTGATGGCAGCCCTCAACATCGTTCACGATCCAGATGAGTGGAGACTGTTCATTGATTCATCGAAGACGAGTCTTAAAGCTGTTTTACTGCATAATGGCAATGTTTTGCCATCAATTCCAGTTGGTCATGCAGTCCATATGAAGGAAACCTATGACAACATGAAACAACTTTTGAGGCGCATAAACTATGACCAACATCAGTGGCAGCCTTGTGGCGATTTGAAGGTTGTTGCTCTCTTGCTTGGTCTGCAGACTGGATACACAAAGTACTGCTGTTTTCTCTGCGAATGGGATAGTCGTGCAAGAGATTCCCACTACATCAAGAAAGATTGGCCGCTCCGACAGTCATTGGAGCCTGGGAGGAAAAGTGTTCAGCATCCACCACTTGTTGAATCAAGGAAGATTTTGTTACCACCCTTACACATCAAGCTGGGTCTGATGAAGAACTTTGTCAAGGCCATTGACAAAACACAAGCAGCTTTCAAGTACCTCCGTGGAAAATTTCCAAGGTTAAGTGAAGCTAAGATAAAGGAAGGTGTCTTTGTTGGTCCTCAGATTCGTGAACTTCTTCGAGATTACATTACAGCATGTTTTTACGAAGGGCAGATCGTGCCAAACAAATCTGATCTCCTTCTTTGAGAAAGTAATGGACTTATTAGATAAGGGAAATGCGGTGGACCTAATATACCTGGATTTCAGTAAAGCGTTTGATACAGTACCCCATGAGGAATTATTGGTTAAAATGAAAAACATGGGGATCGATATGAAAATCCAGAGGTGGATAAGGAATTGGTTAATGGGGAGAATGCAGCGGGTCATATTAAAGGGTGAATTGTCGGGTTGGAGGGAGGTTACTAGTGGAGTGCCTCAAGGTTCGGTTTTAGGACCCATTTTATTTAATCTATTTATAACTGACCTCGGGACCGATTGCAAGAGTGGGCTGATAAAGTTTGCGGATGATACGAAGGTGGGAGGAGTTGCAAACTCGGAGGAGGATAGGGATATTCTGCAGGGAGACTTGAATGAGCTTGTGAATTGGAGTATCAGAAATAGGATGAAATTTAATAGTGAAAAGTGTAAGGTGATGCACTTGGGGATGAATAATAACAATTTTAGTTACAAGATGGGGACGCATTGGTTAGAAGTAACGGAAGAGGAGAAGGACTTAGGGGTCCTTGTGGACCGCAGGATGACTATGAGTCGACAATGTGACGTGGCGGTGAAAAAAGCCAATGCGGTCTTGGGATGTATTAGGCGAGGTATATCTAGTAGGGATAGGGAGGTCCTGCTTCCGTTGTATAAGGCGCTGGTGAGACCTCATTTGGAGTACTGTGTGCAGTTCTGGTCTCCCATGTTTAAAAAAGATGAACTCAAACTGGAACGGGTGCAGAGAAGGGCGACTAAGATGATCAGAGGAATGGAAAACCTGTCGTATGAAAAGAGATTAGAGGAGCTTGGGTTGTTTAGTCTGACAAAGCGAAGGCTGAGGGGGGATATGATTGCTATCTTCAAATATATCAGAGGGGTTAATACAAGGGAGGGAGAGGAATTATTCCAGCTTAGTACTAATGTGGACACGAGAACGAATGGATATAAACTGGCCGGGGGGAAGTTCAGGCTTGAAATTAGACGAAGGTTTCTGACCGTCAGAGGGGTGAAATATTGGAACGGCCTTCCGAGGGAAACAGTGGGGGCGACGGACCTGTCTGGTTTTAAGATTAAGTTGGATAAGTTTATGGAGGGAATGATTTAATGGTAAAACGTAGTAGCCAAGGAAAACCAAGCAATGGTACATGAATAGCATAATGGCCAACAAGGGTCAGGCTAGAGACTCTTGCCTACATGCTCGGGGTATTACTGATCGCCATATTTGGGGTCGGGAAGGAATTTTCCTCCAGGGTAGATTGGCTGAGCCTCTGGAGGTTTTTCGCCTTCCTCCGCAGCATGGGGCAGGGATCACTAGCAGGAGGGTCTCAGCCGATTGAAGTCACTAAAACACAGGATTGGGGACTTCAACGGCAGAGTCCAGGAAAGGGTCTTGCGGCCTGCAGCATGCAGGGGGTCAGACCAGATGATCATAATGGTCCCTTCTGACCTTAAAGTCTATGAGTCTATGAGTCTATGAGATGATGCATTTGACCATGCACTGCGTGGCAAGGAAAAGACGGCATGGAAAGCCTTCCAGTTAGTGGCAATAAATTTTCTCAGAAACAACAAGGCAGACAACTACAGGTTGTTGGTGGAAAACCTCCTCAAGGCATACAAAAGCCTTGGTTGCAACATGTCACTAAAGATACATTGTTTGCACTCTCATCTAGATTTTTTTCCACTGAACTGCGGAGCAGTGAGCGACAAGCACGGCGAGTGATTTCACCAGGACATTGCAACAATGGAGAAACGCTATCAGAGCAAATGGAGCCCATCAGTGCTTGCAGACTATTGCTGGACAGTGACAAGAGATGCTCCATTTAATGAATACAAGAGACAAGCCAAGAAGCGCCGAGTAGACACTGAATAGGACTAAACTTTGTACATAGTAGTTTTTTGCCTTTTGTTTCATAATAAATTTTATTTATATAACCCTTTTGTTGATTTTTAAAGTGTTACATAAACAGGACAGGTAAAATATTATCATGTAAAGCAACCATAAACACATGAAAAGACCTAGGTTTACAATTTATGATTAAAACTCTACTATCTACACAATATACATAGACATAAAATGTAAAAACTTAAATATCTTAGAAACAGGAGCCAATCAGTTGTTTTAATTGTCATATTTGAATTCAGCACATCAAAATACATAATAAATAGCACATTTTATCTCTGAAGCAGACGACTTCTCAAAAATTGTAGACCAGTGTAATTATACCCAGGGACAGCTCAATGCTGGGATGCAGACCCCCAGCAAACACTCCCCATATCCTGTCATAACCCCTGTGTAGTGGAACCTTATTGGTCTGGCTGTGGTCACAGCTCCTGTGCCTGCAGAAAAGGAAGAGGAGATTTGCCCCTAACGTAAGTGCTCTGGAAAGTATTGATTTTTAGAGATGGACCCAAACTAAAAGTCTGGATCTGAACATGTCTGAACTTTGAAGGGGAGGAGGCAGGTTCACAGTCCAAACCCAGGTAAGGATCCAAATTTCATAGTTGGTCTCTATCTCTACTATTTGCTGAACCAAACCTGAGATCCTGTTCTGAATTTTGCAGCTTAGGCCCTTCTCCAACTTAATTGGATGTTGGCCCAGTACTGTCTTTATTTTAGTTAAGTTTGAATTAAATGAAGCACATGCTCCATATTGCAGGATATTACTGTATAAGAGTCATAGAGGAGATGTAAGAACTTTTTATCTTGATTTAACATGATTTTTCATTGGCACTTCCATTGAAAACTTTCTTTGTTTTGCACTGCTAAGATAAAAAAAAAGACAATATCAAAATACTCTTTATGTTGCTAGCATTAAGAAGGACAATAGAACTTTGAAGATGCTAATCTCCCACCTTCCTGAGATGGATTTGTTATCTTTGAGAAGGGTACTACCATCTTCGGATCTCAGAGGTATGAGGCCACACGAGCTTGATCCGTACAGGGTCTTTGTCTCACAAAAAAAGCTCTGCATATCATGTCTGTCAGCAAATTTGTTTTTGTTTCCTTGGATCCTTCTTTGAACTTCAGCTTTGAGCTGAAGGAAAGAGCTCTGCTTCTGACTGGACAGTGGTTGGTTTTGCCAGTCGCAGAAATCTTTTCTCTTTTGGTCCAAAAGGGCTGTAATCTCAATGTTGTTGTTGTCCCAACCCCTGCCCAGCCCTGATTCCCACTCCTGCCCTCCAAACCCCTCATTCCCAGCCCCACCCCAGAGCGTGCACTCCCATCCAGAGCCCTCACGCCCCACTGGCCCAGCCCAGAGCCCCTCCCGCATCCTGAACTTCTCATTTCTGGCCCCACCCCCAACCAGAGCCCTCGCCCCCCTGCACCCCAACCCCAATTTTGTAAGTATTCATGGCCCACCATACAATTTCTATTCCCAGATGTGGCCCCCGGGCCAAATAGTTTGTCCATCCCTGCATTAGAATTTCGGCCAGAATTTCTTGAGTTAAAGTCCCCCTAAAAGGATCTGTTTTTGGAATGGATGACAAAATTTTATCAAGGTCAGTGTAGAAGGATTCTATCTGTTCTTCAGCATCAAGAGTTGGTGCATATGCACTGAAGATAGTGGCAAATGATTTATTTGGGTCATAAGGTGCTTGTTGATGCTGACGGGGAGCTCAGTCAGGCGGTTGATTAGAAGGTTTTTGATTGCAGAGCCAACACTGTGTATTCGCCCGTTGCTTGCTGGTTTTCTTTTCCAGTACAGTTGAGGGACGCAAAACACCTGGGACCAAAGGGCAGGGGAGGCTGCAGTCTTGGCCTGGCTCAACAGAAGCCCCCAGCTGGGGCTGCGAGTAAGAGGATTAGCCCTGGACCCGGGGGAGGCCACCCCGCTGTTGAATGGCATCTGCCCAGGGACGGCTCACACACTTCTCGCTGGTGAGTGGGTGGAGCTCTGACAAAGGAGCTGCAGAGGGCTCCCTGCATGGCCATGGGCCCATTGACACTGGATCCCTGCAGGCACAAGGTGCAGGGGTGAGGCTGCAATCCCCTAGCCCAGCAGAGCAGAGACCCCTGGCCAGGACTATGAGAAGGAGGATGATAAGCCTCTGGCCGGAGCCATTCAGCAGCGGGGGGCCTCCCCTGCAGCCGGGGACTTCTCTTCCTCCTTCTCCTTGCACTCCTGGCCAGGAGTCTCTGCTCTGCCCTGCCATGACTTCAGCCTTCCCCACACCTTGTGCCTGCAGGGATTAGGTGTCATTGGCCTCATGGCCATGCTGGGAGCTCTTTGCAGCTTCACTGTCACGGCCCCGTTCACTCAATCCCATGACAGCAGGCTGCAGAGGGTGCTCCGTGCTGCTTCGGATGCTGTCGCAAGGTGTGGGGCTAGGCTGCACTCATACAGTGGATTTTTTTTTCAGTTTCGCTGTGTCAGCTGAAATCACCATTTACTGATATCTGTCAATTAAACTCAAATCCTGCCAAGCCTCTTTGTAATGTTCCCATTATAATTCTCATTATGGCATTAAGCTGCACATCCAGAGGTTTGGTATGTGAGCTACCCTCCCATACTGGTGTGCAATATTCAGCAGTTGAGTGCACTAGAGCTAAAGTCACTGTTTGAAGTGTGTGCACACCAGCACCCCGTGCTACACCGGCCAGTTTTCACACAAGGCTAGTCCTTGCTTTTATCTTTTCATGGATCTTTTCCAGATCATAGTGGATCACAGCTAAATATGAGTCAACAATATAACACTGTTACAAGAAAAGCAAACATCATTTTGGGATGTATTAGCAGGAATGTTGTTAGCAAGACACAAGAAGTAATTCTTTTGCTCTACTCAGCACTGATTAGGCCTCAACTGGAATATTGTGTCCAGTTATGGGCACCACATTTCAGGAAAGCTGTGGACAAATTGGAGAAAGTCCAGAAAAGAGCAACAAAAATGATTAAAGGTCTAGAAAACATGACCTATGAGGGAAGATTGAAAAAACTGGATTTGATTAGTCTGGAGAAGAGAAGACTGAGAGGGGACATACAGTGTTGTTGGGGTCCATTGTTTTAACTGAAATGTTTACATATGATTGTGTTCTACTCCATGGGGGAGGGTTACCACAGCTCTCCAGGAACTGAAAACAGTGGATGGTGATTAAGGCAAATCAGGCAGATTGTAACCACCTGTCCCTCCAGCAAGAGAGGTTCCATCCCCTGGGAAAGCTCACATATCCTAGTTCAGACTTGATTCTTCAGAGACCAACAGACACAGAAAGATCTTTTGGATAAATAGCCTGAGTTTAAACTGACTCGGGGCCTTTGTTCTGATCCAGCAAACAGACAGGAACTCCTGGCCAATGGGGGAGGAAGGGGCAATCTGTAGGGAAGTGTTGGAGGGCTTGACATCGACCAGAGCCCTTGTGGAGATGGGGGGGGGGATGATCTCTGGTAAGCTTATTAGCATGCGTGCAGCAGGTTGTTTTATTGTTTTTAATATGTTTTCTCTATAATGCTTTTATCTTAAAAATAAATGTGCTTGCTTAAAAAGAGCTGGGTGGTAACTTACAACTGTGGCAATTATGCTGTTTGTAGCCTTCCAAGAGAAAGCAAAGCAGAGACATTGCCTGTGTATGCCATCTGTCTTGCTGGAGAACTCACAGTTCAATCAGGGAACTATGCAGCCTGGAAATACCCTGGTCGGAAGGGAGAGAGATGTGGGTCTCCACCAAGAGAGGTGATGGCTGGGGAGCCGGAAGCTTGAGAGCAGGTGCCCTTGCTGGACCACAGAGGAGGAACACAGCTGCAGTTCTCCTGAACTGTGACAGGTTGTACCTGAGATTACTTCAGTGACTTTGAACAAGATACCGTATAGTCCAGGGTTTAGATGCCTGCAGTATGCAAAAGAAAGGGGGAAAGCAGTGCCTATAAAATAGCTTAAAACATGGTCAGGGCACCATCCATTCTGCAACCTATCCCTTGCCAGAGAGTTGGGCAGCACTAAGCTTTCACTTAAAGAAAGTTTCACTTAAAATTTTCACAAGAGGATTTTGGATTTGCACTCCAGAGGGGGTGTGCACTTGTGCGCTGGGCAATTTCTTAGCTAAAGCCTTCCCAGGCAGCACTGATCTTCGTGTCTGTGTCTTTCTGCAGCTGAATGTGGCCCTACCAGTGTGTGCTGGAGGAGGCTTGATGGCCTGGTTCAGCAGGGCAGTGTAAGGGAGCCCTGGCTGGTGGAACAGGTGAGCCCAGTGGGGCCCCAATACATCAGGTGGCACCCATGGGTGGGGGGGCAACCCGTCACAGGGGTCACTTGGCTAGTAATAACCGAGGTTCGTGGAGACCAGAGTGTGGCAGTAGTGTAACGAGCCATGATGGACTTATAATTATTGATGCAGGATATTATCATGACACTGATGTAACCATAAGTCCTGTTATTAAATACAAAGCCTGAATGGTATTTACACGATTGCTCTAAACATGCCTAAAAAGCTGAACTTACAAGCAATTTACTACGTCCGAACAGTAACAAAAGGTTTATAAGCATTCGATCAGGTACTTACAAATTGGACTAAACCCAGGGGTTCTTAGACCCTTGTTGGTCAGCTCCAACCTGATCAGGCAGGTATTAGTAATGAATCCTTTCCAAGTTTACTTTTTTATACTCTTTAACAAGCAATGATGTCACTGCCAATTACTGACTTCGGCTAAAAAACAATTTGAGAAAGTTCACCCTTATTTCCAGTATTAATCCAGATAAAATTTACCACCTCCTTTTCTCCTCAGGGCCTTTCCTCCCTCTCTCTTCCCTCCTCCTTGGTGACCAACAGTTTTTCCTTTGCACCTGGGTTCACATAGGCCCTGATATTTGAGATGACACTGTTAAGTGGGGTGGGAAGGGCCATGTTGGCTCTTTCCAAGACAGATTCTCTGTCTTATTTAAAACCATCTTCAGTCACTGCTGCTGGTCAGAGGCCTTCTGTTTAGAAGCTTCTCTTTATTTCATTAGTCTTGGAACCAGACCTCCTCCAGACTTCTTTCCTTCTGATCTTTCAACTTATTACTTTCAAGGCCTTTTACTTGCTAGTTAGGGCTTTTCTTTACAACACACATTTCTCTAACCAAGTTTAAGCTAATTCTAATATTTTATATTGATTCTCCGAGCAGGCTGGTGGAGTCAGAGTTGCTGAACCAGGGCTGCTTAACACACACTGACATTCAGTGCATGCTTGTACGCTGGCTGGGAGCATCCAGACGGGGAGCTAGAGCAGCAGAGCATTTTAAGACACTCGGGGTTACAGGACAAGTGGTGGCAGAACCTCTCACGGGTTTGGGTCACGCCCCAAAACACAACACCCATCTGGTTTCATTATTCCACCCTACTACCAGTGTGGGACCTGAGCAGAGAGCTGACTCTGCAATACATCATTGCATCAGTAGATGAATAGCCCAAGAACATTTTGCAGTTCAGCCCAGGAAACGTTCATTTCCCCTGCTGAGCGGCAGCTGGTTGTATAGATGCTGTGCACTACCAATACCACAAAAGGATGACAGAAGAAGTAGAAATCTTTTTAAGGAACCATCAGGATCAGCTAGAAGAACATATTCACTTTCCATGGCAGCATACCCTCAGGTAAGAGAGAATTATGCTTTATGTAGAATTTGAAGGTGACACCATAGAAGAGGGATATTTACTAATGGTCTCTTATGTATCTAAGGAACTCTGTAGGTACCAACCTCCTGCTATCTGAGTTGACATTTAAGGTTCTTAAAAATGACAGTATAATGGGTAACAGCCATGAAACTAGAAAAGGGGAAGTTTAGGTTAGACATTATGGAGGTGGAGGGGGGAAATCTTGCTGTGAGATCAGGAAGACAGTAGAATAATTTGCCGTGAGAAATAATTAAGCACCACCACCAGAGATCTTTAAGGACACATTGAAACACTCATGGATTTAGTGTGTAAGATAGTCCAGCACTAGAGCAGAGGGATGGACTGAAGGACCTGTCTACCCTGTCATCTGACAGTCTCTGGGTATTGTTTTTTATTTTAGATTTGTATTAAGATTTTACAAATACACAAGGTGCCAGGGTATATTACTGCCCAACATGGTCCAAAAAACAACCACCCCCACAACATCAATGTCTACGCACATCCCTTTAATACAGAGAAAATGTCAGAGAGGAGAAAGGAAGCGAGAAAGCATGGTGTGAAGGATGATCTTATGGTATAGATACTGACCCAAAAGATCTGATTCCTGGCTTTGCCACAGATTTTCCATGTGACCCTGGGCAAATTGCTTGATCCATTTATGGCTCAGCTTCCCATCTGTAAAAACTGGGATAATTAATAAATAAAGGCAGGCTTACCTCACAGGGTTGTGAAGATACATGTATTTATGTTTCTGATATGCTTCTCTAATATGGTGATGTAGGTCAGATAGGTACCAGTAATGAGATAGATGCACCTCCAGAAAGATGAACAAGTGCTTCCAAATATGTTACCTTGCAACAAACCATCAATAAGTGTAGCACACCCCACGGGTAGTGAACTGGTTAAACTATAACAAAAGAGAAATATGGTCACTATCTACAAGTATATGAAGAATCTTATTAAAATACCAAGGAGGGAAAGGAGTTGTTTTAAGGAAAGTTAAGGCTGAATACACCTCTACCCCGATATAACGCTGTTCTCGGGAGCCAAAAAATCTTACCGCGTTATAGGTGAAACCGCGTTATATCGAACTTGCTTTGATCTGCTGGAGTGCGCAGCCCCCTCCCCCCTCCCCCCCCCCGGAGCACTGCTTTACCGCGTTATATCCAAATTCGTGTTATATCGGGGTAGAGGTGTACCAAGAAAGATTTCCCAATTCCTATTAGATGTTGGAATAATCCCTAAAAGGAAGAAGTGGTTGGAATCCCCATTACTGAAAACTTGGCTAGACACTTCTGGAAAAGACAGGCTGCAATGTACCTCATTGACAGGCAGATGAAGTAGCTGACTTAACAAGTCTTTCATCTCTAGTTTCAAGGAAGGTATCATACAGATAATCATACAAACAACAACAAGGGAAAGGGAGGGGTGAGGAAGTAAGTAGGTGTGGTATTTTAAGGAAGAACGAGAGGGTGGAATTAACAGTCACTGCAAAAGGGCAAGATAATGAATTCCATGTGAAAATTTGTCTTCAACAGAACATAGAAAAGAAATCTGAATGATTAGAGAGGAGGGACGACCCTGCAGAAAGAACTACTGACAAAGAGCAGGTAAGATAAACTTAGAAAAAAAAAATTGAATCTGTATGAATTGGCCTATCCAGTCTACATGTATCTTAAAAGCATTCAAGGAATCATCCAACATACATATTTACCACGGAAAATTAATTTCTAAAAAGTATGGACTGCTTGGGGGAGGTCAGCAGACTGGGGGAAACAAATGTTTCAGGGGCACAACCAGAAATTTGGTAAGAAGTGGGCCCAACTTTCTCCCCACACTGCTCGGCCCAGAACACTCCCCCTGCTGCTCCCCCACCCTGTCCTGAGCTCTCTCACACTTCCTCTGCACCCAAACCACACTCTCGGCCCTGCACCCACTCCACACACACTCCTATCCTGCTGCCCCACACCTAGCTCCACACCCTTTCCCTCACCTTGCCCTGCACCCAGCCCTGTGGTCTCTCCACCTCTAAACCCAGCCCCAAGCTCTTACCCAGAGAGGCAGTCAGGCTGAATAGCACCATTCCCCCTCCCCCCCAGGGGATGGGCAGTTCTGGAAGCCTACTGTCTCTCTGCTTCCCTAGGAACCCCTAAAATCCCAGATCCAACCCTTCCACCCATCTGGGGTTTCCCAGTGGCCCCTGCTCCACTTCTCCACCGAGACTGGGGGTGCTCAGTGCCCATAGGATGCAGAAAAGACGTCAAAGGTGTGGGGGCCAAGCAGGAGCACAAGCTCACAATGCCCCTCAAATTTAGCCTGGCTACCCCGTCATCCCAGCAGGGAAGGGGCTCTGCTGTTATGCCTCCCAGTTCTGGTCAGGGGCCAACGGGTGGGGGGGGGGCTGGGCCCTCTAGACATCTCCCCCTCCCCACCATTGAACCACTGGAATATAGTACACATTTAAAAAAAAAAAAGAAAAGCGGAGTGAGCCTAGCAATTATCATCCTGTAAAGCTAACAGCAAAACACCAACCACCTCAATGGAATTATCAAGCAATCAATGGAAATTAGGTGCATAAGTGCTTGTAAAAATCCCATTAGGTGTCTATCTGCATCTTTAGGCACCTAAATATCTTTAAATCTGGTCCTTTGGGACTTAGGAGTCTAAGGCCTTGGCTACACTTGCGAGTTACAGCACTGTAAAGCCTCCCCCAGCGCTGTAACTCACTCCCCGTCCACACTGGCAGGGCACTTGCAGCGCTGTATCTCCCTGGGTACACCGCTGCAGGTACTCCACCTCCCCGAGAAGCATAAGAGATACAGCGGAGTGGCTACGACTCACGGATGTGAGTGTAAACGCTTGCAGCGCTGTACTAATCACCTTCTCAAGTGGCCAATCCTCTCCATTGTTGTGACCGGCTGCAGGAATGCGGAAGTGCCGGTTTCAAAGCTCGTACCACAAAGAAAAAGCAAATAACTTGCTGTTTGCTTTGAGTGAGTGAATGAATGAGCGGGGGCCGGGAATTCGGAACTTGCAAAATAGAGAGCTGACATGCTCCAAAAAGCACTCTATCTCCCCCCACACTCCCTGTCACACTCCACGCCCCACCCCACCTCATCCCATTTTGAAAAGCACGTTGCAGCCACATGAATGCTGGGATAGCTGCCCATAATGCACCGCTCCCGACACAGCTGCAAATGTTACAAGTGTGGCCACACCACTGCGCTGGCAGCTGTCAGTGTGGACAGACTGCAGCACTTTTCCCTACTCAGCTGTACGAAGACAGGTTTCCCTCACAGCGCTGTACAGCTGTAAGTGTAGCCAAGTCCCACTGATTGTCAATGAGACACAAGAGAGACTACAGACCTAGATCAGGATAATTACGCCACTCGGTGTGAAAAATCCACATCCCTGAACGATGTAATTAGGTCGACCTAACCCCTCATGCTTCTCCCATTGACATAGCTACCACCTCTTAGGAAGGGGAATTAACTACCCCAATGGGAGAAGCATCTTCACTTAAGCACTTCAGCGGCACACCGGCATTGGTGCAGCATTTTAAGTGTAGACCTGCCTTAAGTTACTTTTGAAAATGGAACTTTGACATCTAAAACTCTGCGCATCTTTTAGCGACATGGCGGTAGTGGCACAGCCGTGTCGCTAAAAGCTGTGTAGTGTAGACATAGCCTAAATCCTAAAAGTGACAGTTGTAATGATTTAGCGAGTCAAAGTGTCTTTCAGAGCGGATCCATGGGGTAACCCCTGGGGATCAGTGTCTCTGGCCTTGTGAGAGTTCAAACAGCAAAGAGATGGAAAATTTTCCTGTGTCTTTGTTTTATTTCCTTCATTCAGTCTCTAAGGCTATGTCTACACTACACAGCTGTTAGCGACATGGCTGTTTGTCGGCTCTCCTGCCGACAAAAAACTTCTACCCCCAACGAGCGGCGTTCGCGTTGTCGGCAAGAGAGTGCTCCTGCCGACAATGCACTGTTCCCACTGGTACTTGCTGCGGCAAAACTTTTGTCTTTGGGGTGAGAGGGGGGGTTAACACCTCTGAAAGACGACGGTTTTGTTGTTCAATTGCCAGTGTAGACATAGCTTAAGTCCATAGGACGAGCTTCCTTGCATGTAGTATTTCCAAGGTGTGATAGGCCATTAATCAATCCTTTGTATTGCGCTGGTCCTTGACGGCCCATCTGATTTTGACAGTTCTTCTGGACAGGCAGGGGGAATCACTCTTAATTCTTCCCATCTGAGTTCACAAGTTTAAAGCAAACATTTTTAAAAAGTTATCAAGCAAAATTTACATATTTCCTTGTAGCATGGAATACCGACATTATAAATAAGATGGATGCACGCAACAACTGACAAACATTGTTTAGAGTCTAAACACTACATACATTCTTATAAAACTGATACCTATTTTGAGCAATTCAAAACACACAAGTGAACTGCTCTGGTCTCCAGCTAGGTGTTTGTCCGTTCTTAGATAGTGCCTGCAGCCTTGGCAAGATGCTTGGCAAGAGCTGCCAGCATCACAGAGGCGTCACCAGAAGCCTTATAACTTCATCAAGTAGAGAAAGAAGAACACACACCAGCCTGCAAGTGGATCACAGACAGGCAAGAGGCGGATGGGTGTAATCATGGGTATGCAGAAGCGGGTGCATCTGTGTGTGGGAAGGGCGGTGGCAGAGAATAACTAGGGTGGGACTGCCTAGGCATCCGTATGTCTTCACATATGTCTCCACTATAAGTTAAGGCTTGTCCAGGACCAGTGCAGGCATAAATTATTCAGTATTATCTAAATATACTTCCCTGCTGTGAAACATGATCTCAGGGAGAAAACCCACATCTGTGCTGGGTACACTGAAGCCGTGGTTTGTTTAGATGAGCAAATCAAACAAGAGTATGAAGGGTGTGACTGAGGTGTGAAAAATCCTTTAGGGTTAAATTTCTGAGCGCTACAGTCGCTGTCTCAGCAGGGTGTTAGATTAGCACCCGAGTGAGAACATCTAAAATAGACCTTTGGCTAAAAGGTCTGTTTTTGACTTGTCAGCAGTAATGCCTGTAACTCAGGGCACATCTTCACAGGGGGATAATGAGCTCTACAGAGCTGTGATTTCTAAAGCACACTAACATTTTGCTCATTAATTGATCTGTAGTCCCCTTGTGCATTTTAACATAGTACCACAGCACTTCATTAAAGAGCACTAGGGAACTTTTAGTGCACACCAGCATGGTCTACATGGACCAATTAATGCCTAACACGTTAGTGAGATGTAGAAATCATGCCCCCATATTGCACATTTCTGCACCATAGAGACAACCCCTGCAGGCTCTTAGCATGGTCTAAAAGTGGTTAGCATGAGTTTTTGTAACATCGTGTTGAAATGAGTGAGCAATTGGGCTGGAAAGATGAGAAATGTAAACTGGGTTTGCTCTCTTTTCACCAAACGTGTGGATGATGGCCACTAAAGATTGCAAAACTATTTATATATGTATGTGTGTATATTTACATTTATACACATACACACTACAGCAGTGGTCACCAACTGGTCAATTGCAATCTTCGGTGGGGCTGCCGCTAAGACAGGCTCCCTGCCTGCCCCGGCCCCACACCACTCCCGGAAGCGGCCACCACAACCCTGCGGGCAGAGGGACAGGGGTCTCCCTCCACAGGCTGCTCCTGCCTGCAAGCACTGCCCCCGCACCTCCCATTGGCCAGGAAAGGGGAACTGTGGCCAATGGGAGCTGCAGGGGCAATGCCTGCAGAGAGGGACAGCGCGCAGAGCCATGTGCCACCCGCCCCCCTCCCAGGGGCCGCAGGGGTGCATTGGCCCCTTCCAGGAGCGGCGTGGGGCCAAGGCAGGCAGAGAGCCTGCCTTAGGGGCAGCCATGCTGCGTAGCCAACTGGGAGCTGCTGGAGGTAAGTGCTATTTGGAGGGAGGCTGCACCCCAATCCCCAGCCCTGACTCCCCTCCCAGAGCCAGCACCCTGTACCCCCTCCTGCATCCCAACACTGCCCTGGCCTGGAGCCCCCTCCTGCACCCAAACTCCCAGAGCCCACCCTCCCCCCCCACTGTACCCCAATCCCCTGCCCCAGGCTCAGCCCAGAACCTCCTCCCACACTGCAAAACCCTCGGCCACAGCCCAGACCCTGTACCCCTTCCTGAACCCCAACTCTAGCCCCCTACCCCAGCCCAGTGAAAATGAGTGAGGGTGGGGAAGAGTGAGTGACGGAGTGGGGGCGATGGAGTGAGTGGGGCAGGGCTTTGGGGAAGAGGCAGGGTGGATCCTGGGTTGCTCTTAAATTCAAAAAGTGATCTTGGGCGTAAAAAGGTTGGAGACCACTGTACTACAGTATAGAATGCTTGAGAATCACTGATGTGAGAAAGAGTGTGTTGGCAGCAGGGCCGGATTAACTCTCCTGTGAGCCCAGGGCTATTAGATTTTGTGAGGCCCCTGAATACAAGTCATTTTCCTGGGAGGGAATTTGGTGCAGGAGAGGGCTGGGGCAGGGAATTGGGGTGCAGGAGGGGGTGCAGGGTCTGGGAGGAAGTTTGGGTACAGGAGGGGATTCTGGCCTGGAGCAGGGGATTGGGGTGTAGGAGGGGGTGCGAGGTGCAGGCTCTGGCTGGGAGGTGCTTACCAGAGGCGGCTCCCAGCCAGTGGCGCAGCAGGGTTCAGGCAGGCTGCCTGCCTGCCATAGCCCCATGCCACTCCCGGAAGCGGCCGGCTGCGGACACATCTCTGGGGCCCCTGGGACGGAGGGGGACAGCGTGTCTCTGTGCGCTGCCCGCGCCCACAAGCACTTCCCCCGTAGCTCCCATTGGTTGGGAACATGGTAGCAGCCGGCCGCTTCCAGGAGCGGTGTAGGGCCATGGCATGCAGGCAGGGGCGGCTCTAGCTTTTTTGCCGCCCCAAGCACAGCAGTCAGGCGACTTTCGGCGGCGCGCCTGCGGGAGGTCCCCGGTCCCGCGGATTCGGCGTACTCGCTGCTGAATTGCCGCTGAATCCGTGGGACCGGCGGACCTCCCACAGGCATACCACTGAAGGCTGCCTGACTGCCGCCCTCGGATGGACCAGCAGGTGCGCTGGTGCCTGGAGCCACCGCTGTTTGCAGGCAGCCTGTCTGAGCACTCCACTGCACTACAGGACTTTTAGTGGCCTGAAGTTGGAGATTACTGCCTTTGATTTATTTTTGTGGGGCCCCCCTTGAGCCAGGGCCCTGGGCTGCAGCACCTAAAGCCCCTGCCTTAAACCGACCCTGGTTGGCAGGGCAGTATATCATCTGTTACCTGAAACCAAAAAGCAGAATATGTTCTACAGCTATGTTTTTAGAAGCTTGGTAAGCACAAAAATAGAGCAGGGCTGTGCTTGGGACCAGAGGAAGTAGACTACAATAAAATGAGCTGGAGAAAAAAAAAATAAGGAAGAGAGGTGGTTTGAGAAAGAAGCAGAAGTTGATTTAATGTTTGCTGTATTCTACAAGGGCAAGTGTTTGAGTGAGGGGTTGTTACAAACATTTATAGCCTAGTGCAGTGTTTCTCAGCCTCTTCAAATTAGATCCCTTACTAGGGATCAACATTTTTCAAAATGCCCTTAGGTTTGCAATAAATAGAAAAATGATAAGCCTATAGAATGTACGGGTGTGTTTCAAGAGATTGACAGAGAATCCCGACTGCAAAGGGTAAGGGGGTGCAGGGAGAGGGAGATTCTCTTAGCTTGAGACTGATAATAATAAAATAATAATATTTTCAACATCCCATGCCCTCCCTGATTGCCTTTCATAACTCAAACAAACAAATAAAGAACTAATGACTGGTACTACTAATCATAATGAGCCTTCCTAGGGGAGGGTACGAACCACCAGTTAAGAGGCTCTGGCCTAATTGAATACAGCGTTACCATACGAGCCAATTTTAAAAAAAAAGAGGCACTTACGGTATATACACAAAATAGGAAGCTGTGGGAGGACACAAGGAGGTGGCTACATACACATGCATTCCAATTGCATGTGCAATATGGGTAAGTAAGTGTACAACCATCCGACTGTGTCTGCAATTGCCCCCAAGACTCAGCATGCCCTATGGCATGAAAGCCACTGCCTGTCAAACACAGCTGTGTGTGTGGTATGGTATTGAAACTTTCCAAAGGAACCCACAAGCAGAGTGGTTAAGCTTGTATCATTGAGAGAGGGTCAGCACAGCCTGAGGCCCATAAAGGGGGAGAGAAAGTAAAAAAACCCACATAAGTTCCCTGTCTCAAAATAGCAAATGTCAAACAACACACCTGGGGATCAAATGCAGCATAGAGATGAGGGGGTAGCCAGCAGATGCTGTTAAACCTCAAGATTCAGCTTCAGGAGCTAGCCGTATTTACAAGTCCTATTGATCAGACATTTGGGAATAGCTGGATACTTACCCCATAGATCGGAATAACAAGTGACCTACGGTGTGATGGGCAGATGTCCGAGAGAAGGCTCAGCATCACGAGAGCAGGCAGAGCGGAGAATTTTGCTATGGTGTCAGAGAGGCTGATTTGAGCATTACAGCCGTTGCTCACCCTGCCAGCCAGGATACTGCAGTGTCCATCACAGAGCTGTGTATCCAAGTAAAAAAATCAGATCAGATGAGAAGGGCCCATCATGATTACCTAGTCTGACCTCCTGCATACAGAGGCCATTGGTTTCTCTCAGTAATTTCTACAGCATCCCAATACCTTGTGGTTGAACTAGTATACACATGCAGTAAGGAAGAATGTATCATATCCCTTTAGTAAACTGTTCCAATAATAAGAACAGGAGTATTTGTGGCACCTTAGAGACTAACAAATCTATTTGAGCATAAGCTTTCGTGGGCTACAGCCCACTTCTTCGGATGCTTCCTCCCACTGGTAAAGATTTGCAGAGCAATTCCAGTTAGAATTTTCCTAATTTCATTGGTGCTTATTATGCCTTTGCTAGCATCAGATTCCTTCTCCCCATTTACGTTTTTATAGAATGATCAATGCATAGAGACGACTGACTTTAAATCCAGCAACACAGATGTGGCTACTGGATGGACGCTACAGGCCGGCCCATTGATTTAAGTGAGAATGCTGCCTGCATTGGTACTGCAAGAACAGGCTAAGGGTGATTTCTGCTTATTACTAACATTGCCTCACCTACTCCCTTCTCTAGCTTTACAGCTAGCAGCAGTCAGAAAACCCTTCATGGTTAGCCTTTCTCCATCCCTCTTTCCTGTGCCAAAACCCCAAAGAGGATTTTAAATATGTAAGAGGACTTTTCATTTCAAATGTTTTGGAGTAGAGCAGGTTTGAACTTTGCACAGTGAGATGTTGTAAAACAAAGCCACAACTTCCAGCTAGCACAGAAAATAGCTGATAAATTATTACAAAATAAGAGAGAAACTTCACGCTGCATGGCAGAAATCAATCACCGATGACTTGGCATTACAAGGAAACATCCTCTGTGGGCAAATGAATTCCTAATGGTCAATAGTGCAGTTTCTTGCGACTTCTACTGAAGCATCTGAAACCTTTGTCTTTTACTACGTTTGTACAGTGCCTAACACAACGGGGCCTGATCTAAACTGGGGCCTCTAGGCAACACTGCTATACAAATTAACAATGAAGCAAGCAAATTTCCAATCTACCTTTTCTTTTTGTTTGTTATGGGATGGTGGGAGCATGATTCAGGGGGTAGCTCCTCTGAGCTGGAGATTGGTTTGAACACCAGTAAAATTGCCCCTTCATCATGGGCTTTCACAGGCCATTCTTTCTATGCTATGTTACTGGGCTTCTGTGTCACGCATTCTTGATATACAAAATTCCTGTGAGTTTCCTACATTAAAAAAAATGATTGTTTGCAATCAAACAAAGGAGCCAACCCATTAAAATAACACATGCTTTAGGCAAGTAGCATGGGCATCTCACTGGTTTTTAATCATTCCCCACAAACAGAACTGTTTGTAGAAATCCTTAAGTGCTACATCTACCAGTGCTCAGGGTGTTCTACGTTTTATGCTGACGAACAGATTTATTTAAGGCATTATTTGTGGGGCTCAACTCTTGATTCACTATCTCCAAGAAGAGAACTTGGCTCGCTCACTTAACTGTATTTTGCAGGTTGCTGGATTTACCTCTCTGATGACTATTTTTCCTCCTTTTATATTTCTTTTGCAAGGCAATCACTCATCATGACCCAGGAATACCCTGAGGTGACAACTGAATTTACCTATGATGAAGCAGCTGCAGTTTGTGATCAAGTAAACATCCAGGCATTTGGGAAAGTATTTC
Source organism: Malaclemys terrapin pileata (assembly GCF_027887155.1). Taxonomy (NCBI): domain Eukaryota; kingdom Metazoa; phylum Chordata; order Testudines; family Emydidae; genus Malaclemys; species Malaclemys terrapin. The sequence continues at coordinate 204,474,459 of NC_071506.1, read as the reverse complement.
TGCCAGCCTTATATGCCCCTGTGTTTGTTCTTGGCCTGGTGGGGAATCTCCTGGTGGTTTTTGCCATCGTGAAGGGCAGTCGACAGAAGAGCATCACAGACATTTTTCTCTTGAACTTGGCTATCTCGGACCTGCTCTTCGTGATCTCTCTTCCTTTCTGGGCTTTCTATGTGATGCAAGGATGGACGCTTGGGAACATTCCATGCAAAATCATCTCCTCACTTTATTATGTGGGTTTCTTTGGGGGCATGTTTTTCATCACCATCATAAGCATCGATAGATACCTGGCCATAGTTCGGGCAGCATTTTCTCTGAAAGCCAGAACAGTCAGCCATGGCTCTCTTACCACTCTTGGAGTGTGGGCGGTAGCTATTTTAGTCTCAGTGCCACAATTTGTGTTCACCCAGGAGGCAGAGGAACAATGCATCCCTAGGTACCCTGATGATCTTAAGGAAATCTGGCCTATTTTCTGCAATGTGGCAATGAATGTCTTAGGGTTCCTTATCCCAGCTTGTGTCATGAGCTATTGCTATTTTGGGATCATCAGGACATTGCTCTCCTGCAAAAATCACAAAAAAAAAAGAGCCATCAAACTAATTTTAGTGGTGGTGGTTGTGTTTTTCCTCTTTTGGACCCCATACAATGTACTGATTTTTCTGGAAACTTTAAGACACTATAAATTGATTAACCAATGCCACGAATTTATAGACTATGCAATGCATGCGACTGAAACACTAGCATTCAGTCACTGTTGTCTCAATCCAGTGATCTATGCTTTTGCTGGGGAAAAATTCAGGAAGTACCTTTGTCACTTGTTTCTAAAGTGCTGCTTGTTCCTGTGCCCCTGTGGGCCCTGCCACCGATACCCGGCTAGCTCTATAACTACCTCTCCAGAAAGCATGCTAAGCAGCAACCAGACCCAGAATACCAGTGACCAGGATGCGTCTGTCCTTCTGTGAAAGGTTTTGTTAGCATATCTCTAGAAATACACCTCCTCCAGGCTTCAGAGTGGTAGCCGAGTTAGTCTGTATCAGTAAAAACAACGAGGAGTTCTTGTGACACCTTAGAAACTAACACATTTATTTGGGCATAAGCTTTCGTGGTATATAACCCACTTCATCAGATGCATGGAGTGGAAAATACAGTAAGCAGGAATAAACATACAGCACATGAAAAGATGGGAGTCAAATATAACATGTGAGTGTACCTGAATGTCAGGTATTCCTTTTGCTCAACATTAATTATTTTTTAAAAGTACAGCTTCAATGATGACAACTGAACAACACGTCAAAACAATATTGCAGCGGAATTAAGAAAAAAAAAGAGAAAAACAGCACCAGGAAGAAAAGAAGAATTTAAGGACAAATCATGTGATAGAAATGTAGACAATCAAAGTGTGTTTGTGAATATAAACATACCTGTATGCACACACATGGAAAAAGGAAAAAGCAACGTCTGTAAAGTCCATGGTCCAGCTGATTGATAGTAATGGGGAATATTTGATATACTGTATATTGGGTTACTCTTAGAGTCCAGTGTAAACTGAGGAACACCTTTGTTTTTCCATTCTTTCTGATCCAGCAGCATGTTCTTTTATACTGTATATTTGGTTTGAAAGCTCTTTGGGGCAAGAACGTCTTCTTATGTCTTATGGGAAGTACCCAGCACATTTCTAAAGCAGTGTGTAAAGGATTTTTTTGTTTGTTTCTGGATTACTTGTTGCTACAAGTATTTTATTTGTTAATGCATAGCTAATAAAATACTAATGGTTTTAAAAAGTTCTTTTTGATTATTATTAGTTTAGTACCAACAATATGCTCAGCACTATACAATATGTAAAAATGAGGAGAAAAACTGGCTGTAAGCCCACTAAAAATCAAAAGGAGTCCTTCCATTGACTTCAAAGGCCTTACAGCCCTTAGCCCCAATTCAGCCGAGCACTGCAGCACATGCTTAAATGCTTTGTTGAATAAAAGCTGACACACAGAAGACACACCTGGAGAGGGGATAAGTAGGTTGGGATATTTTTGAAAGCGTCGTTTAAGTTATAAACTCAATGATTGAGTTCACAGCAGCTATTCAAGAGTAGGGGAAATGGGCCATATTCAGTGCATTGTAAATATATGATGACTCTTAAACATGTCCCGCTAATCAATCACATTGGACTGTTTTTTAAGAGATTAAAGCAACTCCAACACCACAGTTTTCTGGAACCAAGGATACATGGGAACCCTAAAGTATTTACAGATTTCAACTTTTCTGTCTAAAGTCTGTGTGTATAAGGAGCAGTTTAGATCTGTTGGATTTAAGGCATGTCCTACCTGCCCAAGGGTCAGCTAACATATTTTATACATTGCACTTATAAAATGATCTGAATAAGTGACAACATCATAATATATGAACAGTATATAGGTAAATGTCATTCATAACAAGAAGTAGTGCAATTAGAATCTTAACCTCTTCAGAGTTCCAATGCTGAGCAGTGTCTGACAAAACCAAGGATCCAATCCTGAAAAAGGAGCCCACGTCGGTGGACCCCTGCACTTTCATGGATCCTGGTTGATACAGCTGGTCCAAAAAATGTCTAATTTTTAAAATTTTCAACAGAAATTTTTTTTTCCACAAAAAAAAAAGTTCCCATTTTTCAACTAGCTCTATTCATTGGCTTTCATAGGGCTGTGGAAGGGCTCAGAGATCTGCTTATGCAGAGTCAATTGGAGAACTGGGACCCAAAATTCTGGATCTCATCACCGCTGAACCGCAAGGATGTTAGGATCTGAACCCACCTATAAACATGATACTTTAAAGCCACAGAACCACCTGGAATGTTTTCTTCTTTACATGTAATTTTACTAATATCCCATTTTTGCAATTGTGTAACCAGCACTGATTAATAGTGAAGTAGAAATTTCTAATTAAATGCACTAGATTTAATCAAAATATTACTGCTGATGTTTTAGACATTGACTAGAGGCATGTGGACACCCATTCTCCATTCATTCTAATGGGAATTGGGTGCTCAGATATCTTTGATTACTTTGAAAATTTTGGCCTAAATGTTTAAACAAGCCAGATAAGAGATCGCTGCCCTTCCCCGCAAAGCAAATAGTTCCTTTTTTAAAACATCATGAACTGTGCAGAAAAAAAGAGGAAACACCCAGGGGTAAAATGAGAAGTGCCTCCCAGGCAAAGGCAATGACATCAAAGTAAAGAGGTTAAAAATAAATGTTAGGAAAGCTCTGTGCACACGCATGAAATGTGGTTGGACATGAGCAAAGAAGTCACACTTGATAATGTAATCACTTTCGTTTTGCATTTACACCCGACACACAGAGCATGAGTTCATGCCTATTGAATCAATAGGAGTCTTCCCATTACATTTCAATGGACATAGGCTCAGGCTGTCAGGCTACAGCAGTGTGTGAACAGCAGTGCACACCAAAGTGCTGCACTGTAACTCCCTTGCATGGCTGCTCCAGGCATGAACTAAAAGGTTCCTAGTTCGCATTAATATAATCCTCTTCCAATTACATTAATGTCAACTAGGAACCTTTTAATTCACACCTGCAATGTTCACATGAGGGAGTTATAATGCAGCACTTTGGTGTGCATTGCTATTCACACAATCCTGTAGTCTGAGCTGTGGGGCTATGTAGACAGACCTCAGAGTGGCAATTCTTCAACAAAAAAACTTCAAAAAGAGATTCCAACGTGAAGCTGCAGAACTGGAATTAATTTGCAAACTAGATACCATCAGATTAGGCCTGAATAAAGACTGGGAGTGGTTGGGTCATTACAAAACCTAAACTTAATTTTCCTCAATACTAATTTTTCCCTACTGTTACTCACACCTTCTTGTCAACTGTCTGTAATGGGCCACTCTCTTATAGGGTGACCAGATGTGCCAATTTTATTGGGACTGTCCCGATATTTGCTTGTTTGTCCCGCGGCCCGACCAATGTTAGGTCGGGACACTGGACCAACCAGCAAGGCTCCCGCACACAGGCGGAGCCCGGAAGGGCTCTCGCTCCCCGCCCCCTCGCCCTGATTCCTCCCCCTCATTCCCCCATTGGATCCCTCTCCAAATCCCCGCCCCCATCCCCGCCCCCTCACTGCCCCATTAGCTCCCTCCCCAAATCCCCGCCTCTTCCCAAGCACGCCATGCCTGGGAGACACAGGGGAGCGCGGGGCCGGGGTGAGTGTGAGTCCAGCCTGGCCCCAAGCAGGCAGGACTCGGGCACGGTACCTGGATGGAGAGTAGGGGGGCGGCCCGCGGGGCCAGACAGCAGCTGTTCTCCCCACCTGGGCAGCGGGACTCGGGAGCAGCCGCTGCTGCATCTCCCACTGCCGCAGGGGGAGGAAGCGGCCAAGCACGTGGCGCTCGGCGGCTGTGGCTCTGGCGCCCGGGCCGGAACCCCCCGAGCCCGGGCCTGCTGCGGGGACCCAGCAGCGCGCATGCTGCGCCCAGCTCCTGGCCAGTCGCTTCTGGGCTGGCTGCCCAGCTGGTGCAATCCCGCGTGCGGCCCCACTCACCCTCACCCCGGCCCCGTGCTCCCCTGCGGCTCCCGGGCCTCCCTCCAGTGCTTGCGGAGGGAGGAGGAATGGTGGTGGTGCGGGGGTGGTTGTTGTTTTTTTTCCTCTTCCCCCCCGCGTCCCGATATTTGACCTGGGTGATCTGGTCACCTACTCTCTTACCACTTCAAAAGTTATTTCCCCTCCCTTGGTATCCTGCTGTTAATTGATTTATCTCGTTAGACTGACTTAACACTTGGTAAAGCAACCCACATCCTTTCATGTATTTATACCTGCTCCTGTATTTTTCACTTCATACATCCGATGAAGTGGGTTCTAGACCACGAAAGCTTATGCCCAAATAAATTTGTTAGTCTCTAAGGTGCCACAAGGACTCCTCATTTTTTAACATATTCCCTTAGTTACACTTGTCAGGGACAAATGATACTTCCACCCTTCTATGTCTCCATTTAGCTCTCTGTGAAACAGGAATCTCCCAGGGATTTTATGAAGCTAATTTCATTGAATTTGGTGTACCGTATTTGGAGAGCCTTGGACGGAAGGTGCTACAAGAGGGCAAGTGATCTGCTGGATTCAGTTTACAGACACTCATTTTTACTACTGTGACACTTGTTTGAAATCTCAGAAATGTCTCATACCAGGAGAAGTGGTGCGCTTACCCCCAAAATAACCACATTTGCTTTGATTGCACAATGTTCATAGCTCTAGCAGTAAAAGTGCTGCTGTTATCACCACTTTTTTAACACATCTCCACTATAAAGGTAACCAATAACCAAGAGAGTTTATTTACATTGCACGGTTACGTGCATTTCTGCTCATTCTGTATTCCGTGCTCCTAGCTCCAATATGTTCTTTATGTATTTAGATAGGGTTACCATACGTCCGGTTTTTCCCGGACATGTCCGGCCTTTTGGTAATCAAACCCCCATCCGGGGGGAATTTCCAAAAAGCTGAACATGTCCAGGAAAAATACTCCCAGCTTTGCCAGCATCCCTGACTTACCTTAGAGCAGGATCCGGCGACTGCTGCTGCTCCCTGACTCCTCAGCTCTGTAAGAGCCGAGCTGCCCGAGAGCTACCAGCTTCACGGTTTGCTGGGCAGCCCCCAGACTTCCAGACCCTGCGTCCCCGGCCAGGCGCTTCCCCTCCCGGGCTCCGGCTGCACTGGGGAAGCGCCCGGCCGGGGGCACAGGGAGTCTGGAGGTCTGGGGGCTGCCCAGCAAACCGTGAAGCCAGTAGCGCTCGGGCAGCTGTTTCGCGTGGCTGGAAGGGAGGAGGGGGAATGCGGGGCGCTCAGGGGAGGGGGCGGAGTTGGGGTGGGGACTTTGGGGAAGGGGCGGAGTTGGGGCGGGGAAGGGGAGGGGCGGGGCCAGGGCCCCGTGGAGTGTCCTGTTTTTTTAAAACCTTAAGTATGGTAACCCTAATTTAGAGCCTTCTGCTAAGCCCTCTGAATTCACTTGAAATCTTTCCATTGACTTCAATGGGCTTTGAATCATGCCCTCAATAACAAGCAACCCTCATGCAAAAAAGGTAGCTCTCTTCAGAACCATCATGATGCTAAGATGACGTGTGATAATTCAGTTACTTTAAGCTTAAGACCTACCAACTATGACATTAATACAGCAAATTTAAGCCAATATGACTCACTAGCACAGATTCTCTCAACTCTGAGGATTAGCCTGGATCAACTCTCACCCCACAGGACCAGGACTAGCCAGCATCCAACCCACTACATACTGCAAATTGGGGTGTGAACAGATGAAGCACTCCGCCAGGATCAGATAACGTACTTATTGCCTGCCATACATTAAGGGCAGATTTTGGCACTGGCTGTTGCCCTACAACAAGGGCTATAAAAGCTCTACAGCCAGCAGGGGGGGAACACCCCAAGTGCAGGCACTGCATAGGGCTATCCCGAGTGTCCTCATGCTGGAGCTGGTAGGATATGTGAAGGGCCACAGGGCACTTGCTCGGAGCAGGGCTGGGAACAGGAGGGCAGGCCCTGGAACAGGAGGGCAGGTCCTGTAATCAGGGCCAGCTCCAGGCACCAGCCGACCAAGCACATGCTTGGGGCGGCACCTTGGAAGGGGCAGCCAATCTTGGGGTGACGGGGGGTGCTTGGGGTTTTTTGGTGTTTGGTGGGGCGGCGCTCGAGGTTTTTTGTTTGTTTTTGTTTCAGCGGCGCGGGCAGTGGGGGAGGCGGGGGGCAGGCGCGGCGCTCGGGGGGGCAGGGGTTGGCACAGCGCTCAGTGGGGGGCAGGGGTTTGGGTGGCGCGGCGCTCGGTGGGGGGTGGAGGGTTGGGCGGCCTGGCCCGGCGTTTGGGGCGGCCCGGCGCAGCCCGGTGCTTGGGGAGGGGGGCTTTGGCAGCCCCGTGTGGCGCTCCGGGGGGCGGGGGTTTTGGCGGCTGGCGCGGCGCTGGGAGGGGGTTTTGGTGGCGCGGCGCTCAGGCGGGGGGTGTGTTATGGTGGGACGGCGTTCTTTTTTTTGCCTGGGGCGGCAAAAAAGTTAGAGCCGGCCCTGCCTGTAATATACACCATTATGTGGGGGGGAGGGGCAGGAGGAGGGAGATGGCAGCTCCTGGTTGCGCTTTACCTTACACCAGGGGCCACATCAGTCTGTGGTAAGGTAAGAACAGATGATTTCAAATAATGGCTTAAAGCCGCTTTTACCGGCCCACCCCCTCCCTTCTCCTCCCTGGAACCGCTTGGACCATCCTGCGTTTCTTGGAGGTGCAGCTCAGAATCCTGGCCTAAATATGTAACTCTCCTTCCATGTGAATGTATAATATCGAATCTAGTATTAACCGGGCCAGCTTTTTCATGGCTATTAACCCCTTCCCTATACCTTATGTGATTCTTATTAAGGCACATTGAGCTTGTATATGACCACTACGTTACTTTTATTTACACTTTACACAGTCGGGCAATCAGAGCCCACTGGAAGCTGCAGCCAGCACTGTATATTCCAGAAATCTACCTTCCAAAATGGAAGACAGCCCTGAGTTTCTGCAGCCGCGTCCCCACTACTTTACACAACAATGGGAGCGACTCCCCACATACTATTTCTGATCTATGAAAGCGAAGGACCAGTACTAAGCAGAGTAATGGGGGTGGCCCCTGGTATAAGGTAAAGCGCAACCATGAGTCAGGAACATTTGACAAGTTCAGCAATATTGACAACTGAAAGTGCCTCTTTACAAAATATTACTTATGATGACTTAATTGATGATTTTGTAAAGAAAAAGTGTAGGAAAAAAGCTATCTGAATAAATATTTTTTTTCAAATTGAATAAGTTTCTTCAGAGGAAGTTAACTTTTATTTTTCCATTCATGCATCATCTATACTTTTTATTTTTCCACATTTTTCATGTTAGCGTAATGCACATACAAGCTTTCATCAAGACCAGAAGTTCTCAAACTGTGGTCTGAGAACTCCATTCAGGTGGACCAAGGAAAGGTTATGATTTTGTTTTAATAAAGCGCTCTTATCCAAAGCACTTTACAATAATTCGTTAACGGTACAAACAATATTTGGAAAGATCATTAAGTGGTCCGCCGAGACCCTCAGCACTTTTCAAGTGGTCTGTGAAAAAAAGTTATATTACAAAAACAATCAAGGTACCTCACTTTATTTTCATTTACTTCCTATTACTTACAATATAGGAGGAGAATGAAAAAAAAAGAATGAAAAATGGGGGTCGGGAGAGATAAGAGAGAATGTTCTTTTTCTCGGCAGGGCCCTGTCGGGGGGCCCCAAAAATGAAGCTGAGTACAGGACCCCACTAACTCTAAATCCGCCACTGTGGGATACGTAGTCCAGTCAGGGAGCCTGGCCTATAGATGACTATGGGAGCACAACACACCCAAACTGCAACTCCCTTGCGGCACCAGCATTGATCTAGTTTGTCAATTTTTCACTGACAAATTGAAATTTTCCAGGGGGTGGGAAAAAACATTTTCCAACTAGCTCTAGCAAGTAAACTATAAATACACACCCTTGCTCATCCCACCACAACTTTGATGTATATTAGTTGTTTTGTATTTGGGGTAAGGAAGACAGGAAATGAATCAGTTTAAACAAAAAAACGGGAAATACTATTGCAACTACATGGACTTTCTTCTTTAATCACCGATATTTGTTCCTGTTTCAAATGTCATCAGACTCTTATTTTTATGACATTTTCCCAGCCAGGCTTTCTACAATGCTATGGCAGTAATAGCACTTCTTCATTCTACTGTACTTGTAACTGGGTGAGAAGCAGCATATTTGACTAATTAGGACCAGGGCACGTCGCAGAGAGAAATGTGTGTTTTCAGCATTGCCAATCCCAAGCATTCAAAAATCATGTCTCAGGCCCCAAAACCATGAGATTGTAAACATAATACATTTGGGATTATGTTCCCAGCTTGCAAACAGAGAAGAGAGATAAAACCAAAAAATACTCTTGCTAGAAGGCCATAAAACTAGATTTCTTAAAATCCAGAACCTTAGCACAAGAACCCACAGCCAGACACACACGAAGCTGGCTGCTCTCTAAAGCGGGGCACAACTCACCCCACCTTACTCTAGACTGTCTGCCTGCAAAATGACTCTTCTAGGTCCAGACATGTCCATACAGATCCCGCTCACCAGCCTGCAAGCAGGACTAGGAAACCACCCCTCTCTTGAAGTGACAACTTGTCATTGTTACAGTTTTCAATACACCACAGGGTTCTTTTTATTTGCCGTCCGCTGTTGAGCCATTAGGTTAATGTTTTCAGGCTTTTACAAGGCAGCGAATCAGAGCTCGTGGGCATCACACGAGGGCTCGAGTTTCTCCCCTTGGGAGACTTGCTCTGAGCAGGGGCCAATATCCAGTTACTCATGATAACATGGTGGTGTTTTGCACATTTTAAATGCCTACTTTTTACCACATACACACCTGGTGCTGCAGCTTACCACATCCTCTCACCAGCATGTTACCACTAATGCTACCACTGAGCTCCTTGCTCAATAACCTCATTGTAATCTGGGAACGGGCAGGGCTATATGATTTTGGGGTCCCCAGCACAGGTATTCTTAGAAACCTCCATGCTCTCTTTCCCTTAAATGTCCTCATTCTCCCTTCTTCCTTTTCAATATAAATCCCTTCAGTTTCTTTTCTGTCCTCCCTTTCATCTCTTTTCCTGTGGTTACTGTTTCCCCTATCTACAGCTGGGAAGGGGAAACAGCTGACTTCTCTCTTCCTTCCCCTCCATCCTCCATTTACATGCAGGAGAATCACAATCGATTGCCTCTTCCCCTCCCTTGACTCATGTGATGGCTGGAAGGGGGTCCAAGGCCTGGTGAACAGGGCTTTTCCCAGAGAGGAGCAGCCGAAAGCATATTGACCTTTACTCTGCCTCAGATTAGGCAAAACACGTCACTTATTCACTAAAGCCATCCCATGAACCTGTTCTGAGCTCCACCCAGACAGAGCCAGTTGCAGGATCAGGACCTAAGACAGCAGCAGAGCCCTGTCACATTAATTGGGAGTCTCCTTTGAACTGGGCTTTGCCCTTCAGCCACAGATTTTAGGGCCCCAAGAGCCACCTCTGCACCAACCAGCCATGTTGTAAACTGGTGGTTATCGCAAGTCATCCAATGAACCAGGCCCTCCAGAATAGCATGCAGGCAGACCTGGTGAATCCTAATTATTTATGGTCTCTTATTCCTATTTAAATGAAAAAGCAAATGAACAACTAATAAATCCAATACACTCTTAAATTTATACTTTTTACCCAGTGTAAACTGTCCTGATTATTGATGGACTCCTGCAGAGTTTATTTAAAGTGCTCAGTAAATGGTCAATCAATACACTGGTGTAACTGTCAGGATCCCAACAAGCTCAGTCAGGGCCAAGGGTCAGACAGGGGCAAACCTGAGGCTGAGAGTAGCCAAGGAGTTTGTATTCAGGTACCAGGCCAGGGTCAATTCCAAGGGTCAGAGTCCGAGTCAAGTTTCAGGATCTGAGTCAGGAGGTGAAGTCCAAATCAAGCCGAGGGCAAAGCCAGGAATTCAGGAGCAGAAACAGTCATGGAAGCTACAGGAAAGCCACACTGTTGCCTGGACACTTCCTGGAATGCCCCTTGGGTTTATATAGGGCAGGGAGCGAATCAGGTGCCATGAGGCTGCTGTCCATCAAACTCTTGAGGTGGAACTTCCCATGGTCTGTGTCCACAGTGGTCAAGGGAAGTGGAGCACAAGCTGGTTACAACAGTTTCTAGGTATCAGCCTGGAGATGTCAGCTGTCCCTAGCTCTTCAGGCCTGGATTCCAGACCTGTAGGGCCATATAACAGCTGAATGTTAGAACTTTATAAATATATATACAGGGTGCCCCAGCTGTGGCACGAGCGGCTGTTGCATCAGTTCTATTGATTTTAAGTAGAAATGAACCTGAGCCATGTGATCAGGATTGAATCAGAATCCAAATGTTCTCCATGTGTGGGTGTGGGTGGGATTTAGGGTTTTGATCTGAGTCACATTTAGGCAACAATCTTAATCCAAACTTCCACAGAGTTCTGAGTGCTCTGGGAGTAGATCCAGGGTTTCAGTTCGGGCCCATCTCAAATTTTAAGATTACATTTTGCGAAGAAAACAGTCATATTTTTAATAAAAACATGCTTTATTATTTTCTCATTTCCAGTTTTGTTATTTCACATTGCAACATAAAATGCTGAAAGGAGTGATTCATTGAGTAGGACTCTTTCCTTCCAGGCAGTACAGAAGCAATGCCTTGGCAGGGGCACTGTGCTGTTGAAGGTGACATCTTTCAGCTGAGACAAAAATCCAAATCCCTGCCCACTTGTGCTTATTAAACAATGTAAGGGCCTTTTCATAAGAAAAGGGGAATTAATGTGTGTGCCCTGTTCAAATCCCAGTTCAAGTAATAGCATTGCATACCTAAAATTGCTTCTGTTCTGTTTCAATTGGACATAGTAGTCTTCTTCACTTCTTGTCCTAAAATATCGTGTTCTTATTCATTGACAAAGACATTTCCACCCCAAAAGTGGCTGCATTTCAGTAGCAAAGGAAATCATGTCTCTATTAATGGCCTGGCCAATCCGGTTCAATGGCTTCATTGTTTGCATTTCAGTTTGTTACATTATGAAGCATTTTGGACTGTGAGGAAAGGTAACATAAAATTATAGGTTTTATGATTATTTTCTGGAGTTCAAGATTAAAAACAAGAGCAAGTTTAAATTACTAAAGGACAAATTCTGACACTGGTCACATCTACACAACTCCCCTTGACTTCAGCCCATAGTTATTATTAAATTCCTAATACTGCCAATGAGGGTTTGGGGTTTTTAAATATAGACACACCCAAGCCTAGATGACTTGTATCTTGCAGACTAAGCGTTGACACATTTTGCAAAGTGAGAAAAGTGTTCCCACCAGCTGCATCTGTATTTGTTTGCATGTTTGAAATTTGATCTTGCACATTCCAAAACCGTGTGTCACTTAACTGCTGTCTCAACGTGCCTGTCATTAAATGGGTCTAGCAATACTTACCCACTTCATAGACATGTTTTGGGGCTTGCTTAATTAATGTCTGCGAAGTGCTTTAGAGACCTTTAGGCAAACAATGCTACAGAAATGCAAAGATTCTATTCTGTTTTAGATAGAGTCTTATACCACCTTCAGTGTAGTACTTGAGCACCTTCCAGTGGTGCATTAAGTGACATGACTAACATCTGTCTCATGTGGATCATTCTCGCAGTGGTAGAATTGTGTGCAGTGTAGTGTTTTTGCTGTTGGGGGTGGGGGCTGTTTGTTTAAAATATGTGCACGCTGCTCTGTGTTTATATTAGATAAGGCAGGTCGAAGACATGTACCTGGCACTTGGAATGATAGTGAGGTTCATTCCACACCAGCCCCCCAAAAAGCTCCATCTCCTCAGAGATGAGCTTTACCCTTCTGGTAGGAAGTGCCACTGTGACTAAGGAAAGAAGTTGTCAAGCATGGTCCTTAACCCAGAGTTTTAGGTGATCTTCTAGATATGCTGGGCGTAAGCCACTGAGCACCTTGAAGATAAGGACCAAGACGTTGAACTTGATTCAATATTGTATGAGAAGATAGTGTAGAGAAAAGAGGCCAGATGTGATATGCACACTATAGCCAGTACTGTTGAGGAGATGTGCTGATGGCTTCATTCCCAGTAATATTGCATTGCTGTAGTCTAAGGGGAGTTGACAAAGACACATATAGCCAAGGCCAGGTCATAGTTCCCCAGGATGAGAGGAAATCTCCTCACCAACTGGAAATGATAAAAAGCATTACTCATGGATGCCACTATGTGAGACATGAATGTCAGCAAGGAATCCAAGAGCACTCCTAAAGTACAGGCTGAATTGTGGGTGCATGCCTTCACCAAAGGAGGCTGCACTGTGTCTGTAAACTCTTCAAAATGTTTTCTTTTGCCCACTGTAGGCCTGGCTTGGCATAAGTATTAAACACAGGGAGGCCTTGTTTCTTGGACGACAGGATTAGGGAGGTAGCTAGAGCAGCAGGCTGAAAACAGAATGTTTGTGCTAGGATTAGTAAACGGGTCAGTGAGCTAAAAGACAGACTGTGTGTGCTAGCTAAGATAAGATGGGGAGCACCCAGGGAACCATTTACTAAGAACAAGATAACAGCCAAGAGAGGTTGGGAGTGTAAAAACGAGGTAAACTTGACCATGGACAGTGCGTGGACAGAGCATGCTATACAGGAATTGTGTAGAACTGATGAATGAAATTGTTTTTAATTGCTCACTTTATTAATGTAACTTCATAAGTAAAGTTTTATGAATGAAACAATATTCATTCATAAAACCGGTTACCTCAATAACTGGCTAATTAACAATTAAGATGCTTGTTAAGAGCCATAGCTGTTCAGTCAGCTCCCTTTGTAAATTTCACTATCAATCCAATTCCTGCTTAAATCACTGAGACTTGCACTGTTTCAGTATTGTAACTTCTGTTCACCATTTATTACACTTGCCTACAGTGTAACTTCTGTTCAGTGTTTGCCATCCATTATACTTGTCTATATTGTAACTTCTGTTCACTGTTTGCCATATTGTAATTCAAACTCCATTTTAAAACGCTTACTCCATTTTGTGAGCTTGCTGCAACCTTCATTTTTGCAAACCCTGCTGTAATCTTATTAGTTTAGTTTAGATGTGTGAATGAGGTATGTATGGATGATGGAATCAACCTCCAGCCCCAGCCTGTCCTGATTAAATAGAGTTCAAACACCAACGGCTGAAGATGCAGACAAGAGCCCTAACAAAGTAAGAAGAATCCACCCTAAAAAGAAAAGGTACAATAAAAGGAAGATCAAAGCCCGGTCCGAGTCTGAAAGTCATGTCTGCAATTGACGGGTGATCAATCACCAAACCTGGAGGCAGCGTGACACAGCAAGACCTATAGACTCTGGATTCAAACTAAAGCCTACAAAAAGGATGGGTGAGATGGAAAACTTTGGAGGAGGGTAACATTCTGCTGCTAACATGGAAGGGCATCGGTGCATGCCCAACAGAGACCCAGCTCGTCCTTGTGCCCGGCTTTCCTGGCCAGTTAGCCTCCACAAGCTGTGAACTCAAGCCACAGACTCAAGCAGGACTGGTAACTATGCAGCAGCTGCAGAACATCTGATGGATGTGTGTGTGTGTGTGTGTAGGTATTAGGTATAATGTGTGTATAAGGATTAAGATATTAGTTACTGGTCATAAATCAAATTGTTATCATAATAAATGTGGCATCTTTATGTTGTCCCCTTTAATAAGATCCTGCTAGTTTTATTGGTATAACAATTGATTCCTGCAAAGTAACCAAGCCAATCCCAAAACACGATGCAAGGTCTGTGGGGAGAACAGGCTGTACAGGCACAGCTCCAATCCAGCCACAGAAATGTTGATATCTATGAGCAGATTGCTTGGGGCACAGAGGAGAAGGGCCACAAGAGGGACCTGCAGCAGTGCCATGTGAAAGCCAAGAAGCTGTAGCAGTGCATACCAGAAGGTAAGAGAGGCTAACAATTGCTCTGGTGTGGACCTGCCACTTTTACAAAGAGCTGCATGTCATCCTGAGACAAGACCCCACCCCCAAGAACCCCAAGGATACTTCGGAGGAGCCTCTGTCAGTGGCTCCCTGCCATAAACAGCAAGGAGGAGTTAGTGGACAAGGAAGAGGAGGCGTATGGGGGACAGGTGAACAGGACATATTTTGACTCCAGCTAAGCGAGCCAGGACATGTTTTGACTCCAGCGCAGTCCAGCCAGTCTCTACAGTCCAGAGTGAGTCTGCTGCAGGAGAAGCAACCTCTGGCAAGTATGCAGTTTGTTTTGAAATTACTGGGATGGAACCCCCTAGGTAGAAGAACACATCTGTTGATTTACACTTTTTTACTTATGCAAGAAGAGACAGAGTTAGGCAGAGGAACACTCTGTATATGTGCACCAGGATGTTCCGTGAATCCCCCATAGATATCATGATGTAAGTTTCCTGGAGGTAGCCTGCAATTCTCGGCCGAAGGTTTCTGGGGAGGGCTGCCTTATTTCTTCCATCGCAGTAGGACACTTTCCCAAGCCACTCATCGATTACTTCAGCAGGAACCATTGCAGCATACACAGGCTAGTAGCATGTGGTCCTGGGCAGCATCCTGACATCTGCAGGAGCTGTTCCCTTTCAGCCTCCGTTACCTTCAGGAGTGAGATATCAGCTAAAATCACCACCATCTGCGAAAAATGGTGCCTGTATTCAGTTCAATTACCCTATACACATGTACTCATGAGCTATCCCCCCTCACATCCCCAATCCCCACAATGTCCAGAGCCATACTCACCATGACTGGTGCTGTATAAATCCCAAGGAGAGGTGAGACTGTAATGCTTACACCTTGCGTGGATGAAGGGGAGTGAGTTCAGTATCCTAAGTTTCGATTTATCTTATGACTACACTGACAATGGTATCTCTGTATTGTATCTTCAGCAGTTGAAGATGTGGCTTTGAGGGTTTCTCCTTCTACACCAGTGGAATGGCTGAGCCAGATAAGGAGGAGGAAGAGGATTTGGGATGGCGTGGTCCAAGACAGCCTGCAAGGCTCTACTGCTTCAGGTAACAAGCACAGGGCTTGGAGGATCACCGTCACAGACAGCATGGCCATATCACAAGATATGGTAGCTGGTGCTAACATCATTCACAAACAATATTAATAGATGCATTGGAGATATCAGCTCAAATCACCACCATCTGTGAAAAATGGTGCCTGTATTCAGTTCAATTGCCCTGTATGGTAGCTGGTGCTAACCTCATTCACAAACAATATTAATAGATGCCAATTGGCAATGTTATATTACTACATACACAGCATTCACCACTGGGTTCATACAGGGCTGCAAAAGAGCAAGGATAGGCAGAGCACACTATATCAACGCACACTACACTTGCTCACTATTAAAATGGTCTTTCAAAGCCTCCCTGAGCCATATACCTCCACGCTGAGCTCTTCTTATAGTCGTGGTAACTGGCAACTCAAAATCAGCAGGCAGCTGCTCCACCTCTGCTCTCCACCTCAGCAGAAACTTTCCCCCTTTGCTTCACAGATATTATGCAGGACATAGCAGACAGCTAACCATTTGGATATTTTTTTCAATGAGGTCCAATCTCATGAGTAGACAGCACAGCGAGCCTTCAAACGACCAAAGGCACATTCAACTTTCATTCTGTATGTCCTCAGCATCTAGTTGAACCGCTCCTTGGTGCTGTTGTGGTGGCCTGTGTACAGCTTCATGAGCTATGGGAGCAAGGGGTAGGCTGGGTCTCCCAGGATCACTATTGGCATTTCAACATCACCAATGGTAATCTGCCAGTCTGTTACCTGCACACTCAGAGGCATCCCACTTTTACCCTTCTATGTGCTCAAGGTGTAACCCGGTTAATTTAGGCACCCCGACCCTTTCCCAATTCCCAGGGTTCAGGGACACCCATACCCAGTGTGATGTCGCACTCTATATGATTTCATGAAAATATGCTAATGAGTGTGACTATAATGTAACTGGAATATGCTTCATGCAAAAGGTCTCTTGTAAGGTATCATTACAAAGCTGATAATCTACTGAGTGTGATCATCCTATTTGTATGAATGTATCATTCTTGTACCTGAAACTAGAAATATGAAATATAACTCTGAGGGCCTATTGTAATTATGCAAAGTGTGGGCCATTAATGGTGGTTTGGAATCTTGCTGGCTCCCATTAACCAGGACAATTGACTGTAGATGGCTCTGTTTTACCTGTAAGTCTTCCTGTATAACTGTGTGCTGGCAAGTGGGTAATGAAGTCTTACAGTGACATGTGATCATGTTGTAGAGAAATCTCTGTATTTAACTATCTCTATAAATCTTTATGACGTTGCATCTTGCATGATGTTATTTTGTATTTCATATGACTTGGCATTGTGCCTCTCTATTTTCATACAACTTTGTATTAGATCCCTATATAGAAAATTGGTAGAAAACTTTGTATCAAATGTTATAGCCCCTAAGGATAGTATAGTTAAAGTAAAAGAAACATGTGCCTTTTTGCTAGAAGTAGAATAAGATCTTCCCCGCCACTCTGTAATCAATTGCCCTATTGGCTGAATGAGGTGTGAATGAGTGAGCCTTGGAAGACACCCACCTCCAGACAGCTACAACAGTTGGAGAGGGAATGGGAGCCAGAGCCAAGGACAATACAAGTTGTCAAGTGGGCCCAATAAAGAAGAGCAGACATATTGATGGCCTCAGGGATTAGAAGCAAGCACCTTCTTTAGAAAACACCCTCTTTGAGCAGCATTGGGACAACACCTAGAGAAAAGCAGCACAAAGACCAACTGACACAGACCCAGATTTTGAATCTGGTATAGATTTGCATAAGAGGGAAGCTGCTATAAAAGTGAGGTGTCTTGCAGAAGGACCCCGGGTCTCATCTTGTCACCATCGGAGCATCGATCCGGATCGGCAGAAGCCCGGCTCCACCCCTCCCCCATCTAACTCACCTGGCCAGTGCAGTTAAGGGGAGCAACTAGTTGGTAACAACAGCAAAACGGAGTGTGTTTGTGTCTGTGTGTGTGTGTGAATGCATGACTGTGATATATATATCTCATATGCATATCATAGAGTATTAATTGATACCTGTGTTACTAATAAATGTGGCGTTTTGCCTTAATCCCCCTGAAAAGATCCTGTATAGTACTTTGAGTACAACAATGTCACCTGAACTGGAATCCATCTTTAACATGGTGTTTTTCCATTTAGAAGGAGGGGCGGGAACCCAGAGAGGGACAAGAATTCCCGCCTTGTGCAAAAGATATATAAGTGGGTGGAACAGAACAAAGGGGGCAGCCATCATGATAAATCCTCTAGCTATCACCTGAGCTGGAACAAGGGCTGTACCAGGGGAAAAGATTGTGCCCAGACTAGGAAGGCATCCAGTCTGTGCAAAAAAACTTATTGAAACATCTCTGAGGGTGAGATTTTATCTGTATTCAGTTTTATTACTGTACTAGGCTTAGACTTGTGTGTTTTATTTTATTTTGCTTGGTAATTCACTTTGTTCTGTCTGTTACTATTTGGAACCACTTAAATCCTGATTTTTGTATTTAATAAAATCACCTTTTACTTATTAATTAACCCAGAGTATGTATTAATACCTGGGGGAGGGGGAGCAAACAGCTGTGCATATCTCTCTATCAGTGTTATAGAGGGTGAACAATTTCTGAGTTTACCCTGTATAAGCTTTATACAGGGTAAAAAGATTTATTTGGGGTTTGGACCCCATTGGGAGTTGGGCATTTGAGTGTTAAAGACAGGAACACTTCTTAAGCTGCTTTCAGTTAAGCCTACAGCTTTGGGACACATGGTTCAGACCCTGGGTCTGTGTTGGAGCAGACTGGCGTGTCTGGCTCAACAAGACAGGGTGCTGGAGTCCCAGGCTGGCAGGGAAAGCAAGGGCAGTAGTAGTCTTGGCACATCAGTTGGCAGCCCCCGGGGGTTTCTGTGATCCAACCCGTCACACCCAGTTTCTAGGGCTCAGGGTGTAACCTGGTAAATTTAAGTATCCACCCTTATCCAGTTCCTTGGGCTCAGGTCATAATCTTCTGTGGGTTTGTGGGGCCTTTTTACCAGTGAAAGAGCCTTACACCGTAATATCCTTTACCTCTATCTATTAACAGTCACCAAAACAGAATACACGCACTAAATATACAATGCTCCCCACTCCCAATAAGACAGATGAACATTTCCTGGTGGCCAGTCAGGATCAGGTCATCCGTGGTTCCTCCAACTTCTGCACAATATGGTTGGCAAGGTGTTAAGGTCTGGTAGTACTGATCTTGTGTCCTGGAATTAGGTTTCAAAGAACTTCCTTTTGGACCCCAGGTTATTTAGTCAAACTTGAGTCCTGCTTAGCTGTACCTTAACCAATCATTTTAAACTAAAGTGCTATAAAACAGTATTTTTCACCAATCCTAGCCCATCACGAAACAATTCTTTAACCAGTCATACCCCACCACCTTGGTTGATTTAAATCTTGCAAAATTAGTTATGCAACAGACAGAAAACCAGACAGAGACCAGACAGAGAAACAGCAGAGAAATGGGGACCATAACAGCAAAACAATACAAATATAGATTTCACAATCACAATGGCTGATAAGAGGTTTCTTGCCAGACAGTATGCTATCAAACAAAGTTTTCTTTAAAGATCTTAAGCTCTGTTTCTTTATCTGGCGATGGCGTATACTATTAGGACAGGAGCCTTCTTAACAGTCTGATATGACATTGTTTCAATGTAATTTAGATGGAATGTGAGGATGTGACTTTCTCCTTCTTAGCTCATGGCTACTGCTGCCCTAATGTGGCTGTTGCTGTTTACTAAAGAAAAAGGCCTCAGACCCCACAGTCAGGAAAGAAAGTCCTTGCTTGTGGCTTTCTGAACAGTAACGTGTTCTTAAAGTTGCACGCATCACGCTCCTTCCCTAACCAGCCCATACTGAGGTCAGTGAAGCATCCCTGAGGATCCACCAGCACTTGCATTATCATAGAAAATGGTACACTTCTACCCCAATATAACACGACCCGATATAACACCAATTTGGATATAACGCGGTAAAGCAGGGCTCCGGGGGGGCGGGGCTGCGCACTCTGGCGGATCCAAGCAAGTTCGATATAATGCAGTTTCATCTATAACGCAGTAAGATTTTTTGGCTCCCGAGGACAGCGTTATATTGGGGTTGAGGTGTATCTGGCTGCTAATCTGGCTCTCCTATAGAAAAGTAGCCCTTTCTGTTGATGTACTCTGTGCCAAAATGGGGATGTGCATGCCATCTATTGCCCCACTGCAGTTTGGGAACTCCATGTTGCTGAAAAACCATCCACTATGTCCTGCATATCAGGATGCAATTAATGGCCCTAAACACTTGCATCACAACAGCCCATGTGGTAAATTTTCAAAATCCAAATTGATTCCTGACTGATCAGTAGCAATCTGGCATTGCAAGTTTCCACAGTGCGATCACCATTCACTTCTCTATTGTCAGGGCAGATCTCGCTTTGGTGTTGCTGCACTGGAAGGGTTGGGGCGATTTTGACACACATGTCCAGGAATGCGGCCTTGTGCATCCGAAAGTTCTGCAGCCGCTGCTTATCATCCCACACCTGTATGACAATGCGGTCCCATCAGTCAGTGCTTGTTTCTCAGGCCCAGAACCGTTATTCCACCATCTGAAGCTGCTTGTGAATACCACCAACAACCCTGAATTGTTTCTATGTCCTACCGCAATCTAACCTCTAAGGAATCAATATGTTTCCCACAGCTCCTCTTGCAGGTCTGTAAATATTGCAGGATCGGGGGGCCCATGCTCGCAACACTCATGACAATAGTGCAGAGCTGTGCAGGCTCCATGCTTCTGTCAGAGATGACAAACAGTGAGAAGAGACACATGGGTGTGTGGGATTTTGAAAAGAAGAATGAAATATTATGTGGTGCAGATGCAATTATAGGATGAAGAACACTGCATTATGGGAAGTTGAACCCATGCTTCCAGTCATCTACTTGTTTCAGCCCCATGAGGTCTTGCAAAAACTTCCCAAAACACCCTGCTCTGGATGGGAGCAAGCTGCACAGTGGGATAGCTACCCATGGTGCACTGCACTCTACATTGACACAAGCTCTCCTGGTGAGGACATGCACCACCAACACAAGAAGTGTAGTGTGGACATGCACAAGTGATGTAATAACTGCGGCAGCTGAATGTCAACGTAACTTAGGTTAACATAATTTTGTAATGCAGATATTGCCTGAGTTTGGGCTGACCAAGGACTAGAGTAGTCAGGTGTGGCAGCCTTCTGCCAGGAAACACATCAGAGCTCCACTCCACCAGACTGAACCTCATAGCCGAGCCCCTGGAAACACATGGGAGCCAAGGGTGACAACTCACTGTGGCCAGCAGAAGAGACTCCAGAGATGGAACAGAGGAGGGACCCCAAGTCCAAGTCGAGACAATGTTTGAATGACTGGAGCAAAGGTAGGAAGTGACCCAGGCAGCACGCTTAGGGTTATCAGGTCCTGAGCAAGGGCCACTGTTTCGAAGGGCCCTGGGTTGGAACCTGGTGGAATAGGGTGAGCCCGGGGTTCCTCTACCTTCCCCCCTCACCCACTACCCAGAACTGCAACTGCCAGGGAAATTGACCTTTGGACTCTTGCTATTAGGCGTTACACCCCAGAGTATATCCATTAGGTGGTAATGGCCAGCCCGGAGAACACAGCCAACTCCCCGACACATGATGGAGAACATGGGTGTGACCATGGGCAGTGCATATAATAGACTGGGGAAGGCTGTGCCTCTCCAAACAGCCCTGTGTGGCCCCATCCATGCTCCGCCCTGAGGTCCCTTCCTGCTGCTAGTTGGCCCCAGCCCAGGCAGACTGCTCCTCTTCCAGGAAGCCTGTTGGGGCTGGGGCTGGGGCTGGGACTAGGGGGGCTGGGACGTAGGGTGGCTGGGACAGCCCAGCACTCCAGGGCTAGGGGGAAGGAGGGCCACCTGCTGGGTGCTCCAGGGTTTGGGGGCAGGGCTGTGCACCGCCCACCCACCCGGTGCTCTGGGGTTTGTGGGCGGCGGGGGGGGACTATGTGCTGCCCGTCAGGTGCTCTGGGGCTGGAGGCACTCAGGTGACCTGGGGCTGGGGGAAGAGGGGAGAGTCGTGGGGGGGAGGCTAGCGGCCGGGGAGAGGGGGAACCTCTGGGCTTCGGGGGACATGGGGGAAGGGGAGGGGCCTCAGGCAGAAGGGGTGGGCCAGGCTGGGGACTAGCCTCCCCGAGCCAGTGATTCACCCACCACCCATGAGTGTGATGGGTGCACTCACCTCTTTTGAGCGCCTACTGTCAGCTGGGTGCAAACCTGCACTCTCTGCTCACATGCTCCCTGTTGGCTGTTGCTCTCATCAGGTAGGACTTCAGTGGCTCAGCCTCTGGCTAAGTCATACACAGTCTAAAATGGATGAACCCCTTCCAGGGTAACAAAGGTCCAACAAGGACTAGCACCATGCCCTTGTTGGTGTCTGCAGTTGTGTTTCTGGGCTTAGTTCTCAGCCACTTCTGGGCTAGCTTTAAGTCTGTCACTGACCTGTTTTTAAGCACTGCCCCCAGGGCTCTCTCCCTGGAGGCTCTTCGTCCTCAGTGGTTCTCTGGTATCATGTTTAAGTTCTAGCCCCTTTCTTGGGCTTTTAGTACTGAGTCTTATCCCCTTCTTGGGGCTTAGGTCACTTCCACAGTGGCCAGTGGAGGAACATGGACCGGCCCACTACTCCAGGTCCTGACCCAGGAACCCTACAAATAGCAGCGCCATGCTGCTTCCCTTCAGTCCAATGCTGCTATTCCCTGGGCCACTTCCCACATAGGCCTTTCCCTTTACCCGTACTTCAGGGTTCTCTGTCTGTTTCCTGCTTGAGCCAGGTCTCTCTCAGGTCTCTTTACGGTGGAAGTTTGAAGCCTTCCAGTTGTTGTACTTAAAGTACTGCACAGGATCTTTTCAGGGGGAATAAGACAAAACGCCACATTTACTAGTAATACATGTATTCATTGCATATCATATGCATATAATATATTACACTTACACTCATACACACACACAAACACATTCCGTCTTGTTGTTACCAATTAGTTGCTCCCCTTAACTTCACTGGCCAGGTGAGTTAGATGGGGAGGGGGTGGAGCCGGGCTTCTGCCGATCCGGATCGATGCTCCCATGTTGACAAGACGAGACCCGGGGTCCTCTGCAAGACACCTCACTTTTATAGCAGCTTTTCTCTTATGCAAATCTATACCAGATTCAAACTCTGTGTCTGTGTCCATTGGTCCTTTGTGCTGCTTTCTTTTGAGTGTTGTCCCAATGCTGCAAAGAGGGTGTTTCCAAAAGAAGGTGCTTGCTTCTAACCCCCGAGGCCGTCGGTATGTCTGCTTGTCTTTAATGAGCCCACTTGACACGTTTTATTGTTCTTGGGTCTGGCTCCCAGACCCTCTCCAACAGTTGAGGCTGTCTGGAGGTGCTGCCTTCCATGCCTTGCTCATCCACACCTCATTCATTCAACAGGGCAATTGATTAAGAGTGGGGGGGGGAGAGCTCTTGTTCTACTGCTAGCAAAAAGAAATTTTTCTTCTATCTTATTCTATCCTTAGGGGCTATAATATTATACCAAGGGCAATGCAAAGTTTCTAAATGAGGCTTTGATACAAAGTCCCATGAAAACAGAGGTCACACGTGGGTAGACCCACCAAAAGGTTATATGAAGAGGCACAATGTAAAGTCATATGAAAATTATTAGAGATTTATCTACATTGTCCTTCTTCCACCTTCTGGCCCCAGCCAGCAACTGACCTACTCAGCCCCTGCAGCTCCTTTTACCTGAGCCTGGTGGGTTCTGATTGGCTGCTTCCCTGGTTTGGTACAGTATATATTCCAACTACAGGAATGACTCAAGATGCTTGGATGGTTTACTAGGGAGAACCTACTGAAACCCCAACAAACCCAAGAACACCTATACAATCAGGGGACCCAACTGTGGCCATTTGAACCAGGTGACCGGGTATTACTGTTACTCCCATCTTTGGAATCAAAGCTCCTGGCCCAGTGGCAAGGACCATTTGAAGTGATCCAAAGGGTAGGGCTCATGAACTATGAAATCCTCCTGCCAGGGCAACAGAAGGAGATGTGGATTTATCACATCAACCTCCTGAAGACCTGGAAAGCCCAGGAAGGTTTGTTGATAACCCCATACCATACTGGAACTGGGACACATGAAGTGATAATCAGGATAGCCCAGTACAGACAGTTTGATAAGTGTGAGAATACTTACAAGAATCATAATACTCAAAAACCAGTGGGAGAACACTTTAACCTGTCTGGTCATTCAATGACAGACCTGCGGGTGGCTATCTTACAACAGAAAAACTTCAAAAACAGACTCCAACGAGAGACTGCTTAGCTGGAATTGATATGCAAACTAGATACAATCAAATTAGGATTGAATAAGGACTAGAAATGGCTGAGCCATTACAAACATTGAATCTATCTCCCCTTGTAAGTATTCTCACACTTCTTATCAAACTGTCCGTACTGGGCTATCCTGATTATCACTTCAAAAGTTTTTTTTCACTTACTTAATTGGCCTCTCAGAGTTGGTAAGACAACTCCCACCTGTTCATGCTCTCTGTATGTGTGTATATATATCTCCTCAATATATATTCCATTCTATATGCATCCGAAGAAGTGGGCTGTAGCCCACGAAGCTTATGCTCTAATAAATTTGTTAGTCTCTAAGGTGCCACAAGTACTCCTGTTCTTTTTGCGGATACAGACTAACACGGCTGCTACTCTGAAACCTGTCAACACAACCAGGGAGGACGAGCCTGACTCACCATCAGATTGCCACCACTCCGGGACAGAAGGTATGAGACCACCATCATCCCTTGACAAAGAAAATGTGGGAGCAGTACACGGGTAATTTGAGGCAATGCTAGCCCTGGGGTCCTCGGAGAATCCCAGAGCAAATAGAGGAGCTCATCCTAGTACCAAAACCAGACAGCTTAACAAAGTTTTGCATTGAGTTCAGGAAAGTTAAAGCTATATTTTGCTTTGATTCCTACCCTATGCCCCAGGTAGATGAACTGTTAGACAGGATGGGCTATGCTAAATATATATCCGCCCTGGATCTGATGAAAGGGTACCGGCAAATCCTCCTGATATGGGTATCCAGGGAGATACAGGCACTACCAGTTCATGACCATGCCATTCAGCCTGCATGAAGCAGCTGCCACCTTCCAGAACCTAACAGATCAACTGCTATGACCCTATGGCCAGTATCAGCCGCATATATTGATTACATAGTTGTTTACAGTGCCAGTTGAGAGCCCTCAAGGAGGCAAGACTAACAGTGAACCCAGCCAAATGCTGCTTGGGACAAAGAGAGATAATGTACATTGGGTATGCTGTTGGGTGGGGACAACTACATCCCCTCATGGACAAACTGCAAGCGTTGAGTGACTGCCCAGCCCCCAGCATTTTCTTGGACTGGCAGGCTATTTTAGGCATTTCGTACCCAATTTCACCACGCTAACCATCCCCCTCTCAGACCTCATAAAAGGTACTAGACCACAGAAGGTGCAAAGGATGGAAAACTGCAAAAGAGCCTTCCAGACCTTGAGGGACTGATTAAGTCGGGGGCCCATTCTCTTCCACCCTGATTTTACAAAGCAGTTCCTCCTCCAGATGGATGACTCAAGGGTGGGCCTCAGGGCCGTATTGTCCCAGGAGGTAAACAGCGAGAAACACCCAGTGCTGCACCTGAACAGGAAGCTGTTCCCTCTGGAAACCAAGTAGTCAACAGTCAAAAAGGAGGCTCTAGTGATGAAGTGGGCAGTGGAGGCCCTGCACTACTACCTTCTAGGAAACCCCTTCCAGTTCATTACAGAAATTGCCCCCCTTCACTGGCTCAATTCAATGAAAGACACCAATGCTCAGATCATGAGATGGTATCTCTCATACAGCTTTCAAGTATTCCACCACCCAGGGAAGGTGCAGACTGACACCAATTTCTTCTTATGAGCAAGAGGGGAAGAGCAGGGAGAAGGACCACCACTGGGTCCTAAACTTAGTCGGAGGCTGTGTGACGGGGTGTACCAACCCCACACTGGCAAGGGTTAAAGAGCTACTCTGGGCCCAAGAGGCCACACCTGCTTGCCTCTGCTGAGTATGCTCCTTGTGGAGGGAGCATTTAAAAGGAAGCGATTCAGCTCGGTCTGGGCTGAGTGAGGATGAGAGCAGCTGGGTGCAGCAGCCTCCTTCCGGGAAGCCATCAGAGCTCCACACCACTGGGACCAAGCCTCATAGGTGAGTGGCTGGAATCTTGTAGACCGTGGGAGCTGAGGGTGATAACTCACTGTGGTCAATGGAAGAGAATCCCGAAATGAATCAGAGGGGAGACCCCAAGTCCAACATCAGAATGACTGGAACAAAGATAGGAAGCGACTCAGTGAATGCAGCTAGGGGCATCAGGCTTGGAGCCCTGTGCAAGGGCTACTCTTTCTAAGGGCGGTGGGGCAGAACCTCGTAGAGTACAGTGGGTCTGGGTTCCCCAATCCTCCCCCCCCTCACCAGTGGGCGACACTACCCTGAATTATTGCCACTAGGCAAAAAGGCCTTTGGACTCTCACCAGTGGGTAACACTATCCTGATCTATAGCTGCTGGGCAAAGCGTCCTTTGGGCTCTCACCAGTGGGCAACACTACCCCCAAAGTGTAACTGCCAGGGAAATCGACCCTTGGATTCTCGCCATTAGTTGTTACACACACACCCCAGAGTATCGCCACTAGGCAATACTGCTGGCCCAGAGCACATAGTCAACTCCACAACAGAGTACCACAACACCCAACAGAATCACTTCTGTCTTGCTTAGGTTTAGCTTCCGTCAGCTGTTCTTCATCTATAAACCGCTCTTGTCCAAACATTGGGCCAACTTGGCCACAGTGGTATGGTTGTATGTGATGAAGAATAAATAGAACTGTGCATCGTCTGCATATTATTGGCACTTAAGTCGCTGTTGTTTGACCAGATCACCTAGTGGCTGCAGCATGAAGCTGTTGAATCGAACTGGAGAAAGAATTGATCCTTGTGGGACTGAACAAGTGAGAGGTCTAATGGTGATGTATCTTCCCGTCACTACTCCTTGGATGTGCGCCCCTCCAGGAAGGATTTGAACCATTTCAGCGCATCACCCGGAACCCTTGTCACTTCTCTCAGGCAAGACAGCAGTGTCACATGGTTGATTGTATTGGATGCTGCAGAGGTGTCCAGGAGGAGGAGAATGAATGGTGGGCAGACACCCATTGACCACAGGAGACCAACATCACAAAAGCTGTTTTTATCATCCTGGATAATAACTTCCAATACATGAACCTGTAGTCACAGCCTTTGACTAGCTTCTCTATGAGCTTGCTCAAGAACGGAAGGTTTGACACTGGGCAATGGTTGACTAGAACCAAAGTATCCAGGGTGGGTTTTTTCAGTGTTCCTCAGCCTATTGCATATTCCAGGGAAGGAATCTTCCCCTCCTTCATCCCAGGGTAGGATTTTGGAGACAAGAAATAGATGAGAAAACTACTGGGTGGTCCTTGGTGTGTATCTTCTTTACATACATAGGGATGGATCCTACCAGGTGCTGAGAATTCTCAACTTGATCCCATTAAAGTCAGTGGGAGCTGAGGGTATTCAGGACCTTCTCTGCACCTTGCTCATTCATAACCATATTCTGCAGGAATATTACTCCTCTTCTTGGGGAACTTGAGGCCCAGCTACATCAAAGACTTACCCGCCACGAGCCCTAAGGGAGCTATGCTCTACAAGGACAAAGCAGCTGGACAGACCCAAATAAAAGCTGCCAGGTGCTAGTGGTGCTGGGGGGGGGGGGGGAGGGGAGGGAGGAGAGAAATATTCTCAGAAGCAAGTCTCCAGCTGTGGAACCCTTTGCCAGAGTCCAGAACAGTCAGAATTCAGATCCAGGTGTAAGATCGAGCCTTCCCCCAAGAAGAATATTAAGGAGAAAGATTTAACCAGCAAACAAAAAACATTGGGGGAGGGGAGGATTTTCCAAGTGCTCATAATGGGCCTAACTCTGTTCCCACTGGAAACACTGGTAAAACTACCATCGACCTCACTGGGAGCAGCATTCAACCAATGAGGAGTGCTTTGGAAAATCCCACCCTTCCCTAGGTAATATGGACATGGACGACACAACATCCTGCTGCAGAGAGACAGACGAAAGCACCTTTATGATTTGAGATCTAAGTTTTGCTTTGTCATTTAAATAATTAAAATCTAAAGAATTCTTTTAAACTAATTTATATTTCATTGTTTTTTCACTTTGTTTACTTTTTGCATTTCTCTCTGCTTCAGTGCTGAAATAAACTAGTCAGTTTCACTTTTGTTCCTACACAGCTTCATACTTTGAGTCTCATGCAAATACAATGTTTGGGTTTCAGTCCGTTTACTGTGGAAGGTTTATATACAGAGAAACAGAAAACTGCCTTCCAAGACCTTTTTTTAAAGATCTTTTTTCCTTAAGGCATTTCCATTAGTATTGGATTTTGTAATTTTAATGGGATCTAAATTTTGAGCATAAGCACTTGTAGCATTGCCAACCCCAAGCATGAAAATCATTAGTTAAAACCTCCAAAATCATGAGATTTAAAAAAATAATAAATGTTGGGGTCATTTTATTTGCCCTCTGGTTATTGAACCTTTAGTGTTCATAATATCAAGCTTTTCCCTATAAGCATTACAGTTAGAAACTTACTTTTTTATTTTTAGTAAAATATGAGATTCTCGTGTAATCACCTGACTCCAGGAGCTGGGACTTTAAGAAAGATAGTTGGCAACAGTGGGGCGGACCTAGCTCCCACTCAAGTCCATCAATTTCAATGGGAGTAGGAACAGGCAATGAACAAACAGCTTCATTCAGCCCCAAACTAATATATAAACTTACAGGAAACTGATGTATGTGTACTTATTGTTGCTCCGTATACAGCTTCATGCTAATATTTTAGGTTTTAAAAGTTAGTTACGTTGGAATACATTGGAATACATTGGGCCAAATTTAAATGTAAGGCAAGCAGGTCAAACAATGTATTCACTTCATTATGTCTGAATTTGGCCCATACGTTTTCCATTTCTTGCTCTAAAGTAAGAATAAGTAATAGCACCTGTTTCCTCTCGCTTACACTGGTTTTACACCACTGTTTTTCACTGACTTCAAGGGAGTTGCTTGTGATTCACTGTTCACACCAGGACAAGAGACAAATCAGATTATCATAATTTCCGAATGAGACAAAAAGAAATTTCACTCTGCAGTTCTATCAGGAGTCACTAGGTGGCACCATTTAACACTAATCAGGCAATATATTAATTCAAGGTGATGGTGCACTGTCTCTTTCTGGTAAAGAAAAAAGATGATTGATGTGCATGTTTAGAAATGAAAGCAGTTTTAAACTGTTTTAACTTCCCTATTCGGGGTCGGTGACTTATATATCTTCTTTCAAATTTCATGATGCTATGCCAGGCTGTCACCCAGACTGGTCTCTCTGAGATCCACTAATATCTGATCCATGTACCAACTCTGTGGACTCCTCTTTGGTAGCCTTCCATCCACAATCCTTGCAAGAGCCATCCTACCAATATAGTGCTCCAGTCGCCACAGGATATGCCCATACCAATATAGCCTAGCCTCCCTCAACTTGTCTTCAGTTGGAGCAACCCACATTGTGCCCCTTACAACCTCATTTTGTTTCCTGTTACAGAGTAGCCAATCACTTGACCATCTCAACATCTTCACTTCTGTGGTGGAGAGCTACAGTAGTCACTCCATCACACATACTCTGGATAAAATGGACATACCCTTCTGGCATACCTCTCCATTGCAAACTCCACCAAACTGGTTCTCTTGGTACACTATCATACACCTTCTCCAGGTCCACAAAGACCATCCTGGTTGTCATCTCTTTTCCACGAATGTCTCCAAGAGGATTCATAGTGCATAGATGGCATCTGTTGTGCTCCTTCACAGCATGAACTCATACTAACCCTTTCCAAATTTCAACCACTCCATGCAGATGCTTTTGAATAATCTTCTCCCAGACTTTCATAGCATGTGATGGCAGCTTAATTGGGTGGTAATTAGCACACAGTGTAATATCTCCTTTGTGTTTAAAAATAGGCACCACAAAGCTTTTATGGCATTCATACAACATTTTCCTTTTTTTAAGAATATAATTGAACAAACTTGGAAGATACTTGGTGCCTTCCCTTCCCAGTTACTTCACTGCATCCACTGGTACTTCATCTGGCTCAGGTGATTTCTTCTTTTTCATTTCCCAAGTGCCTCTGCAATCTCTTTGTCCTGTATGAAATCTATCAGGCCCTGATTCAGCGTACATGTTTTTAATTCCACTCTTGCGTTCTGTAAGGATCCACAGGACTGGAATCTGGGACTGCAGCTACCAGGCAACCAACCTCCTCATATTGCTACCCAGCAGCAGCTGTAACCGGTCTGCTCCCTTTGACCCACAATCCATAGAGGTTGCATGCTAGATTACAGCTGCCACTGGGTGGCAGTGTGGAGATTGGTTGCTTGGGGCCCAGGTTGAAGTCCTGCTCATCCTTATCAGTTCTCCTTATTCATCACTTTTTCAAAATAATCACTCCAAACTTAGTTGACTGATTCATCGTCCATTTGCAATATACCATACTCATTTCTAATGTAAGCAAACTCATTCACAACCCTCATCATTAAGGTTAAGATTTTGTCATGGTTATTTGTAATAAAAGTCATGGACAGGTCTTGGGTAGTAAACAAAAATTCCTGGAAGCCCACAACCGGTCCCTGACTTTTACTAAAAATAACCAGGGTGTGGGCTGACTGCCGGGGGTGGGGACTGAAGCCAGAGCCCCGCAGCTGCAGGGGCTGACAGCTCCATGGGGGCTGACAGCTCCAGCCCCTGCTGCAGCTGCTGCGACCGGGGCTGAAGCCAAAGAAGTCACAGGGGTTCATTAAAGTCACGGAATCCATGACCTCTGTGACTAAATCATATCCTTACTCATCATTATTTCTCTTGCGGTGGCGGGTCTACAGATAGTCTTCTATCTCTCACGTCCTACTTGGTTATACAGCACAGCACCATCCACATTTTTAACTGCCATGACGCATCTTTTGGCCTCCTTTTTTGGCCCCTATGTTTACCATCTTATCACTGCTCAACCCACTGGCCAGCCATTTTTTGAAGGTTACCTTTTTTTCCCCTCAATAGATTCTTTAACTTGAGGATTCCACCACCAAGTCTCCCTACTTATTCTTTTCAGAGCTTGTTTCATCACACCTCGTGTTGTACTTAAAGTACTGCACAGGATCTTTTTAGGGGGAATAAGACAAAACGCCACATTTATTAGCAATACATGTATTCATTAACACTGTATTATATGCATATAATATATTACACTTACACACACACACACACACACACAAACACACTCCGTCTTGTTGTTACCAATTAGTTGCTCCCCTTAACTTCATTGGCCAGGTGAGTTAGATGGAGGAGGGCGTGGAGCCGGGCTTCTGCCGATCCGGATCGATGCTCCCATGTTGACAAGACGAGACCCGGGGTCCTCTGCAAGACACCTCACTTTTATAGCAGCTTTTCTCTTATGCAAATCTATACCAGATTCAAACTCTGTGTCTGTGTCCATTGGTCCTTTGTGCTGCTTTCTTTTGAGTGTTGTCCCAATGCTGCAAAGAGGGTGTTTCCAAAAGAAGGTGCTTGCTGCTAACCCCGGAGGCCGTTGGTATGTCTGCTTGTCTTTAATGAGCCCACTTGACACGTTTTATTGTTCTTGGGTCTGGCTCCCAGACCCTCTCCAACAGTTGAGGCTGTCTGGAGGTACTGCCTTCCATGCCTTGCTCATCCACACCTCATTCATTCAACAGGGCAATTGATTAAGAGTGGGGGGGAGAGCTCTTGTTCTACTGCTAGCAAAAAGAAATTTTTCTTCTATCTTATTCTATCCTTAGGGGCTATAATATTA
The DNA here is from genome assembly GCF_027887155.1 of Malaclemys terrapin pileata. Lineage (NCBI taxonomy): Eukaryota > Metazoa > Chordata > Testudines > Emydidae > Malaclemys > Malaclemys terrapin. Next base: position 204,442,760 of record NC_071506.1, on the reverse strand, counting down.
TACCAAGGGCAATGCAAAGTTTCTAAATGAGGCTTTGATACAAAGTCCCATGAAAACAGAGGTCACATGTGGGTAGACCCACCACAAGGTTATATGAAGAGGCACAATGTAAAGTCATATGAAAATTATCAGAGATTTATCTACACTCGGACTTCATGTGCCATTTCCAGCAAAGTTGACTTTAGTTTGAACCAGTTGCTCTCCGAACCAGTTGCTCTTGTGTGGGGTCAGGAAGTATACACATTCCTCCTTGTTTGAAAGTTTTTTTGTTCCCATCTTTAAAGTTTCCACCAGTTAAGCCTGTCCCGTGCCCCGGGGTTTCAGATGCTTCATAGGTCTCTGCACTCTGAAGTCCATAAGAAGAAGTTTTTGCTCTCTCACAATGTACTCGCCAGGTATTGCCTAACAATTGATTACTTGTGATCGCCCTATTATTATTATTATGAAAAAGAAGTCAATTTGGGACTAGTGTCCTCCACTGACATTAATTATGAGATGGCTTTCCCTCTTGTGAAAGTGTGTGTTTGCAGTCACCATGTCCAGTGCCAGACAAGTCAGTAAGACATTATCCCCCTCAGAGTTCCTGGCTCCTATGCCGTGCCCTCCATGGACTGGTTCATGTCCAGCCTTTGCAGTGCCTACATATACATTTAGATCGGTTTCAATAATTACCTTTTCACTGGATGTTTCCAGTAAGGCACAACTACTCACCAAAAAAATCCTCTTTTACTTTTTATTCCTCTCCTAACTGTGTCGCATAACCACTTACCATATGGATAGTTACTAGGGCTGTCAAGCAATTAAAAAAATTAATAACGATTAATCACGCTGTTAAGCAATAATAGAATACCATTTATTTAAATATTTGTGGATGTTTTCTACATTTTCAAATATATTGATTTCAATTACAACACAGAATACAAAGTGTACAGTGCTCACTTTATATTTATTTTTATTACAAATATTTAAACTATAAAAAACAAAAGAAATAGTATTTTTCAATTCACTTAATACAAGTACTGTAGTGCAATCTCTTTATCATAAAAGTTAAACTTACAAATGTAGAATTATGTACAAAAATAACTGCATTCAAAAATAAAACAATGTAAAACTTTAGAGCCCACAAGACCAATCAGTCCTACTTCTCATTCAGCCAATCGCTCAGACAAACAAGTTTGTTTACATTTGCAGAAGATAATGCTGCCTGCTTCTTGTTTACAATGTCACCTGAAAGTGAGAACAGGTATTCGCATGGCACTGTTGTAGCTGGTGTCACAAGATATTTACATGCGAGATGCACAAAAGATTCATATGTCCCTTGATGCTTCAACCACCATTCCAGGGGACAGGCGTCCATGCTGATGATGGGTTCTGCTTGATAATGATCCAAAGCAGTGTGGACTGATGCATGTTCATTTTCATCATCTGAGTCAGATGCCACCAGCAGAAGGTTGATTTTCTTTTTTGGTGGTTCAGGTTCTGTAGTTTCTGCATCAGAGTGCTGCTCTTTTAAGACTTCTGAAAGCATGCTCCACACCTCATCCCTCTCAGATTTTGGAAGGCACTTCAGATTCTTAAATCTTGGGTCAAGTGCTGTAGCTATCTTTAGAAATCTCACATGGGTATCTTCTTTGCATTTTGTCAAATTTGCAGTGAAAGTGTTCTTAAAATGAACAATATGTGCTGGGTCATCATCTGAGACTGCTATAAAATGAAATATATGGCAGAATGTGGGTAAAACAGAGCAGGAGACAAACAATTCTCCCCCAAGGTGTTCAGTCACAAATGTAATTAACACATTATTTTTTTAACAAGTGTCATCAGCATGGAAGCATGTCCTCTGGAACGATGGCCGAAACATGAAGAGGCATATGAATCTTTAGCCACCCTCATGCACCCCCAACATGGCCAGGTGTGGCCCTGCAGGTACACCTTGCCTTACTTTACCCTGATTGGGTGTTAACAACTGTGCCACATTGCTTTGACCACGGCAATGAGATGCCAAACACCCTAACTAACACATGTAAGTCTCCCTTTGATGAAGTCCCATAAAATGATCACTTGGGACAACAAGTTAAAGGCCCTTGCCTCAGAGCCTAGGTGCATTCTACCCAAAAGTTCCAAAACAAAAGTATTGGGGTCAGGTCAGACCAATCTTTAGGGAGCAGGGCCAGGGGTCACCATTCCATGCCAGCTGTACTGCTTCTAGTCTCCACACCTGTCATGCTCAGCTTCCTCTTCCTGTTTTAAATTTGGTAGTTCCCTGGTGGGTCAGGAGCTTGTTTGACTATGTTCAGGTGGTTCAGATTGCATTTCCTGGCTGGTCCTTGAAAGGTAGTATGCTCTCCTTCACATCTCCCTGTGCATTTCTACCTTTACTGCTAAAGTTGTGAGGCCCAGAAACTATGGTTGTGTCTTCGGTGGACCCCAGTTCTAGTCTGAATGGAGATAGCACATGCAATGCATTGTTGGGATTTACTTGCTTATCTGGACTGCACCAGACCTTCCAAAAAAGATGGCAGAAAAGAGAAATTCTACATCAGACTTAAAGAATGAAGAGCAGAAGCATTGTGTCAGCCTTGAAGGGGAAGAACAGGTGGAGATGAACTCTTATAAGATCTTGTGATAAATAAGAAAGATGAGGGAATGTGCAATAGGATGTGGGAGCAAGTGAGAAAAGAGGGACTATAATGTCACGCAGGAGTTGGAGAGGACTCTGTGTAAGTCCTTATAGGTCAGGAAGAATTCTAGGCTGAAGCCTTGCTAGCATGGCAGGTGTGATGGTGCTGCCCGTGGGAGCCAGCTGAGGTCACTCAATTAGGATGAACTGCAAACAAAACAGGGCAGACAAACCCCCAAAAGCTAGTGGATATTCCAATACTTAGATTTACGAAGCCAGCACAAAACAACTTCTATATTACCATAAGGTTACTCAGAAGTCCAAACAACGCAGTTCCCTTAAAGTTCCCAGCCTCAGGTCTCCGTCCAGACACACCTGTCAGATATGATGATGATTACTGAAAATCTTATCTCATCATATAAAAGAAAAGGTTCTTCCAATCCCAAAGGATCAGCTACATACCCAGGTCCAATTATAACTTAGATCTTCTCCAAAATACACACTAATAGTCAATTGTTATTAACTAAACTAAAATTTATTAAAAAAGAAAAGAGAGAAAGTGTTGGTTAAAAGATCAATATACATACATTGAATTCAATTCTTGAGGTTCAGATACATAGCAGAGGTGAGCTTGTAGTTGCCAAAAGTCCTTTTAGATATAGTCCATAGGTTATAGTCCAATGTCCATATTCAGGGTGACTCCAGTCACTGACTGGGGATCTCAATCCTTGTGGCTTAAGGTTTCCCCCCTCTTGAAACCCAAAGCAGATCTGAGATGAAGTAGGATTGTGTCCCAAGGTTCTTATACTTTTCCAGGAGCCTTTTGACCTGAGAAAACAATAGGCTTAACTCTCCTTCTCCCAAACATCCTGGCAATTAGCACAGGGTAATTTAACCATTAAACAGTTCAGATACAGGTTACCACAACCTTCAAAGAGACATATAGACAATAATACTATTTCACTCAAGTATCATCATAAATGTTAATATTCCCTTTTTGATCTTTGAATTAAAGCTATAGTAATAGACAAGACTTGTTTGCTTACATCACAAGACCTGAGCAAACACCTACCCTTCTATCTCTAACAATGCATACTTGCATTTCAAAGCTCTATTCATTTACATATCTTCCTAACCAGTCTTTAAAGTTTGGCCATGTCAGGTTAGTCTGTGAGTTAATTAACTCTTTTTGGCCCTGTCACCTTTCAATGAGATATTATATTACATTCATAACATCACAGCAGGATATGGAACAAGTAATGTTTCTGCAACAAAAAGAGAAATTAAAGCTAAACTGCCACAAATTGAATCAACACAGCCTATTCAAAGTGAAACTAATACAGAGAGAGACAGTCTCAGATCCAACTAAACCTGCCATTATAATGTAGAAGACATTCTAGAATTACAGACCATGTTGGTGACTCCACCAAAAAGGAAAAATTATGTTTTAGAAGTCTAGAATAGCAATTGAAAATGGATTAAAGACAGGATTTCCTGGGTCAGAAATCACAGACGGTCTGGTCTATGCAATTAGTCCAGGATTAAAGTTCAGAATTTACTTGTAGGCAGTGCTTAAATTCTCACTGAGTATTTCCCAGAGCCCTGGGGTTCAGGTCTTCAGCCCCATGGGGCACGCCAGGGCTTGCGACTTCAGCCCCACAAGGCACACTGGGGCTCCTGTGGGTTTGAAATATTTATCAGAGCTCCTCTCCAGATGGCTCTGGCTGAATTTAAGCCCTGCTTATAGGGCAAGGATCTCACATCGCCCAACTGATCCTTCAAATATATTATCAAAACAAAGGCCCAGAGCTCTACCAAAAACTCCCTAAGGCAACTCAAAAACCTAGAGAGACTTCACAGGACTTCCTGTGGCATGCAATGTATATTCATCAATGAATTATCTTTGCATCAGAGAGGCAGATTCTGCACTAAAATACTAGCCTGAACTGGCTCCAAGTCAGTTTTTAGTCAGTTTTGACTGGCTTGCACAATGATAATGTTAGAGGAATCATAAAACTTTACTTTCATGATTTAAATGTAGCTGGGCACTGGGGAGACTCAGTCTGCTACCAACTCCCAAAGAAGGTCATAATTCCAAGAATAAATAGACTTCTCCTTCAGAAATTAAGCCGTGTTGTAATAGAGGCTTAATAACCCACTACACAGAGTCATTATCACCATTACCTTGAAGCCATTCTGAGAATACACAAATACTTCTCTGCCGTTCACTAAGCTTGTAAAGGTTGCACCCTGTGTAAGAGGTCATTTGTTTTATTAACCCTCTCATTCCTGAATTTAATACAGATGAGTCTATATGGTTGCCAGCTAGAGTGGGAAAGGTTACATGAGTGGGTGGGACATGGAAAGCCTAAGAAGAGGGACAGCAGCAATGGAGAAACAGGGGAAGGCATATAAAGGGAGCCCTGAGCAGCAGCCTGCAGAGAAAGGAAGAGTAAAGATGCATAAAGCAAGAGATTCTAGCTGCAGGAGGCTCAGCCTGGGGGAAATGGAAGGGGCAGTTGGGTCTGGCCACTCTTGGGAGTCTGAGGAAAGGACGGCAGTGTTGGATGGAGTGGGAAATGTGAGAAATGTTGGATTCAATGAAGAAAGAAGATTGGCTGTGGTCTGGGCCTGTGTACAATGGAGCAGAACTGTAGAAGGAAAGGAAAAATCAAATGCACAAATAATAATTGGACAGGCGGTAGTACTGCAGAAAAGGATCTGTGGGTTATAGTGGATCACAAACTGAATATGAGCCAACAATGTGATGAAGTTGCAAAAAAGGCTAATTTGAGGTTTCAGAGTAACAGCCGTGTTAGTCTGTATCCGCAAAAAGAAGAACAGGAGTACTTGTGGCACCTTAGAGACTAACAAATTTATTAGAGCATAAGCTTTCGTGGACTTCTTCGGATGCATCCGAAGAAGTGGGCTGTAGTCCACGAAAGCTTATGCTCTAATAAATTTGTTAGTCTCTAAGGTGCCACAAGTACTCCTGTTCTTCTTAAAAAGGCTAATATTATTCTAGGGTGTATTAACAGGAGTGCTGTGTGTAAAACAAAGGAGGTAATTGACCCATTCTACTTGGCACTGGAGAGGCCTCAGCTGAGGTACTGTGTCCGGTTCTGGATGCCCCACTTCTAGAAAGATGTGGACAAATTGGAGAGAGTCCAGAGGGGAACAACAAGAATAATAAAAGGTTTAGAAAACCTGACCACTGAGGATAGGTTAAAAAATCTGGGCATGTTTAGTCCTGAGAAAAGAAGACTGAGGGGAGAACCTGAGAACAGTTTTCAAATAGGATAAGGAGTGTTATAAAGAGGATGGTAATCAATTGTTCTCCATGTTCACTGGAGGTAGGACAAGAAGTAATTGGTTTATTCTGCAGCAAAGGAGATTTAGGTTAGATACTATGAACAACTTTCTAGCTAGAGGGGTAGCTAAGGTTAGGGTAGGGTAGAGTGGAAAAGGTTACCAAGGGAGGTTGTGGAATCCCTGTCAATGAAGGTCTTTAAGAACAGGTTAGGCAAACACCTGTCCAGATTTACTTGTTCCTGCCTCTCAGAGAGGATGGACTAGGGGACCTCTCAAGGTCCTTCCAGCCCTACATTTCTATGATTCTATGAATTAACTAGAGAGGTTGAGCTAAAGCAAGACTGCTGCCAGTGAGTAGAACATGGGAGATGGAGCCAGAAGAGGGAAACATGAAATGAATAAAAGCTGCTGGTTTGAGGGAGTGGAAGAAGTGGTGCAGCCTCAGAGCAGCAGAGAGGCCAGGGGCTGACACTAATGCATCCCATCAAAAGCACCCTTTCGATCTAATGCTAAAGGTGTCACCACTGTAGAGCCAAAGAGTTCAAGCCATTCCAGGACGCTCCAGCATTATAACCTACTTTCATTAATCTCACCTCATTCTTGAAGTTCATCTTGCTCATTTCATCACCCTTTGTTTCAAGTTTGCTCAAACCACATCTTTGCTGTGTTTAGGGTTCACCGTGGTCACCTCTAGTGCTGCTATTTTCTGTGCTTTTCCACAAGATGGTGCTGCTAAACTCTGGCAGCCCTGACTGTGTTGTTACCCGACTACTAATAGCAGTTAATAGTAATCCCTTAACAAACAGGACACCTGGATTTGGAGTGTCTTGTGATGAGAGTAATTTTTGCACAGCTTTATTATTTTTAAAAATATTTGTCTTTATACAAGTAGGAAGAATTAATCTATAAATCCCTCCAATGGCAGAAAAAAGTTGTTAGAAATACTAATTCAAGTACAATTGTAACAGAGTTTGTAATTTAAGTGGTCATTGTCATTCACTCATGTAGTCTTTGGTTGCTAACCATGGCGAGAGGCTCACTATAGATGCCAGGTTGGATAGGTAGAACATTTCTATTGTTCTGAAAATGACTGGGGAGTCCGCTTGCAGCTAATTTAGCACTTGAAAATTCCTAGGAATTACAAAAAAAATAAGTTGCATTAAAAGGCAACACATTCATACAAAGCATTTCCCTTTGTTCCTACCAGAATCCACAGTTATGCAATACTGTGTGGTTTGCTTCTTCTATAGTAAAGTGAAATAAATTGGTATGCATATTATCTATCCCATTTTGACACCAGCAGAGCTCAGACTGAAATGATTTTTAGCATGTTATTTTATAGTAATTAGGTCTGCATTACCACAAAACAAAGAGTGTTCCACCAATAACTGGTATCACCAAGGTGATGCCCTGGGTTCCCCATCAGTTTTGATTCAGTACAAATATTCACATTAGTTACTTTTTTGAAGTCTTGGCTCAAGTCCCCACTGAACATCATGTACATGGAGTTAATACAGACACCTATTGTGCAGCTATTTAGAGCAGGGACTGTCTTTTTGCTATGTGTTTGTACAACGCCTAGCACTATCAGGTCCTGTTCCATGCCTAGGATTCCTACTCAATACTGCAAAACAATAATAAAAAAAACAACCATACCTTAAGCCCCCACCTGCTCTTTTTTTTACACCAGCAGCCTATTGTATCCAAAATGTTTTCAGCTCCCCTCTTGACAAAGAATTAAACTCTTCTGTAGAAAGAGAGAAAGGAAGCAATGAATGAAGTAGACTGCCCTCAGACCTAAATAGTAAAGTAGCTTTTGGGCAGTGGCTGAGAAAAAGTGTGTATAGTGAGGTAAAAGGCCTGTATCTCAGGTGTTTATTGTCACTAGTTTGTCAGGGTGGGAGGTGGTGTAGCTTTTGTCTTCCTGTAGATACAGCCTCAGTAAGCAACCACAAATAAAGATCTTTATGCGGTTAATAGGTATTTCACAAGCGTACAGCTTGTGTTTTTGCATCAGTGAATTTGTATGTTTAGTAAAATTTGGCAAAAACAAACACTGTTTACATCTTGTGTAGGACATTATGTTTCAGGGGAGTCTGGCGGGGAGGGGTGTTTTGTTTTTTTGAAGAGCTCTGAATACACACCCACAAGTTTATCATCTCTTATCAAAAGTCACCGACATCTTTCTGGAGGATCTCCATATCTGGGTCAGTGCTCACACTCTACTTTTGCCACCTGTCTTATCTTCCACAGCCCAGTGGTGGCTCGTGCCAAAATAAGTGGTGGAACTGGGGCTGATGACAAGAGACCCTTCCCTCCTCCAACCCCCCACCCCACAGAAATTACATCTGACTCCACAGCCAACCAACTAAACAATTCTGGGGAAGTTCCAGAAGACAGGAAGAGTAGTAATGCGGTGCCAATGTTCTAAAAGGGCAAGTGGGATACAACAGGCCAGTTAGCCTGACATCAGTCCAGGACAAAATAATGGAAAAGCTGATATAGGATTCAATCCATAAAATACTAAAGGATGGAAATATAATGAATGCCAGTCAACCTAGTTTTATGGAAAATAGGACAACCCTGATTTCTTTCTTTGATGAGATTACAAGTTGGCTCACAAAGGCAACTGTGTAGATGTAATATACTTAATATTTGTAAGATAGTTGGCGTCAGTACCGCATGGTATTCTGATTAAAACATTAGTACTATAAAATAAAGCACATTAAATGGATTAAGAACTGACTGACAGCTCAGAAAGGAGAATCAGCAATGAATGGGGGTGTTTCTGCTGGGGTTTCACAGTAATTAGCTCTAAGTCCAACTCTATTCCATATTTTCTTCAGTGATCTGGAAGGAAATATAAAATTACTGCTGACAAACTGGTGGATAACAAAGATTAGCAGAGTGATATATAATTATGAGAACTGGGCAGTCATACAGAGTGATGTGGATCTCTTGGTAAACTGGGCTCATTCAAACAAAATGTGTGTTAATATAGCCAACTGCAAGATCATACACCCAAGAACAAAGAAAGGCCATACCTACAGAATGAAAGATTGTCTCCTGGAAAGGACTTTGGAAAGGAATTAGGGGTCATAATGGACAAGCAGCTGCACATGAGCTCCCAGTGTTGCTGTAGCAAGAAGGGCTAATGTGATCCTGAGGTGTATAAACAGAGGAGTAGTAAATAGGAGTAGGCAGATGATTTTACCTCTGTATGTAGCATTGGTGAGATGGAGATTAAAATACTGTATACAGCCCTGTTGTCCATAATTTGAAAAGAAGAGTGAACATTTGGAGAGGGTGACGAGAACAGCCAGAAAAATGATATGAGGGCTGGGAAAAAATGCCTTGCAGTGAGAAACTTAAAGGACTCAGTCTGTATAGTTTGTCAAAAAGAAAAAGAGGTGTCTTGATAAGAGTGGATAAGAATCTTGCTCCTGTATTTTTTACTTCATACATCTGATGAAGTGGGTTTTAGCCCACGAAAGCTTAGGCCCAAATAAATTTGTGAATCTCTAAAGTGCCCCAAGGTCTCCTCGTTGGTGTTTGTTTGTTTGTTTTTTTGTTTGCTGATACAGACTAACACAGTTACAACTGAAACCCGGTACTAAGGGGCTTTTTTAATCTAGTGGGGGAAAGGCATAACAAAAAGGACTGGGGCTGGAAGTTAAAGCCAGACAAATTTCAATTAGAAACAAAGCACAAATTTCTAGCAATAAGGGTGATTAAGCACAGTACAAACTTCTGATGGAAGTGATGGATTCTCCATCTCTTGCAGTCTTCACATAAAGACAGGATGTTATCGAGTTCACTAACTGGATGAAATTCTATGGCCTGTGTTATACAGGAGCTGTATCTAGATAATCTAATAGTCCCTTTTGCCCTTAAAATCTATGAATCCCAGGCTCCACCCTTCCCCCAACAGCACCACCACCCCTTGGCTCCTGAAAATAAACAGGCAGTTTCCCCTTGCTGGGTCACGCAGACTACCCCTCTCTACCCCTTTCACCTCCTTGCCACTCTACCAGGGTCATCCCTAGCCATTTGGGTGCCCTACGCGGGTCTGGGAGGCAGGTGCTGGGGGGCACTTTTGGGGGGCCCACAGGCCCAGAGTGGCCCCAGGGATTAGCTGGGGGCCGGGAGCAGCCTGCTCCACTTCCCTTGCCCCAGCCCCAGCCATGTCGCTCGGGAAAGAGGGCTTGGGGGAAGGGATCTCCCATTCACCAGCAGCAGCGGGAAGCGGAGCAGCCCAGCCCCAGCCCTCTCTACTCCGCCAGCTCCCAGCCATGGCACTCCGCTTCCCACTGCCAGTGAGAGATGGGGGCTGTCCTTTCCCCAACCCAAGCAACATGGCTGGGGCTGGGGCAAGGGAAGCGGAGCGGGCTGGGGCCGCGTCTCTCCACTTCCCGCCACTGGTGAGTGCGGAGGGAGATTCTTTCCCCACACTCACCGGTGGCGGGAAGCGGAGCGCCACGGCTGGGAGCTGGTGGAGTAGAGCAGGCTGGAGCCTGGTTGCTCCGCTTCCCGCTGCTGCCGGCGAGTGCGGGGTCGCTGGGGGAAGAGATGGAATGGGGGTGGGCCAGGGGAGAAGTAGGAGGAAGGGTAAGAGTCAGGGCACAGGGAGTTGTTCGGGGCCCCACACCCCCGTAGGGACGGCCCTGCCCCTTGCAGGGGGGGCCGGGCGAGGGATAGGGCTGGTCACCGGGGCTGGTACGTATGCTGTGTATGTCTAAGGATGGCCCTGCACTCTACTACCCAATGTAATGATCTTGGAAGTCATTAAACAACAACCCCCCACCCAGCTTTCAGGGCACATCTCTAAATTCCTGTATTCATAATACTGTCCCTTTTGAGGCAGCGTCTCTAAATTATAATCTTCCACAAACATATCCTCCCTGTTATAGAAAAACCAACTAGCTCTTATATACACACACACATATACATATATATAAACAGCTAACAAGTATCTAATAATACATACGTGAAATTTTCAACCCATCCAGTACATTTCCATAAACCCAATGTGTTAACTGCCTAGAGAGCAGAGGTTACCAGCATGTCACTCTGGAGTGAGGACTAGTCTAAAGTGCAACGCTAAAGTGCTTTCACTTCTAATTTTCTTTCATCTTCCGTATGGTTTCATTGTCAGGAAATTTCAGCAAGTTACTAGTGATTGGTAAATTAGATCTGATCCTTCTGCCCATTAACAGCTGAGCTGGAGAAAAGCCCTTCTCCAGAAATGTACTTCAGTAAACCAATAAAGCCTTATACAAATCATGTCCCCTGTCATAAGTCTTTTTCATAAGGTTCGCAGGTTTGGCTGATTGCGGCTCCCACTGGCCGCTGCAGGCCAATGGGGGCTGCTGGAAGCAGTGGCCAGTAAGTCCCTCGGCCTGCACCACTTCCAGCAGCTCCCATTGGCCTGTAGCAGCGAACCGCGGCCAGTGGGAGCCGCGATCGGCCAGACCTGCGGACAGGGCAGGTAAACAAACTGGCCCAGCCCGCCAGGAGCTTTTCCTACACAAGCGGCGACCCCAGTTTGAGAAACACTGGCCTAAAATCTGCACTGGAAAATTGCGGCCCGCAATCACTAACGACTTCATCTGGAATTCCATGTCTGGAGAAGTTTCCTTTCATGCTGGCTATCACTGACTTACTATTAGTACTGTGCAGTGTGCAAACTTCTGGATACAGAAAATAGTAATCCTAAATACTAAATAATTCTTAGATTGCCAGATAAATAAGTCAGCACCTACCTTCTTGTAAGGCCTTTGTAGAACTGGATGAGGTCTCAGTCGCTCTGCCTGTTGGCATGGCTTGTATTTCAAGCATGAAAAGCAGTTTCCTACCACATTAGTAATGTCATGATTGATCCGTGGCCAATACCACACGTCTCATACTCGTTGTTTGCACTTCCCAATTCCTAAATGACCCTCATGGATCTTCTGGAGCATTTCTTTTTGGAGGTTCATTGAAATTACAACCTTGTTGCCCTTGAAAATCACCCTATTTATCACAGTAAGTTCATGTCTGCAGTTCCAATAGTCTCTTATACTTGACAGCAACCGCTTATTTCTTCTGGCCACCCTTTAATTATCATTTCTTCAAGGATCCCCAATGATTCATCTGTCTTTGTTTCCCCTCTTATTTGTTTCTGTTTCCTGTTACCTACAGGAATTGACATAACATAGGCTTGCACCTCTATCTCTAAAGTCTTCTCTGGTTTCATAGTGGGAGTCACTGCTCTGGAAAGTGCCTCTGCAGTGAACATGAACTTACTGGGCGTGTAGGTCACCACCAAATCATACTTTTGCAGCTTTATCATAATTCTTTGAATCCTTAAGTTACAGTCATGGAGCAGTTTGCTAAATAACATTATAAGAGGCTTGCAGTCCATTTAACCTTCGCTGGAAACAACGCCCCCAACAAATGTCAGTTCTATAACCCCTAACACACATTTCTTCCTATTTCGTTTGAGGTTTGCAGCTCTAGTTGCATCCAGGACTTCCCGAAGTCTACAATCATGCTCCTCTTTTGTTGAGCCCCAGATGATGATGTCATCCATTGTGGCATCAAAAACATTAATCATAGATCATATATATGGTTTTGTGGTACACTTCTGGTGCTGAAGCTATGCTGAAGGGTAAGCGTAATAATCTGTGCCTTCCAAATGGTATCAAACGTGCATAGTTTTGAGCTTTCTTCAGTTAATTTTAACTGCCCCAAAAACCCAAAGCTGCATCCAATTTATTAAAATATTGTGCATTTGCAAATTGAGCCATAATCTCTTCTCTGATTGGTATTTCGAAACATTATCTCTTTTTATAGCCTTGTTGAGGTCTCTCGGATCTAAGCATATGTGTAGCTGGCCGTTACTTTTCTCCACAATGCTTAGGGAGCTCACCCATTCCTTTGGCTCCTCAATTTTTGTATTACTTGCATCGCTTCCATCTTTGTAAACTCAGCCTTGAGTTTATCTCTGAGTGCATATGGCACCTTTCTACATGGATGGATAACTGGAAGGACCTGCTTGTTTACCTGGATTGTATGTTCACCCTGCAAGCAACCCAACACTTGAAATAAATCATGATATTCCCAAATGAGTGACTCATAGCCTGATTCAATATGACTTTGTAGTGAGATCACCTGTTTTACCAGACTGAGTTTTTCACACGCAGGCAGACAGGCCTAAAACTGGTGTCACCTCCTTTGGCACTATAATGAACAGGCACCTGTATATAGTGTCTTTATGGTGGATGCTAGCAATTCACCTCCCCCTGGCTGGTATATTTATTCCAGAATAACCAGTTACTTTTATTTTTGTTCGTCCCAGTTTTGGTCTTATTTTCAGTCTCTCCTAATCTTGTTCAGACAGAATATTAGCCTGAGTTCCTGTGTCCAATTTCAGTGGAATAATTGTTTCATTCACTTTCATGGGCAGCGTCATAACTATAAAGGGAAGGGTAACAGCTCTCCTGTGTACAATACTATAAAATCCCTCCTGGCCAGAGACACCAAAATCCTTTTCCCTGTAAAGGGTTAAGAAGCTCAGGTAACCTGGCTGACACCTGACCCAAAGGACCATTAAGGGGACAAGATACTTTCAAATCTTGGTGGGGGAAGGCTTTTGTTTGTATTCTTTGTTTTGGGGGTTGTTCGCTCTTGGGACTAAGAGGGACCGGACATCAATCCATGCTCTCCAAATCTTTCTGAACAAGTCTCTCATATTTCAAACTTGTAAGTAACAGCCAGGCAAGGCATGTTAGGTTTATCTTTGTTTTCTCAACTTGTAAATGTTCCTTTTGCTAGAGGGTTTACCTCTGTTTGCTGTAACTTTGAACCTAAGGCTAGAGGGGGTTCCTCTGGGTTCTTTGAATCTAATTACCCTGTAAAGTTATTTTCCATCCTGATTTTACAGAGATGATTTTTACCTTTTTTCTTTAATTAAAAGCCTTCTTTTTAAGAACCTGGTTAATTTCTCCTTGTTTTAAGATCCTAGGGTTTGGATCGGTGTTCACCAGGAAATTGGTGGAGAAGTCTCTCAAGGCTACCCAGGGAAGGGTTATAGTACTGAGGGGGGGGTATTCTGGGTGGGAGGTAGACAGCGTTTCCCAAATAACTCATAAATAATTTGGGTGGTGGCAGCAAAAGCAGATCTAAGCTGGTAGTTAAGCTTAGAGATTTTCGTGCAGGTCCCCACATCTGTACCCTAGAGTTCAGAGTGGGGAAGGAACCTTGACAGGCAGTATCCAGTCCCTCTCATCAGGACTGCTTGATCCTAGTACGTCTATGAAAAACTCCTCAGCCAGGTTGTCTTCAACTGAATGCACTTATCTTTTCTGCATTTGGGATCTGCAGCATTTTGCAAAATGAGTATTTCCCCCACATTTATGACAGAGTTTCCCAAAGGCACCACACTGTTTGGGGCCATACTATGATCCACACCTTCCACATAACTGTCTGTACCCAGTCTTCTCCCTAGCAGTTTTTTTCATAGCAAGTGGTTGGACTTTTTGATTTGACCCATTCTGACTATATTTTTTTGTACTCAGTACATTGATAAGCCCTTTTGGTGAATTCAGCTCTTTGGCTTGTGCTTTCAGAGTTTCTGCTGCCCTGCATGTCTGGAAAGTTTTTTTCTAAAATTTAATCTCCTTCACAGAGCAGTCTCTCTCTTAACATATTTTCTTTAAGGCCACAAATGATTCTATCTCTAACCTGAGACAGCCAACTCCCAAAGTCACAGGTTTTACTGAGTTTCCTTAATTTTGAGATATATTACTCTATGGTGTCATCAGTTTTTTGCATGCATATAAAAAATTGTCTCTTTCAAAGATCTCATTCCTTTTTGGCATGCAATGTTCCTCAAATTTAGTCAGTATTTTACTTCATGCTTTCACCTTCTTCAACCTTAAAGTTGTTATAAATAGCCAGGGCCTCCTCCCCAACAACACGCAAAGAGATTGATGATTTCACTTTATCATTTTTCTCCTCTGCCCCTATCGCTGCTAAATACAATTGAAATCTCTGTCTGAATTTTTTCCAGTTCTCTGCAGCATTGCCTGACAATTGAAGACTGGATGGAGGTTGCTACACAGCCATTTTTTTACTTGTTTCCCCTTCTTAAGCTAGTCAAGCTACTATTATGCTCAAAAAATACCTACAAAAGCTTTTGTTATTCTCTGATTGCTGCTCCAGTGTGTCTCTGTTTGCTGCTCCACATGCTCCCCTTGCCTCTGCTTTCAGTTGCAAACAGAGGAGTTAACTTCAAACTGACTGCAGCCTCCTTCTCATTCAGCACCTCTGACACTGTGCAATGATCTTGGGGTTCGTTAAACAACAAACTAGTGAAGGAGAAAGGAATAAAACTTTAATAAAACAAACTAGAGCGCTTCGGTGGGGACTTGCTGTACACAGCTACCACACTGTATTCTCAACCCCCCACCAGCTTCCAGGCACATCTCTAAATTCCTATATTCACAATACTGTCCCTTATGAGAAAGCGTCTCTAAATTATCATCTTCCACAACCATCTCTATACACTCCATTTCCTTGAAAGCAGAGCGGCCAGCTTCTTCTCTCCCTGTGCCTTAGTTCTTTGCTGCCTGGACCCCTTGTGATGCTCCTTAGGTGGGGTGGAGCCCTGCACTCAGGCTAAATCTGTGCTCATAAATCTCATTCTGCCCCAAAGAGCATGAAAAGGGAGTCTGTAAGTCTGCTCTAATCTCAACATCACTTTATGGAGTCAGTGGGGTGGGAGGATCTCAACAAGTCTGGTAATTGTGGCTCAAAGTGAGGGGCCAATGGGCCAGTGAATTACCAATTCAATCCTCCCCTTCTTTAATGAAACAAAAACTGGGGAAAGAGTGTGTTCTTAACTTGTGCTAATTAACACATGGTAATGAACACATGGTAAAATCCTAGTGAAGACAGTTTGTAGTTTTAATAAACTCCGCCATCCCTGGAACGGACAGCCAACTGCGACCAGACATCATCATCATCAATGAGAACTGGAAGAAGATCATCACGGTGGACGCCACAGTGCCCTTCGAAAACAGGACCCGGGCTTTCCACGATGCCCGATCTCGAAAGGTGGAGATATACACCACTCTGGCCGAAACCTTGAGAGCTAAGGGTTACCAGGTTCAGACACACGCACTGATCGTCAGAGCCCTGGGCGCATGGGACCCTGGTAACGAGCAAGTGCTGAGAGAATGTGGAGTCAGTCAATGCTACGCTCAGCAGATGCGGCAATTCATGGTGTAGGATGCCATCAGATGGTCAAGGGACATCTACATAGAACACATCACCGGACAGTGGCAATACCAGGAGGGATGAGCTGGAATGCCAATGAGAAGTGCAGTTGAGAAAGTAACTCAAATACTTTCCTGATGGATTGTATTTTCTAAATGGACAACCTACCCTAAATTCTCAATTACTGTGGGACAATCTTCACTCATTGATATATGTGCTTTCCACAACCAACTCTCTGTATAACTTTTTTCATGAGTAATGTACCCGAATGCATGGATGCTAAATATCTAAACTGTATTCTTAAATTCATTCACCTAAATTTGGGTCATTGCTGATTATGCACTATATATATCTTATGACTTTAAAAACAAACTTTGTACTTGTGGATAATCTAAGCACTATACCCAGATGTACAGACACTTTTTTCTCCACCTATGTATGATATAATTTTTTTAACATTAGCTTTAATAAAAATTTTAAATATGAGTTACAAGGGGAATATAAACCCTAAACTCCTCCACAGTCTTCAACTTGATTTGTTAACTCGTGTGAAAACTACAAGTTGCCTTATCTTCTCTAGGACTTTACCTTGTGTCAGACTTGTCCTCATTGCAAAGTTAGCTCAGGTTATAACTCAAGTGTTGCCCCTAACTTGAGTCCCATCCTCTTAACTCAAGTGTGGTATTGCTTTTAACTCAAGTTAGCTGACCCATCAGACCTATACTCTAAAGTTCAAATTAGCACAACAGCATCCAGGTCACACCCTGAGGGTATGTCTACACTACAAAATTAGGTTGATTTTATTTAAGTTGACATTGAGCCTCCATTCTAAGCAAGTCGATTTTGCTTGTCCCCACTATGCTCATCGTGTCAGTGGAGCGCATCCTCACAAGCAGGGATTGCATCAACCAATGGAGTGCTAGCCAGTGGGGGGAGGCTAGCCCCCAGCCCCGCCCCTTCTTCCTGAGGCCCCGCCTCTTCCACCACCCCCTGCCGGAGGCCAAGTTCCCCTTCTGCCCCCCTAGAGCTGCCCCCGCACACACCGTGGCCACCGGCCCAATCTGGCGGCTAGCCCCCGGCCCCAAAGGAGCACCGGAAAGGTGGGCGGCAGGTGGCCCCAGCCTCTCCAGCCTGGGGGAGGGCAGGTGGCCAGCCAGCCGCAGCCTCCCCAGCTCCAAAGCATGGGAGGGTGGGCGGCATGTGGCCCTATCCTCCCCAGCCCCAGGGTGCGGGCAGCCGCTGGCCACAACCTGCCCATCTCCAGAGCGCAGGAAGGCAAGCAGCACACAGCCCCAGCAAACTCGGACCACTGTGGGGGCTGGAGTCGCAGGCATGGAGCGGTCAGGGAAGGGGGTGGGGTCAGGCCTGGCAGTTTAGGGAGCCAAGCCTCCCCCAGCCTATGTGACCCGCCGCCCATGGCTATCCCACAGTGCATGGAGCAGAGTGGAATGTTGCCAATCATGAACCTGGGAGACCCAGCCTACCCCTTGCTCCCATGGCGCATGAAGCCATACACAGGCAGCCTGGACAACATTAAGGAGCGGTTCAACCATAGGTTGAGTAAGTGTAGAATGGTGGTGGAATGTGCCTTTGGAAGTTTAAAAGCCCACTGGCGTAGTTTGCATACTAGGTTAGACCTCAGTGAAAGCAATATGTCCATTGTTGTTGCTGTGTGCTCCATAATATCTGTGAAATAAAGAAAGAAAAGTTTCTGCGGGGTGAGACGTTGAGGCAAGTCGCCTGGCAGCCAATTTTGAGGAGCCAGACATCAGGGCAATAAGAAGAGCACATCGAGGCACACTGCATCTCTGTGAGACTTTGAAAACTAGTTTCATCAATGACCCACAGTAATGTGACATTTATCTGTGTTGTTCCTTACCTTCATTGCCAACATCTGCAATATATGGCAGAATGTGGGTAAAACACAGGGCAGAAGACATACAATTTTTCCCCAAGGAGGTCAGTCACAAATTTAATTAACACATTATTTTTTTTAAATGAGCATCATCAGCATGGAAACATGTCCTCTGGAATGGTGGCCAAAGCATGAAGGGACATATAAATCTTTAGCACATCTGGCACGTAAATATCTTGCGATGCCAGCTATAGTAGTGCCTTGCAAACCCGTGTTCACTTTCAGGTGACATTGTAAACAAGAAGCGGGCAGCGTTATCTCCTGCACACATTGTTTCTCTGAGCATCTGGTGTCCGTGCCTTGTCGTGGCGGGACAGCTTGCGTGCTCTAACGATCCCCAGAGTCTGTGTCAGCAGGGGCTTTTTGCTCCTGGTAGGTTCAATCATGCCAGATTGGTCTGTGGGGGACAGGCCAGACAAAACAGACACCCAGGTTGGGGGTTAGGTACAGGGCTAACAATACTGTCCTGTAAAAAACAAAATATGTTACGGAAACAGTGATGGAGAAATCAACCTTTACTGTGTGTAATGGCCTTCAGGAGTCAATGACCTGTATGACCGCCAGTGGTGAAAGCTGAAAGGAAGCCTGAAGTGCTGAAGTGGCATGAAGACTGAAGTGCTCAACACCAAGACAAAAACCAAACTTGGTTTTTGGAACGTACGGACAATGTACGAAGCAGGGAAGCTAGCTCAGGTCACAGCAGAGATGAGACGCTACAGCTTACACATCCTAGGTGTCAGTGAGAGTAGATGGACGGGATCAGGAAAATTAACAGCAGCCTCGGGAAAAACTTTGCGGTTTTGTGGACGGGATGATGGACAACACCATGAGGGTATGGCCATCCTTTTGAAGAAGAGAGTGGAGCATTCCCTGCTTGAATGGAAATCCACCAGCAGCAGACTTATGAGAGCCAGACTGAAAAAGAAACGTAATAATATCCTGATTCAGTTTTATGCTCCGACAAATGACAGTGATGACGAAGTAAGGGACAAATTCTACCTTACACTACAGGCAGAGTTAGAGAAAGTACTACGCCATGACCTAACTATCATCATGGGAGACCTGAATGCCAAGGTCGGTAAGGACAACACAAACAAGGACATAGCAATGGAAAGACATGGGTGTGGCACTATGAATGAAAACGGAGAAAAGCTTATTGATTTCTGTAATATAAATGACCTAGTCATCGGCGGAACCCTATTTGAACATCGTGAAATTCACAAGCTGACATGGTGTTCTCCAAATGGCAGAGATAAGAACCAGATTGACCATATCATGATCAATGGCAAATGGCGACGCTCACTGACAGATGTGAAAGTGAGAAGGGGTGCAGATGTTGGCAATGAATAGCACCTTGTAACAGCCTCCATCAAGCTAAAACTGAGAAGTGTGGGTCCACCAAACAAGGGACATAGACGTTATGATATTGACAAGCTAAAAGAAGAACAGGAGTACTTGTGGCACCTTAGAGACTAACAAATTTATTAGAGCATAAGCTTTCGTGGACTACAGCCCACTTCTTCGGATGCATATAGAATGGAACATATAATGAGGAGATATATATACACACATACAGAGAGCATAAACAGGTGGGAGTTGTCTTACCAACTCTGAGAGGCCAATTAATTAAGAGAAAAAAAACTTTTGAAGTGATAATCAAGCTAGCCGAGTACAGACAGTGTGATAAGAAGTGTGAGAGTACTTACAAGGGGAGATAGAGTCAACGTTTGTAATGGCTCAGCCATTCCCAGTCCTTATTCAAACCGGAGTTGATTGTGTCTAGTTTGCATATCAATTCTAGCTCTGCAGTCTCTCTTTGGAGTCTGTTTTACAAGACAAACTTTGCCTCTCTACAAAGGAAAAAGGACACTAAACTATCTAAACTGCTACATGCCACAAGCAGCCACAACAGTAGTTCCCTTAACCCACCCAGCAATATTGTTAATCTTTCCAGCTATACTCTTAGCCCAGCAGAAGAGTCTGTCCTATCTCGGGGCCTCTCCTTTTGTCCCTCCAGACCCATGAATATGATACAGTTCTGCGGTGACCTAGAATCCTACTTTCGACGTCTCCGACTCAAAGAATATTTCCAACATACCTCTGAACAGCATACTAACCCACAGAATCCTCCCTACCAGCACTACAAAAAAAAGGATTCTGCATGGACTCCTCCGGACGGTCGAAACAACAGACTGGATTTCTACATAGATTGCTTCCGTCGACGTGCAAAGGCTGAAATTGTGGAAAAGCAACATCACTTGCCACATAACCTCAGCCATGCTGAACACAACGCCATCTACAGCCTCAGAAACAACCCTGACATCATAATCAAAAAGGCTGACAAAGGAGGTGCTGTCGTCATCATGAATAAATTGGAATATGACCAGGAGGCTGCTAGACAGCTCTCTAACACCACATTCTACAGGCCATTATCCTCTGATCCCACTGAGGATTACCTAAAGAAACTACACCATCTGCTAAAAAAACTCCCTGACAAAGCACAGGAACAAATCCGTACAGACACATGCCTAGAACCCCGACCAGGGGTATTCTATTTGCTACCCAAGATCCATAAACCTGGATATCCTGGACGCCCCATCATCTCAGGCATTGGCACCCTAACATCAGGCTTGTCTGGTTATGTAGACTCTGTCCTAAGACCCTACGCTACCAGCACTCCCAGCTATCTTCGAGACACCACTGACCTCCTGAGGAAACTACAATCCATCGGTGATCTTCCAGAAAACACCATCCTGGCCACTATGGACGTAGAAGCCCTCTACACCAATATTCCACACAAAGATGGACTACAAGCTATCAGGAACAGTATCCCTGATAATGTCACAGCTAACCTGGTGGCTGAACTTTGTGATTTTGTCCTCACCCACAACTATTTCACATTTGGGGACAATATATACCTTCAAGTCAGCGGCACTGCTATGGGTACCCGCATGGCCCCACAATATGCCAACATTTTTATGGCTGACTTAGAACAACGCTTCCTTAGCTCTCGTCCCCTAACGCCCCTACTCTACTTGCACTACATTGATGACATCTTCATCATCTGGACCCATGGAAAAGAAGCCCTTGAGGAATTTCACCATGATTTCAATAATTTCCATCCCACCATCAACCTCAGCCTAGAGCAATCCACACAAGCGGTCCATTTCCTGGACACTACTGTGCTAATAAGCGATGGTCACATCAATACCACCCTATACCGGAAACCTACTGACCGCTACACTTACCTACATGCCTCCAGCTTCCATCCAGGACACACCACACGATCCATTGTCTACAGCCAAGCTCTAAGATATAACCGCATTTGCTCCAATCCCTCGGATAGAGACAAGCACCTACAAGATCTCTATCAAGCATTCTTAAAACTACAATACCCACCTGCTGAAGTGAAAAAACAGATTGACAGAGCCAGACGAGTACCCAGAAGTCACCTCCTACAAGACAGGCCCAACAAAGAAAATAACAGAACACCACTAGCTGTCACCTTCAGCCCCCAACTAAAACCTCTCCAGCGCATCATCAGAGATCTACAACCTATCCTGAAAGATGATCCTTTACTCTCACAGATCTTGGGAGACAGACCTGTCCTCGCTTACAGACAACCCCCCAACCTAAAGCAAATACTCACCAGCAACCACACATCACTGAACAAAACCACTAACCCAGGAACCTATCCTTGTAACAAACCCCGATGCCAACTCTGTCCACATATCTATTCAAGTGACATCATCATAGGACCTAATCACATCAGCCATACCATCAGGGGCTCGTTCACCTGCACATCTACCAATGTGATATATGCCATCATGTGCCAGCAATGCCCCTCTGCCATGTACATTGGCCAAACCGGACAGTCTCTACGCAAAAGAATTAATGGACACAAATCTGACATCAGGAATCAAAATACTCAAAAACCAGTGGGAGAACACTTTAACCTGTCTGGTCATTCAGTGACAGACCTGCGGGTGGCTATATTACAACAGAAAAACTTCAAAAACAGACTCCAAAGAGAGACTGCAGAGCTAGAATTGATATGCAAACTAGACACAATCAACTCCGGTTTGAATAAGGACTGGGAATGGCTGAGCCATTACAAACGTTGACTCTATCTCCCCTTGTAAGTACTCTCACACTTCTTATCACACTGTCTGTACTCGGCTAGCTTGATTATCACTTCAAAAGTTTTTTTTCTCTTAATTAATTGGCCTCTCAGAGTTGGTAAGACAACTCCCACCTGTTTATGCTCTCTGTATGTGTGTATATATATCTCCTCATTATATGTTCCATTCTATATGCATCCGAAGAAGTGGGCTGTAGTCCACGAAAGCTTATGCTCTAATAAATTTGTTAGTCTCTAAGGTGCCACAAGTACTCCTGTTCTTCTTTTTGCGGATACAGACTAACACGGTTGTTACTCTGAAACTTGACAAGCTAAAGTCCACTGAAATACAGAAATCCTTCGTTTGGCAGTTAAAGAACAGGTCTCAAGCACTTGCAGACCTTGATGAAGAGGAGGGAATGCAGATGAGGAGATCAACAAGAAGTGGGACAAAGTAACAGCAATTTATAAACAGAGCAATGAAGCCTGTCTAGGCTACATGCAGAAGAGAAGGAAGGAGTGGATTACACACTGCACATGGAACACCATAGAAACCAGATGGGCCCTGAAGAAAAAAGTTTTAGACACAAAATCCCAGAAGATAAAGGACAAATACCATGAGCAGTATAGCAAGGCACACTGGTGTAGTAGTAGGATTTTATGTTTGTATTTTATATAATTTAGAATGAAGGATAAAGAATAATAATGTAGCGTGTATTAAATGTATTGGTGTATGATTTTATCATATCCTGCCAGCCACCATTTTTGAGAATAGCAGAAAGGAATGGCCTAATGAGCCATTTGGTAAAGATGCATCAGCCAAAATCTGTGTCTGAGCTGATTTCAAGGCAGAAACAGACCTTTGAGGGTCACCAATTTGTTGTAGGTTTAGCATTTTAAAATAAGTAAAAGAATGCCATGATTGTTTTCTTTTGCATTGCAATTTGATGTTCCTGCTCAAAATGTTCTGTGTAAATTAATTCTGTTTTGTATGTGAATGAGGAATGTGTGTGTTAAAAGATAAGTGTGAAAGTCATTGCTGAACCAGATGGTCTAGGGAGGAACCAAAGACAGATGCAAGGGCACCAGGAGGCTGCAACACACCCCTATTGAAATGTCAGAGGAGGGCAGACTGACGATTCTAAAGATGAGACAGGCACCTATCAATGGGAACAAGATAACTGTGATCAAAACCAGCATGGGATAACTCCCTGAGGAACTTGATGAAAGAACAAGATAAAGGATGAGAAGGACAATTTAAGAAAACAAGCACTCACCAAACAACAGTTGATTACAACATGATGGTGCAAAACTCATTGGTCCCGATGAAGGAAAATCACTATATAAACAGGGTGCCTTGCCATGAAACTTTGGGTTCATCCTGCCAAGACTTCCCCAGAGCATCGTGTCGCAACCAACAGAACCCGGCTCCTACCTACCCATGATCAACCTAGCTGGCCACTAGATTGATCCAGACTCTGGACTGGTAACTATAACATCGACTGGCAGGACACAGAGTGTGTGTATGTGGTGTGATTGAATGCATATGCTAACTGTTGTATCTTCAATAAATGCGGCGTATTGCCTTTTCCCCTGAAAAAGATCCCGTGTGCTTCTTATAAGCATAACACTGGGAGGTCAAACACCTTGTGAGAGCGGACAAACGGCAATATAGTGATAATCTCGCAACACAAGCAGAGGATGCATCTGCTCGTGGTGAACAAGGAACCATCTACAAAATGACACGACTTATCAGTGGTAAACGGCAGACACCAACAAACACTCATCAGGAACAAAGGAACAAAGGAAAAAGAATAAGAAAAGTGCTGTACAGAGCATTTAAAAGAATTACTGAACAGGGATCCACCTAAAGAGGAAGAAAACATCCAGGAGGCAGAAGAAGATCTTGATATCAGCACAGACACCCCAACTAAGGAAGAGATCATTCAAGCCATCAAATCTTTAAAAAATGGGAAAGCTTCTGGCAAGGATAACTTGAATCCAGAATTGTTCAAGGTAAACCCTAAATTAGCAGCATCTATCCAGGCCCCTCTATTTACATCAGTCTGGGAAAGGGAAAAGGTGCCAGATGAGTGGACCAATGGGATTATAGTGAAGATACCCAAAAAAAGGAACTTTCAGCGATTGTAATAACTAGCGTGGTATCACACTTGTATCTGTGCCAAGCGAAGTATTGTGTAAGATCATAGTCCAGTGTATATCAGAGGCAGTTGATAGCGTTCTCAGAAAAGAGCAAGCTGGTTTTCGGAAAGGGCGTGGATGCACAGACCAGATCTATGAAACATAATAGAACAGTGCTTAGAATGGCAACTGCAACTCTACAGAAGTTTCATAGACTTTGAGAAGCTTTTGATAGCATTCACAAGACCAGCTTATGGTGCATTCTGCGGGCATATGGAATTCTTTTCTGTATAATCAATGTCATCAAAAGCTTCTATTTCAACTTTATATGCAGTGTTGATCACAGTGAGCTCAGTTTTGAAGTCAAAACAGGAGTATGTCAGGGGTGTGTCATGTCTGCAATCCTCTTCAACATTCCCATCGACTGGGTAATGCGGCTGTGATGCTCTGTACCTTGTGGGAACACCCTACACCCCCATGTTCAGCTTTATAAAATGATTGTGTGGTATCCAATGCAAAGTTTATCATGTTGGCTGTCTTCAGAAGGCTCATACTGCACTGAGCATGGTTGTTATAGTGATGTTATAGTAATTGTTACAGTAATGTTATAGTAAGGTTATAGGTTATAATTTCATGCATATAGTTATGAGGCTGAAAATGTATCCTCGTGGCTTAAAGCAAGCCCATGCAAACACTCTCCAAGAAAAGAGAGCCAGTTCACACCTCATCAGGACATGGATGGGACAAACCCAGCTCAGCCTTACAGGAACAATGGACTTGAGGGAGTCACCCCCTTCCTTTGGTCAGTTTGGGACTGCGATGAGGTAATGCTCACCTGACTCTGAAGGGGGTGGGGCAAAGCCAAGAGGGAAGAAAGGACATGATAAAAGGGAGAGACATTTTGTCATGCTCTCTCTCTTCCACCTACATCTACAGACACCACCACCACCAAGCGACTGAAACGCTGATAAAAGGGGAAAGCCTGACTGAAAAGTAACCAGCCAGCCTGTGGTGAGAAGCATCTAAGTTTTTAAGGACATTTAAAGTGTTAAGATCAGCTTAGAATGCATTTTGCTTTTATTTCATTTGACCAAATCTGACTTGTTATGCTTTGACTTATAATCACTTAAATCTATCTTTATAGTTAATAAATCTGTTTGTTTATTGTACCTGAAGCAATGTGTTTTATCTGAAGTATGTCAGAGGCCCCCCTTGGGCTAACAAGCCTGGTACATATCAATTTCTTTGTTAAATTGACGAACTCATATAAGCTTGCAGTGGGCATAACTGGACACTGCAAGATGGAGGTTCCTAGGGTTGTGTCTGGGACCGGAGATATTGGCTAGTGTCATTCGCTTGCAAGTTGCTGGGAGCAGCTTACATGCCAGAGGCTGTGCGTGAACAGCCCAGGAGTGGGGGTTCTCACAGCAGAGCAGGGTAAGGCTGGCTCCCAGAGTCAAGGATTGGAGAGGCCTAGTAGATCATCAGTCCAGATAACACCAGAGGGGAACATCACAGCGGTGTACAACAGAAGACATGCCAAGAAGCATTAAATGGACACTCTTCTCATTCCTTGAAGACCTGGACTTCACAGATGATGTCACTCTCCTATCACATACCCAACACCATATACAAGGAAAAACAACTCGACTCAACGCATTCAGCCAGCAAATTGGACTGAAAATCAATCGCAATAAGACAGATATCATGACCTTTAATATTGACTTACCATCACCTGTGTGGAGAGAGGATTATGTTCTCACCAATGTAGAAACATTCACATACATGGGCAGCACCATCAGCCAGATCGGTGGAACAAGCCAGGACATCCGGAACAAAATCAATAAAGCCAGGAACACCTTCAAGAGCTTAAATACAGTCTGGATATGATCAAAATACAACACCAAAACCAAACTCAAGATTTATCAGAGCTGCGTACTTTCAACACTACTTTATAGTGCAGAATGCTGGGGAAGGAGAAAGTATGACGTGTCCAAACTGTCTTCATTCTATACAACCTGCCTCAGAAAAATCCTCCGTATCTTTTGGCCCAGAACAATATCAAACCAAGATCTATTGACACAGTGCAGCCAAGAGGATCTGAGCACCATCATTGCCAGGAGGCGCTGGAGATGGATCAGCCATGTGCTTTGGATGGAAACTGATTCCATCACCAGAGCAGCAATAAGATGGACACCTGAAGGCAAGTGAAAACGAGGCCGCCCGAAAACAACATGGCGAAGAGCTGTGGAAGCCGAGCTGAAAAACCTGGGGCACAGCTGGGGAACCATTGAAAGACTTGCCAGAAACAGACAGGAGTGGAGGAGCTTCATCACTGCCCTGACCGCCAGAGGCGTAATAGGAACATGACGATGATGACGACGTACATTTCACCATGATACTATTGACCAACAAGTCACTAATTTTCAAATGCTACCTCACAAGGCATATTTTGTACAAAGATCATTACAATAGTGAGTGGGGTATGAATACAGGGGAGCATTCAGTCACATCGTATTACATTAAAGCCAGCTAGAAATACACAGTAATTTCTTCATATTATTTTCCATTTAAGCAATTCTTGCAGCTGCCAAAGGAATTAGATGTGTTTGTAAATGAGGGAAAAGTGGTCCGCACCACCATAAATAAGAGGAAGGCGATCCGTGCTTTTGCAATGCCATGCTAGGCGAACCGGGAGACAATCTCCCTATTAAGACATTGTACACACATTAGAAAACCCCTGCTTTAGAGAATTATGTTAGAGCAAAATGTGGAAAGCCCAGGTGCAAAGATAAAACCAAACAGATTATTAAACAACTCGAAGAGTATGTTATAGGCACTTTTCTCAGCTTTTAATTAACTCATCCTTCAGTCCCTTTTCATAGGTGTAATCCTCTTGGGGTCAATGTTACACTGGAGTCAATGAACTACTCACATCAGGAAGATCCCATAAATCTTTCATGACCTCTCAGGTCCTTGAGGAATAGCTGGGAGAAAAGAAAATAAAGGAGCAACTGTGTTCAAGTAAATTCAGAAAGAGACACAAGCAGAAGACCAATCACCAGTTGGAAATGGAGAAAGCTAGAAGGAATAAGACACACTAATCCCTGCCTCATGGCATTCGCAGGAAAGTGGTGGTTGTTTCAATATATATATTTTAAAGGCACATTATCTCACCTCATTATCATGAGAATTAGATGTCTCTGTTCTGGGACGGACTCCCCAAAGAAAAACTTGTACTTCCTTTCAGATAATGCCACATCACATTCACAGCTGCAGTGAGAAAGACACCGACTTACCCAGAAAACAGGAGACTGCAATTTCAGGCAAAGGGTTTCTTCAGATCAACTGTGAAGGGGGAGAAAAAAGGTACAATTTACAAAATGCAATTCATAAACAGTGATTTTGTATATTTTATACATTTGTTTTATATATATGATTATGCAGATATTCATGTACTTTAATGAGTTTTCTTTCTGCTATTGCTTCACTTTAAAATTGAACAATTTTCAAACATGGGCATAATCAAAATGTTCATGTTTAGTTTTTATTTTATTACAAAAGGGTAGCATTTGCATTTTAAAATTAACTAAAATGTCTGAATCTAGTTGTAGTGACTCCTAACTAATTCTTGTGAGTTGTTCAGTGTATATACTCTAGCACTAAAAGCAATTTCTAGACCACTGGCTTAAAGGTCCTTCTTTT
The DNA here is from genome assembly GCF_027887155.1 of Malaclemys terrapin pileata. NCBI lineage: Eukaryota > Metazoa > Chordata > Testudines > Emydidae > Malaclemys > Malaclemys terrapin. The sequence goes on along the minus strand of NC_071506.1, from coordinate 204,414,686 downwards.
TTTCTACTATTGGTATTTTATGTAATTTGTACTTCAGCTTAACAAATCAATATTTATCTGCAATATAACACAACTACAGGGTGGGAAGGAGTTCTCTCTTCTGACTGGAGCATAAAACTTGGAAACAGCCATTATAGATTCTGTCCCTGGTCCTAGCACGACCTTAGACAAGTCACTTAACCCTACTCAGTTTCATTTTCTCCTTTTCTACAAATGGGGATACTTACCAACCTCCAAAAATGTGGGGAGACTTAATTCACTTTGGCAAAAAGCTAGGAAATGCTTGGATGAATAATGCTATTGTTACCTACATTCACATGCAGTCTTTTTATGCTGTGTTCACCAACTGAGCAGCGTAGCCTTCTTAAAATAATGCCAGTTAAAATACATTTACTAAAACAGAATATGCATATTAATGTGACAAATTCCTGTCACTCACTTGGCCACTGAAGAAAGAGACTACTGAAAATACAAATATATTTTCTGGACAGCAAGTTAAGTGCTGATAGTGTTAAGTAAGAGAGTCCTATTGTTGATATTCAGGAACTGCATGAACATTGCATTAAAAAGGAGTAGTGCTCTAAAAATGAGTCAGGTGCTGCGGTCCTTGCTTATTTTTCACTTAGTCCTTAGTCAATGTTTGCTGGTGTAAATACTGTGGGTGGAAGTCAATTGGAGTTTTATCATTTACTTCATTGGGACTAGGATTTCAGTTCTTATGATTTGGTTCCAAGGTTTGAAGGATTTCTGTCACTTATTTTACTAATTAAACTCCACCTTCCTCCCTTCCAGCTGCAACTGAAAACAAACAGCCCCACTGCATGCCCTAAACTTTTATGTAGCATTGCATAGTGCTAGGAGTGTCCATTAACATATCAGAGAGTGGCCCCCATTTCTGTCCAGTATGGATTTGTAAATCTTTAATGCTAACTGAGATCTGGATCCACCAAAAACCTAGAGTTTCAAACCTCAGATGAAACGTGCATTAGAACTGCAAAGACTTCATTCTTATTCAAGTTCTTTTCAAGGACTTCTTTGGTGATACGGTTTCAAAGTCGCCTCTATTTTAGGTAAAGATTTTTAACTCCCCCTTGAGCATCTATTAACATTTGTACCTGCTTCTCCTCAGGAAGTGGAAAATGAACAACCAAACCACAGAATTCGACGACTATTCGCCTCTATATGATACCTATAGTAACAGTTATGACGATTCTTCAAAACCTTGCAGTAAAGAAAGCATCAAGAAGTTTGGATCACACTTTCTGCCCACACTTTACTCTCTGGTATTCCTGCTTGGCTTGGTAGGGAACTCTCTAGTCATTTTGGTCCTGTTCAAATACAAGAGGCTGAAGAGCATGACCGACGTTTATCTGCTCAACCTTGCAATCTCAGATTTGCTGTTTGTTTTTTCCCTTCCCTTCTGGTCTTATTATGCAGCAGATCAGTGGGTTTTCGGGGACGGATTGTGTAAAATCATTTCTTGGATCTATCTGGTTGGGTTTTACAGTGGGATATTTTTTATTATGCTCATGAGCATTGATAGGTACTTGGCAATAGTTCATGCTGTGTTTGCCTTGAGAGCAAGAACCGTCACCTATGGCATCTTTACCAGTCTTATTGTATGGTTAGTAGCCATTTCAGCCTCAGTTCCAGAGATGATATTTAGTGAATCCTATAAGGAACGCAATCATACCACCTGCAAACCACGGTACCCTGGTAATTCCACATACTGGAGAATTTTCTCCTCTTTGGAAGTCAATATACTAGGGCTCATGATACCTTCAATGGTTATGATTTTTTGCTACTCGATGATCATTAAAACCTTGCTGTACTGTAGAAGTGAGAAAAAGAATAAGGCTGTGAAGATGATCTTTGCTGTCATGATTGTGTTTTTTGTTTTTTGGACCCCTTACAACATTGTGCTTTTCTTACAATTGCTGGTAGACTTGGGTATCATTACAAAGTGTGAAATCAGCAAAGATCTGGACTATGCAATGCAAGGGACAGAAACACTGGCTTTTTTCCACTGTTGTCTCAATCCCGTTATCTATTTCTTTATGGGGGAAAAATTCAAGAAGTATGTGAAGTTGCTCTTTAAGAGCTGGGCGGTACCTAGAATGTTTTTTAAACGCTGTGGACTTCTCACCACTTATCACACCGAATCAACCAGTTCATTCCACACACAGTCTACTGGGGATCAAGACGCTCTGTAAAGATACTGCAGTGTCTACCACAGTAACAAGAAAAACTGACAGACATCACAACATTAAAAAGTGTCTCATTTAAGCTGAACAGATATGCATTTAAAAATAAGCCAGCACCTTAAAATAAATGTACCATAAGCTTTCAGTCCTGCCTCTGGATTTTTTTGAATGTAATGAGAAAAAAAGAGAAAATGTTTGAGAAGTGAAACCTAGGCTAGGCTTTTGGAAATGTAAAATTAATTTTATATTACAGATCAGTGCCAACAACACCTGCATTTACAGTGCTATGCTGTGCCTTTTGTTCTTCATCAGCACCAACAGCGAGCCCCACTTGGGGGGGGAAGAGGAAGGCGGGAGGGCAGAGATCAACAGTCATCACAAAATGCTTTGGAAATCTTAGCATATTCCAGTTATCGGCATAGGGTTTGTTAAATCAGAGTCCTAGTGTATAATAATTGTCTGTTTAGCATGCTTTCTTGTTGAATATTTCCTAGATAATGTGTCTAAGAAAACTGAAACAAGATATATTTAAAATCTTGTTGTTCACCAAGATCTAAATTGTACAGTATGTTATACCACATATGTAATACCACATATGTATGCTTTTTTATACAAGTCTTCACACATATATAGACATTTTGAATGAACCTGCCATCATGTTGTTACCTAGAATAGCAGTTTTACATAATAATTAACATGGACATTGTTAGAAATATTTTTAAATAAAAAATGAGGTTTTTTTAAAAAAACAACCTACAATGCATCCTATGCACATCATTTAAAACATTTTGTTCCTAGTCACGTTTTTAAGTGAAATTACTTTACTTAAACACCCTTTTTTAAAAACAAGACTAATAAGCCTTTGAAAAATGCCCCCTCACAAAATGACATTAAGCAACGAAAGTCTCCAGTTGGCAGTGGGAGAAGCTGCCAAAGCAGGAATCACTGCATTAGGGGTGAGGGAGAAAAGAGGGCCCAGCCAGGGCCACCCCTCCTCCCAACATCCCCCTGGACCAAGTACTGTGCAGGAGAGACCACCCCATTATGGGAGTACTAGGACCATGGGGATGCCTCGTCCTCTTCCCCTGGCCCCAGTGTGGCCGTGGCACAGCTAGTTGGCTGCTTCTGCTCCTAAGCAGGGACCTTTAGACATTCAGAGAACTTTCTCCACTTTTGACTGGGCTTTCTCTGCCCTGTGCTGTTTGCTCCAACCCTTCCTCTCCCTCACAGTCTCTTCCCCTCAGCGTGACTTAGCTAATCCCCTGCTAACTAAACCTAACCATTTAAAAAATAGTGCCACTATCCTGGCATTTGCTGCCATCACATGGGTCATTCTGCTGGCGTCCTAGAATCCTTTTCCTACCCTCTCTTTTCTGCTCTCTTTAGATTATAAGCTCTTTGGGGGCAGGGACCTTCCACTACTCTGCCTGCACAGTGCCTAGTCCTCTGGAGCTGCCCTTAGGCACTACTGTAATAAACATAATAAAATGACACAGGATAAGTGATCTGGAAGACCAAGTGAAATGTGCTGCAAGCTGCCTGTGGGAAGCAACAGCTGGGCAGTGCAGGGAGGGGCCACTGCTTTCCAGGAGGGGAGATTGAATCATAGAATCATAGAATATCAGTGTTGGAAGGGACCTCAGGAGGTCATCTAGTCCAACCCCCTGCTCAAAGCAGGACCAACCCCAACTAAATCATCCCAGCCAGGGCTTTGTCAAGCCTGACCTTAAAAACCTCTAAGGAAGGAAATTCCACCACCTCCCTAGGTAACCCATTCCAGTGCTTCACCACCCTCCTAGTGAAATAGTGTTTCCTAATATCCAACCTAAACCTCCCCCACTGCAACTTGAGACCATTGCTCCTTGTTCTGTCATTGGACACCACTGAGAACAGTCGAGATCCATCCTCTTTGGAACCCTCTTCAGGTAAGGTGGGTCCTGTCTAGGGTGTGTATGTGACTCGAGCTGTTCAGGGGGCAGACGAACCTTTACATGTCCCCCCCACTATCAAGCGATACAATTTGGGGGACAACGCCCATCCCTACTATCTACCCTCTCTCACAAGACAGACTGTCACAGGATTACCACCTGGAAAGGCCTTCTTCTGGTGTGGGGGTGGTCTTGCAGGCATCCCACCGTCAGTTTCCCCTCTCAGGACCCCTCAAGAATCCTTCTCCAGCTCCAACAGGAACTTGCAACAGGTTAATTTATTAATTTGGACAGCTCAGATCACAAATTGAAGCTCAATACCGTGACTCAAACAATGGCGTAGCCAGGTCCTAAGTGCAGGGGGAGCAAACCTAAAAAAGAAGCCCCCCCCTTGGCTCCTCCTCTGGCCACGCCCACCCTGGCTCCTCCTCCCGCTCCGCGCCCCCCCCCCACTGGCTCCTCCAGCCGCGCCGCCCCCCCCCTTGGCTCCTCCAGCCATGCTGCGGCCATGCTGCGCCCCTCCCCCCCACCCCCCAGAGGGGCTCGGTCCAGGGGGAAGGGGCTGGGGGCGGGCTGGCGGCGAGGGCTAGCTGGGGCTGGCAGCTCCCCCCGGCAGAGCAGCAGGCACAGCCTTCGAGGAGGCCAGAGGGCTCCTCATGGCAGAGGTGGGGGGAGAGCTGCATGGCTCCAGCCACATTCCGGGAACCAGCGGGCTGGAGCCGCTGGGGCCGGGGGTGCTCGACCCGGGGACCGGGACGGCACCCCAGGGCCCAAGCTGAGCCAGGCCGGAGCCGCCGGGGCCGGGGGTGCTCGGCTGCCGCCACTTGTCCAGGGCCAGGACCGGGCCGGCGCGCACTCAGCCGGAGCTGCTGGGTCCGGGGCTGGAGCCGCCAGGGCCGGAACCGGGCCGGCGCACTCGGCCGGAGCCGCGGGGGCCAGGGCCTGCGTCCCGGGGCCCGAGCTGGGCCCGTGCCGGCATGCTCGGCCAGAACTGGGGCCGGCGTTCTGGGGCCCGAGCCGGGCTGGAGCCGCTGGGGCCGGCGCGCTCAGCCGGGGCCAGCGCCCCAGGTCCCGGCTCGAGTCGGCGCTGCTGGGGCCGGCCGGGGCTGTAGCTGCTTGGCCGGGGCTGGAGGGAGCCGCTCGGCAAGGGCCGGACTGGGCCACGTCGCGCTTCCCCGGAGCCCTCCTCCTTGCGTTCCGCCCCCGCCCCAGCTTACCTGCCGCCGCCGGCCTGCCCCTGGTTGTTTTCAGACTTCCCACAAACATCTGATTCGCGGGAAGCAGGGGAAGGGGAGCCCGGGGGTGGAGCGTTCAGGGGAGGAGAGGAGAGGGATGTGTGCTAGGGGAGGGGTGGACAGCTGCGGGGCCCTTTTAGGCGCGGCCGGCCCTGCTCAGGTGCCGCTTTTGAAAAATGTGATGAGGGGAAGCAGCTGCTTTCCCTGCACCCCACTAGCTACGCTACTACTCAAAGGATTCTGGCTCCACTGCCTTCTGTGACACCAGGCTCTTCATCAGACTCACTCGTCCTTTAGGCTGGAGGGCTCCCAGGGTTATCCACCAGTGTGCAAAGTTCAAACAAGCCACTAATGCAAACTCTGTCCTTGGGCATAATAGAAGTCTCACATCTCTCCTGGGATCTTTCCCAGCTCCCTACCTTTGAGCAGGGCAGTGGCTTCTCTTGCTCCAGCGCTTTCTTCTCCCACTACCCAGGCTTCTGGCCTGTCTCTCTGTTCCCAGGGAGCAGCAATGGGTGCCCCATGTCAGCAGTTCTCTATGCCCATTTCCTGTCTGACTCACCCATCTCTCCTCCCTCCAGGGCCCAGATGCCTGAGGCCTAATTGGAAGTCAGTTGACCTGTCATAGGCACTGGTCTCTTCCCCTTTAAAGGGCCAGTGACACCCTGTAGCACGGGGCCATTCAGTTAAATTCAGCAGCAACAGATTTTAAACTGATTAAAAGACTTAAAAAAAAAAACACTTCAGAATTAACCTGTGATACCATCAGATATCACTGAAACCAAGATCTTCACATAAAGATTAGAATATTATATGGGCAATGAGAATTTCCATATAGTATGTTACTGCGCATTAAATATAATGTTTTTCCGAAGAAAGGCTATAGCCCTTCATGCTTCAGTGCATTAGCAAACCACTGACTACTGGGTTAAGAAGAAACCTCCACTATGGGCAAGTTAATTCATAAGTGCTCAGCTTTAAGTTTCTTGCACATTCTTCTGAAGCATCTCATGCTGGCTACTGTCAAAGACAGTATACTGAGCTAGAAGGACCATGGGTCTGATCCACTTGGGCAACTCCTATGTTCCTAAACACACGCAAGACCCCAATGATGTATTGGCTCCATGATATTAGCTCCACAGTAAATGCTGATACGCATACGTTCATTTACCATTTTTGTAATAAGACTAGCCTGCAAGCAGGACTGCAAGATTGGTCCAGAGAGAATAATCCTAACTCTGCAACCCTTATAATCAGGTGAAAAAAGAATGAGCATGCTCTTTTGAAAGGTAAATATTCTGGGACTGATAATGGAATTTGTTTATTGCTGAGAAAAATCATGCACTTGTTACCCTTCATAGTAAAATAGTCATTAGTGAAATCAATGGACTATAAGCAGATGTCAATGGCTGGTAAAACTCAGTCGATGTGGGATTATTATTCATACAGGCTGAAGTTCCTCCATCACTGTGCAATCATCAAATCAAAAGGTTTTGTGCCCAGAGCTCCACCAGGGAATGAAATCCAGGCTCTCACCAGCTGCTCTTCCAGCCTATGGACAAAATAGGGGCAACAGTCCCTCTGCACACACTTTTCTGGAGAGTTTGGAACACTGGATCCACACATATGTGGAATCAACAAACCTTTCCCTAGGCCTGCACCAACCTGCCATTTCAACACTGACTTGAGTAGAGCCTTTTCTTTCCAGAACTCAGAGTTAACCACTTCCATGGCAGTTTTATCTGACACCTCACACACTCACTCATTTGGGGCATGACAGGGTTTAGCTGGCACAGAGACAGCTTTGTGTGCAATCTCCCTGCTGGGGTGAATGTCAGCCACAGTAATTAATGGACCACAGGTGCCAATGAAGTTGACAACCACCGAACTGTTCAGTGTAAAACTGATCCTAGAGAAACCTACATATGTCAAAGCTGGGCACTGTCAGCTTTTCTTGAGGATGGCGGGAGAGTGGTGAGGAGGGAAGGGCACCACTGAATTTGAGCAGAGTAAATTATTATTCACTGCATCAGCTGGATCGGCAGCCAGAATTCTGTACAGCTGAGGGAGTGGCCTAGTGGATAGAGCACTGAATTGGAATTCAGGCAACAGGAGTTCTATTTCTGGCTCTGTCCCAGCTAGGTGATCATCCCTCCCATTGGCAAAATAGGGATGATGATGGTGACCTTCCTTGTAAAGCACTTGGCAATCTGCTGCTGAAAAGCACCATATAAGAGCTAGGTATTAAGAACAGTTCCAAAAATAAAGCATGGCTTTCAATGTGTCTCTACCACTAAGAGCGTGAATGAAGAATCACTTTAGCTACACAATAGTTTCCAAGAAGTTCATTCTTTTGTGTCCAGACCTACTGAACCACGAAGGACCATAGCAGGCACTTGAGTGAGTCATTCTTAGACTGGTGTTTCCACATCTCAGTTCCACAGAACACCCATGTGGTGTTTTATGTAGTATTTAATCCTCTCTTCAGTTGACTTGAAGACCATGTGAAAAAGGTACAGAAAACTAAGTGCAGTGGTTTTAGAAACGGGGTTCTGGCGCGGTTTTCCCAGAAGCTTGCGTCATTTCAGGCACTCTTTATACAGAAACCGAAGGAAAGTTACAACAATATAAATTTTATTCTGAACCATCAAATTACATTGTACTTGTCCCTTTCGATTTTGCGATGAAGCCCTTTAAGCATCCTAGCACGGGCTCCCTTATTCTTAGCCAGGGGAAATTCCAGCTTTGGGAGCCAAGGTTTCCATCCAATTCTTTGTCCTAGATCGCTCATTTTATACCCATATTCTTGTCTCTGTCCTGTTATCTGTTTAGCATGGCTGCCTCAGCAACATCAGTGCTCCTCTGTCACCAGCAGGAGATCCATAACTGTGACACGCCCCAACTCCAGGACAAATACATTCCTTTTCTACCAGGACTCCTAATTCTTACGTTTAGAGCAGCATCTCCCCACTCCACCACCCGGTTTATTAGCTTGAGTTTAAATATACAGTTATTTGTTCAAGCCATTATTGCTATAAATTAAAAATTAGTTTTAAATGCTGTTGCCTAATGTTGAGAAAAGCACTTAAAATGCATAAAAGCACCTCAATGATTTAATTAGGGAAAGACACGAAGGGCTGATTATAAGCACAAGACTGGAAAGGAATGGTTGATATAAGCATTATAAGATTGCAGGTGCAGAAAGTCTTGTCACCACATCATAGCCATAGTAATGCGGACAATCCTATTGTAACACAACAAACAGTGAAAGCACATGCCACTGCCAGAAATGGAGGCAACCAAGAACACAACAGGGCATTGTTGATTCAGATCTGGACCCTGACTCCAAAGTGTGCTGATCAAGTCTCTTTCTATAACGCACCCGCACTGGTACCACAAATCTGAGCTTCCCTGAACTCGGAAGCCAAACTTTGTGGCTAGGGCCACTTTCTTGTTACATTTAACACACTTTTTTTAAAAAGGCAGGTAAAAACCTGCCTCCTCCCATGGGTAAACCTACCTCTCACTAAAATCAGTGCTGAGTGTGTTGTAACTGTATTGCCTGACTTTATAATGTATAAGTAAGCCAGGGCTGGGCTTGTTACATGTATGTATATGGGGTAGAAATCATTTCATCCTCTGCAAAGTACTGAGCACCTGCCAATTCTTTTCTATGCATGAGTCAATTTTCACACCTGATAAGCTCTTTCGTACTATCTCCTTATCATGGTTTTGTTTCAACTAATCTCGAAGAATCTGCTTGTGACGTTTCAACAGGTGTTAACTTTTTGCCTCAGAGCAATACAGAGGATGCAGTTTGTGTACAATAACCACACATTTCAGTTTTTCACATGATTTCAGGTGGCCCAACTTCCCCGCCCACACACACGCTCCCCAAAACTCCCAGGATACTGACATGTGCCAGTTTTTCATTTTATCAGAAATGACTGGGGGGGGTTGTTTGGTTGCTTGTTTGTTTGCTTTTTAAATAGAGAGCAAATTCTTCTCTTTGAAGCAATATATCTTAAATAGTTTGCAGTTGTTTACCAAGAACAGTCACTACTGCAGCGAGTGCTTTCTGTCATTAGCAGGGAGGGACTGAAGTGAAGAGAAAAGCTGAATAAGTATAGACATTACCAAAGCTGCTTTTCTTGCTCAAAATGTATGTCAGTTACACCCTCTCAGCATTTCATGTTAAAGGTAGATACTAAGTTACTGGAAGAAAACCCTCTCCATGCTGTGAAATTCACACATGCTGCTGAGTCAGAAGCCAGGCTGTCAACACCTGCAGACATTTATGGCTTGGCTACACTTGCAAGTTAGAGCACATTAAATCAGCCTCGGGTGCCATAACTCCTGAAGTGTCCACACTGGCAAGGCACGTAGAGCGCCTGGACTCTGCGGCTGGAGCACCCCTGGTAATCCACCTCCACAAGAAACAATAGAGCTTGCTGCACCACGGCCGGAGCGCCGTGGTACCAGTATGGATGCCCTGATCTATTAATGCGCTCTGGTCAGCCTCCAGGAAGTGTCTCATAATTCCTGTTTTAGCCACTCTGGTCATCACTTTGAATTCTACTGCCCTGCCCTGCCCTCAGGTGACCAACCATCAGACCTGCCCTTTAAATTCTCTGGGAATTTTGAAAATCCCCTTCCTGTTTGCTCAGCCAGGCGGGGAGTGCTCTAAGCGCATCTTTCCAGGTGAACATGTCTCCACACGCCAGGCGATCCCCAGTATGAAACAATGGTGAGGTGCAGGACCTCATCAGTGTTTGGGGGGAGGAAGCTGTCCAGTCCCAGCTGCACTCCAGCCATAGGAATTACGATACCTATGGGCAGATATCAAGGCCATGATAGAAAAGGGCCATGACCGGGACGCACAGCAGTGCAGGATTAAAGTGAAGGAACTGCAGAATACCTACCACAATGCGTGGGAGGCAAACCGCCGCTCTGATGCTGCCCCCACAATCTGCCAGTTCTACGAAGAGCTGGACGAGATATTTGGGGGCGACCCCACCTCCACTCCAAAGACCACTATGGACACTTCAGAGGCTGTGGCAGCCCAGAGTGCAACAAGGCCGGAGGAGGAAAGCGAGAGTGAGGGTGCTGAGGAGGAGAGGAGCCCAGAGCCAGAGGATGGCCCGGCATCCATAGATGCATGCAGCCAGGAGCTGTTTTCAAGCCAGGAGGAAGGTAGCCAGTCGCAGCGGACAGTGCTTGGGGAAGAACAAACAGCAGAGGAGGTGCCCGGTAAGCAACTTTTATTTTGAGAAGGGAGTTGCTGGGTGCGGGCTGTTGGGGCGAGGAGGGTTGCAGAAAGAAGGGTTAGGGTTGCATGCATGCCTAGATGCGGAATAGGGCGTTGATGTGCTCTCTCACATTGCAGTAATCGGCCTCGGCGATCTCATCGAAGGTCGCATGCAGAAGCCGGGCAATCCGCTTGCACAGGTTACTTAGCAGAGCTACCATGCTCCTTGTCCCAGTAAGGCTAACATATCCGCGTCACTGTGCCATGAGGCACGGGGGGACCATTGCCCAAAACACAGGACCCCAGAAGACAGTATGGCCCTGGAACAATCAGTCCCTCCCACCCCTGTGGTTACTCACCATTTCGGGGCTCTTGTGGGTTATGTGCGCTTGCCTTGGGACAGGCAGCGTGTGCTGTTGTGTGCACTGTGCTTGTATTTAAGTTCGGCCAAATCATTCCTCTGTCTAGTGTTAACAATGCTGCCTCTGTTAAATGTTGCATTTTGGCTTTACAGATGAAACTTTGAGATCCCAGCCGTCCTTGTTATCAAACGCCGAAAGGCTGCAAAGAATCAGGAAGCGGCTGCAAAGAAGCAAGGAAGACCTTCTGCAAGAAGTCATGCAGCAGTCCCCCTTTACTGAAAATCAAAAACTACAGGAGTGGTGGGAGACCGAAAGGAGGGTCTGCCAGGAGAATGTGGATCGCCAGCAACAAACCACAGAGCGGCTCCTAAGCATTATGGAGCGCCAAGCGGACTCGATGCAGGCGCTTGTAGCATTGCAGATGGAGCAGATCTGCACCTGCCCACCCCTGCAGTCCTTGTCCCAAAACTCTTTCCCTTGCGCCCTCATGTCACCGCCAACCCAGTTTCCCCAACATCTGGTTTCTTATCACCACCAGCTACCTCCAACACCTTTAGCTTTACCGCCCACCCCTGCAAACTACAACCCTCACCCACTGCACTCAACCCCCATCACCATGCATTTTAGCCAGCCTGCAGTGCAGCACTCATTGCATGGCACTCCAAACAGAAAGGCTGAATATAATAACAGGACATACGCAAATCTGTGATTGTTCCATTCCCCACCCCGCCCCCTTCCCTCCTCCCACACAGCACAGATGTGTCATGCCACATGTGTTTCTCTAGCAGTTGTGTTTCTTTTCAATAAATGATTTTTTTGGCTTTGGAAACATTCTTTATTGCATTAAGTAAAAGATAGCATAGCCCAGACAAGCAACAGGCACTGCTAGTCAGTGCATCATACGTAGCCAACACAGATGCCTACAACATTGGAACCACTGCACTTCACTCCCATGCAGGGCACCAAACATTACTGGTGGCTTTCAGCATCGAATCACTCCCTCAAGGCATCCCTAATCCTTACAGCCCTGTGCTGTGCCCCGTTAATAGCCCTGCTCTCTGGCTGTTGAAATTCAGTCTCCAGGAATTGAACCTCAGCAGTCCATGCCTGAGTGAAGTTTTCACCCTTTCCTTCACAAATGTTATGGAGGGTACAGCACGTGGCTATAACCGTAGGGATGTTGTTATCGGCCAGGTCCAGCTTCCCATACAGACAGCACCAGCGGCCCTTTAAATGGCCAAAAGCACACTCCACAGTCATTCTGCACTGGCTCAGCCTGTTGTTGAATCGCTCCTTGCTGCTGTCAAGGCTCCCTGTGTAGGGTTTCATGAGCCACGGCATTAACGGGTAAGCGGGATCTCCAAGGATCACAATGAGCATTTCGACTTCCCCTACCGTGATCTTCTGGTCTGAGAAGAAAGTCCTGGCTTGCAGCTTCCTGATGCTGTTTCCGAGGGCTGGTTTAACTCCTGGCACTCTACATTTGCAAGTGTAGCCATAGCCTTATAAAAGTATGTCACTCTCCTAGGGAGCAATGCTTGACCCTCAAAATATCTCCACAGAAATGTCCTGGGGGGTTTTGTTTGTTTTTTTTTTGTTTCATTTTGAAAATATGCTGAGTCACCTTAAGCAAACACTGTGGAACCAACAAAGCAGAACTGGCTAGCTGAGCCTTTAGAGCAGAGGTTGGCAAACTACGACCCGTGAGCCGGATCCAGCCCGCCAGGGCTTTGGAGCCAGCCTGCAGATTGCCACCCATGGCACCATGGGCCCTGCACCGCTCCCGGAAGCAGCTGGCACCACGTCCCTGTGGCCCTTGGGGAGAGGAAGGGGGCAGAGGGCTCTGTGTGCTGCCCTCGCCTGTGGGTACCTCCCCCTCAGCTCCCATTGGCTGGGAACTGGGAACCGTGCCAATGGAGCTTCGGGGGAGGTACCCACAGGTGAGGGCAGCGTGCAGAGAACTCTGCCCCTCCCTCCCCCAGAGACCGCAGGGACATGGTGCCGGCCACTTCTGGGAGTGGCGCGGGGCCAGGGCAGGCAGGCAGGGAGCCTGCCCTGGCCCCAATGCGCGCTGCTGCCACCCCGGAGCTGCTCCAGGTCAGTGGTGCCGGGCTGGAGCCCGCACCCCGAACTCCTCCCGCACTCCAGCCCCCTGCCCTGAGCCCCCTCCCACATCCCGCACTCCCTCCCACACCCCAACCCCCTGCCCAAGCCCTACATTCATGGCCCTGCATGCAATTTCCCCACCCAGATGTGGCCCTCAGGCCAAAAAGTTTGCCCACCCCTGCTTTAGAGAGACCTAGCCAAGATAAAGCCAGAGGTGGACACTTGTGCTTAGTCCTGTGAGTATGCTTGTGGCCAAGTTTAAGCGTACGGCTGATAAACGTAACCTGCATACAAAGAGTGGCTATTTTGCTACTAAAGCACCTGGGGAAGGAGCATGAGTATTGGGCAGAGGGGATAACTTTTTCTAATGCTTATGATCCATGGACTCACTGAAAGCAAACAGGGACTTAACACCACAGAGGGAGTACAGGGAAAGAAGAAACAAGGATGACAGACTGAAAGGAACAAGGATAACAAACTCTGTAGTCTCCTATAAGCATGACTGCTGGCACCCCAACGCTTAGCAAGAATTGCTTCATGTTCTGCAGCTTCCCTATCAGTGCAATCTCCCTTTCTGCATTTCTCAGAATAGAACAATCTTAGGGTAAAACAAAAAACACAATGATATGGCAAGAAATCCTCTCAACACTACAAGCAGAAGATAACATGTTTTAGAAGGGGGGGGGGGGAGATAAGGTAAGGGATTGATTGATTACATCCTTCTCTAGCAGCATTCCACAACTTATCAGTAGTGCGTTCTCTCTATAAGGCATCAGCCACTGGCCCTTAACCCTTTTTACTCAGAGTTAAAGCTGGTTGAAAAATCTGACAGAACAGTTTTCTGTAGGAAAACACAGTTTCATCAAAATCAAAGCATGTTGCAGGAACATGCCAATTTTGGCCAAATGGGAGAAAGGTTAAAGAATCATTGCTAATTTCCTCTTTTGATAATGTCAAAACATTTAACTTGGCTATTGTTTTGGTTAATTTGGTATCAATGTTATAAAATTACATACTTCAATATATAATCAAATGTTAAATAAAATGTTGTGACATCATGAAAACCAAATGTTTTGATGTTTCCCAGAATAATTGTTTTGGAGTTTCTGTTCTGCAGGAAATTTTGACTTTGTTCCAATTTTGAACAAAACAAATTTCAAGCACTGGAATTTCCTGCGGAATGGAAATTCCATTTTCTTACCAGCTCTACCCACAGTATGTTTACTATCATAGAATCATAGACGATTAGGGTTGGAAGGGACCTCAGCAGGTCATCTAGTCCAATCCCCTACTCAAAGCAGGACCAACCCCAACTAAATCATCCCAGCCAGGGCTTTGTCAAGCTGGGCCTTAAAAACCTCTAAGGATGGAGATTCCACCACCTCCCTAGGTAACCCATTCCAGTGCTTCATCGCCCTCCTAGTGAATCAGTGTTTCCTAATATCCAACCTAGACCTCCCGCACTGCAGTTTGAAACCACTGCTTCTTGTTTTGTCATCTGCCACCACTGAGAACAGCCGAGCTCCATCCTCTTTGGAACCCCCCTTCAGGTAGTTGAAGGCTGCTATCAAATCGCCCCTCATTCTTCTTTTCCGCAGACTAAATAAGCCCAGTTCCCCCAGCCCCCTAATTATTTTCGTTTCCCTCTGCTGGACTCTCTCCAATTTGTCCACATCCTTTCTGTGGTGGGGGACCCAAAACTGGATGCAATCTCACAATAATGTTTACTAATGTTCATTCCAGGCTGTTTTGAGGGAAGATCAAAGAATAAAAATAGGCAAAGCAGGCAGTGCTGATGGCCTGAGGACCACATAAGTTGGATATGTTCTCAAAACTGATAGCTCTCTTCTCTTCTATGGGGGCGGGGGGCAATCACAAGTGAAACCCCTTCATTTAGGAAGGAGGGGAGCTGGAAACCTAGGGGGAAAAGATGCCAGGTTGGGGACTGAGGACAGTACTATGGCTAGAGGATTTTAGAGTTGCCAATTGCACATTAAATTCACTTTTAAAAATATGTAAAGAACATTAAAAAACCCAGTAGGTCTGGGGAATGGTTAAAAAAACAAAATTTTGGGAGGTTATGCAAAAATTAATGTTCCAATTATGTACCCAGCAAAACAGACAGAAAACAAATACTTAGCTATTTGGGTACCAATTATTTAATACTCAAACAAAACACATTCACCTGGGGAAAAAAACAGAACACCTGTCCAATTTTTTTAATATGAACATTTGGTAGAAATGCCTGATTTGATAAGAGTTTTACTCATTTTAGTTAAAATCAGCAGAAATAACATATCCGGGGTAGCACAGAGGCTCACTCAGCAATATGGTAAACCCTGTTAAACAGAGATGTCTGATGTATGTTAATGTAAAATGTTTCCACAAACCAAAGCTCGCTGTTACAGTGATTATCATTTTGTCTCTGATATTTACATGGTAATGATTTGTGAGCCTGTTAAAACTTTTAAATAAACAAATTTTAAAAAACATTTTTTCTTTTCTTTTCTTTTCTTTTGTTAACAGAAATTATATTTTCATCGTTGCTATTCAATTTATACAGCGGTGGAATAATTTTACTGCATAAAACAATGAATGCATTAGCAGTCAGTTATATCTGCCTGCAACAATACAACAGCAGTTAGATGACTCATAGGATAAAAAAATTCTTTCAGACACATCTCTTTTTCAACTGAGTGATAGATTTTCGCGTGGGAGAGCTGAAGAACCAGCAGAGTCCCAGAGAGCATATTTAGGATTGTTACGTTTTACCAAAAGCCACCCACTGTGTTTTTGTTCAGAAGAATGTGAATTAACTTTGTTTGCTACTGCTCTGAAAAGTGTCCGCTTTGAAGATTATGTAAAAAATGTGCAGGAAATTTAAGTGATCTAAACCTCAAATTTACTTACATAAAAGAGTAAAACATTAGATGGCTTGGCATTTAACAGGTGATTTTATTAGAGCCTTAGAAAACAAACCACAATGTAAAATGTCAACAATCCCCATGTGATATTTCATTATTTACTGCATCAGCAATCTGATGCAGAATTTATTTTCCTGATATGAAATTTCTATTGCAGGAATGTCTTTGCACACATACAGTGAAACCACAAACAATATTATAAACAGGATTTTGATAATTTTATTGTAAACCATTTTAAAATAAAATTATTGTTTTTGTCCATATTTGTACTGTAGCCCAACACTATGACTAAACATGGACTAGATTTCCAGTTAGGTATGTGAAAATATCTGCCGGATGTATGTACCTGAATGTCTGTTGGGTGTGTGTGATTTATACATGGGTATCAGATATCTGTGCACATACATTAAGTGCACAGAGATTTGTATGTGTATATCTGAAAATCTGGTCTAGCAAAATCAGAGACAAAGTTCAGTGTAACTAATGGAAAAGAAGGTTAAAAAAACAAAATCAAATGAGCAACAGACTCTAGTCAGTAAAGAGGAGATAAGCAGGGCATATCAGCTGAAGGGAATCAATGCATCAGACATGGACATTTCAGTACTCCACTAGGGACCCTCTAATTTTTGTCTATGTTAGTACTTTTTAGGTAACAGAAGAAGGTGAAGCTGAAGCAGTGCTGCAATTTAACTGCAAGTACAGACAGGACTAAGCAACATTTAGGATCTGCTGCACCCTCAAAAAAAGGAGAAAAGCTGAAATGAAAGCAGAAAACATTTAAAAAAAAATTAAGATGTGGCACTAACAAGCCCAGTGCCAGTCACTACCTTGACCGCACTGCTTCTGTGCTGTGCAAATCTTTCCTCAGCCATCATCTGTTGTGTTTTGCTTGTAACCTCTTTAGGGCAAGAACTGTCTCTTCCTACATGTCTGTACAGTGCACAGCACAATTTGGGTTCTACTATAACAGAAATAATAGCCATGACTCCAAATATACAGGGAGCACAGTTGGGAGCAGGAAGGTGCCATTTTTACACAGTCACTCTCTAGAGTGGAGCTGCACTTTGAGAAAAAGATTGCAGCACATTCACTTACATTCTTTTTACAGTCCTGGTCTAAAGTTCCTTTAAAAGGGCAAAAACTGTGTGCTCAGGGCTAGACTATTTCATCACTACTTAGGAACATAGGGACGCTGCCATGCCAAGTCAGACCTGTGGTGCAGATTGTCATGAGTAGCACCAGATGCTTCAGAAGAAAGTGCAAGCAACTTTATCCTGGAGTATTACCAGCAGGGTGACCAGAGATCCCAATAATATTGGGACCATCCTGCTATTAGGGGTTTTGTCTTATATAAGCAACTATTACCCCCCCCCCCCCCCAATCCCGATTATTCACACTTGCTATCTGGTCACCCTAACTATAAGAGCCTTCCCATTGAGGAAGTTTCTTCCTAACACCCCCCCTCCCATCAGTTAATTGTTGGCTTGTGCACTGAAGCATGAAGGTCCATAACTGTTTTATCCTATCTAATGTAACTGTGGATGTTTTTAACATAAATATCTAATCCTCTTACCCCTACTTGCATGCTGTACTGCTCAACGTCTGACATTTGTAATCAGCAGGGGGTTTTGCCAATTTGCATGAACACACTAAAGAGGTAATGGGGAAGAACTGAGTACTTACTAAGAACCTCAGGGTTCTCTCCCTTTGAATCAGGTCAGTGTCATTTTCACTGTGAAATCTCAAAAGCCACCAACACAGAAATGAGTGAAAGCCAAAATGCACTGGGTGACTCAGCCCTCATTTTTTAGAGAAATATTCAGGTTTTAAAACACTTGAGTACTGTACTCTATTCCTGAACAGGCCAGCTAGGGCTTTGCAAACTCAGTCCTGGCAATTGAACTCCTCACAGCTGAATCAGCAATGAAAGCTGAGTATCTTCCGCTGAATGATAGGTGAGAGCACTGAAAAACCCACTGAAGCTGGTGAGAGCACAGAGCCAGTACAGGATTTACCATGGCGCTGGGCCCATGCTCCAAAGGGGACCCGGCCCGGCCCGCTCTTCTCCACCCCACGCTCTCTCCTGAGGGGGCTGAAGCTTGGTGCTGCTGGCTCCTGGGGCTCCTGCTGCAGCAGGGCAGGCTCTGCCAGCAGCCCAAGCGCCTCCCCCGCCTCTTCCCCCAGCGTGCTGCGTTCCCGCCCCTCCCCCTCCCACCAATCAGCTGTTCGCCCACACAAGGGAGGGGGAGGAGAGGAGCCATTGCTTGGGGGAGGAGATGGAGAAGAGGTGGGGGCAGGGGCGGGGCCTTGGGAAAGAGGGGGGCAGGACATACCTCCTCCAGCCCCCTGCCATGAGCCGCTCAGGGCAGGGGGCTGGGACCACCCCCACGACCCCAGCCCGCACCCCCAGCCCTCTGCCTGACTCCTGCACACCCCTCACACATCCCCAGCCCCCTGCCCTGACTCCTGCACCCCCCACACATACCCAGTCCTCCCACCCCATGCCCTAATTCCTGCAACCTCTAGCCCCCTACCTTGACTCCTGCACCCCCCACACACCCATGACCCCAGCCCTGACTCCTGCACCCCCCACACATACCCAGGCCCCCCACACTCCATGCCCCGATTCCTGCACCCCATCACAGATCCACAGACCCCAGTCCTGACTTCTGCACCCCCCATCCCCACCCCCACTCTGAGCACCAAAAGGGAGCTCCTGCACCCTCCCCCCCACATTCCAACCTGCACCCCTTGCACCAAATGGGAGCTGCCCCAGGTAAGCGCTCCACACCCCAACCTCCTGCCCCAACCCTGAGCCCCCCTCCCTTACCCTAGCTCCTGGCCAGACCCTGCACCCCAACTCCCTCCCAGACCCTGCACCCCCAGCCCTGTGCTCAGTGCACCCCCACCCTCAGCTCAGTGCAGAGAGAGACGAAGAGAATGGGCTAGAACATGGAGAAGGCAGGTACCCGCTCTATGTGGGCAGGGGGGATCCTGTTTACCGCCTCCCCAGCCCTGCTGCGCTTGCAGTTTACTCCCGACCCCTCCCTTGCTCCAGGGACCAACCCTAGCTCCTGCCCTGCTGTGCTTTTGCCCCTGGCCCCTGCCCAGGGCCGCCCGGGGCAGGGGGGGCAAGTGGGGCAATTTGCCCCAGGCCCCGGGCCCCGCAGGGGCCCCCACAAATATGTCGGAGGCTCCCCTGCCTCCATCTTCCCCCACCCCCCGGCGTCTCAGCTGGTAAAGGGGCGGGGCTGCAAGCTGAAGCCAAGCGGCGGGAACTCAGGCCCCGCTGGAGACACCACGCCGCTGCAGCGCTGTCCGGGGCCACTCCTGGATGCAGTGCGCTAAGGCTCTGGGAGGGGGGGTAAGCGGCATGGTAAGGGGCTGGGGCAGGCACCCCCCTGACCTCATCCTCCCCACAGCCCTGACCCCCAGTTCCGAGCCCAGCCACTCTGAGCCGGACACCCCCCGACCCCATTCCCCCACAGCCCTGACCCCCAGCTCCGAGCCCAGCGCCTCTGGGCCGGACACCCCCAACCCCATCCTCCCCACTGCCTTGACCCCCAGCTCCGAGCCCAGCGCCTCTGGGCCGGACACCCCCCGACCCCATCCTCCCCACCGCCCTGACCCCCAGTTCCGAGCCAGCCCCTCTGAGCCAGATACCCCCCGACCCCATCCTCCCCACAGCCCTGACCCCCAGCTCTGAGCCCAGCCCCTCTGAGCCGGGCACCCCCGACCTAGAGCCCAGCTCCCCACCCAGCCCTGGGCAACAGCAGCACCACCCCCAGGCAACGACAGCCCATTGGCACCAACCATCACCATCACCCAGCAACAGCCCATTATGTAATTGCAAATGTATATATACCATTAAAGCATTTAATGTTTTTAAATAATGTATTTAGTGTATTTTCAAATTATTACAAATTAATTTTTGAATGTATTTCACTAGTTATTTTTTACATTTCCAAATACGTTACTATAGTATTGCAACTTTTTTTTATGGAAGGGGCCCCCGAAATTGCTTTGCTCCAGGCCCCCTGAATTCTCTGAGTGGCCCTGCCCCTGCCTCGCTCCAGCTGGGGATCAATCCTCCCCCTCCCCCGTGCCCCGCTGTCAGGGTGGATAAAAATCAATGACTTTTTTTAAAAAAATCAAAAAATCGGATTTTTTTATTTAAATCAGATTTTGGAGGAAAAAACCTATCTTAAGATAGTTTTAATTAAGATATATTATGTCTCATCATGGAATAGGGATTATAAATTCCAATTCTATAGTATGAGACAATATATTCATGTAATGTTTAAGAAAAGTTTTGTAAATGAGTTCTAATAGTTCATGGATTAGGGACCCAATCTTATTGGGTTCCACAGGCTTCGTAGATTATTTAGATTAATCTTTCTATCTACCCAATGGGACTCAGTGCTCAGTCTAGAAGATACCATCAGAGATGCTGAGTTTTGCAGTTCTCAAACTCTGGATTTCTGTCTCCAGAGGTAACATGCTTGTTAACAGCAAACATGTTTTAAATAAATAAATAATACATAGAGGTGAGAAATAACAGACCTCAACTCTACTGTCCCTCTGCAAATTTGTGTACACAGAGTCAATCCCTTACCTCTCTTTAAAAGTCAAAAAGTTCAATGAATAGAAGATTGTTGGGGGCGGAACAGATCTGGACAAGCAGAAGAAGCCTGGAGATAAATGTGAGAAGCGAGGGACATATACTTTTTGTTAAAATATTATGTTTGCTGTTGAAGAAAAAAATCCAGAATACTTAATATTGTTGTTTTAGTTAAATAAAACAATTTAAATGTCTGTCTGGTGATGTTCTCCTCCTAATACAGCATGGCAAGAAAATCCTCCAAATATTAATGATTAACCTGTTGAATTGGAGATAGTTCACCTCCCAATGACTTCATAAATATCTGCATCCATTACCTTTGGTAAATGAAATAAGCAAACAATCATTCATTTTCTGATATAGCTGTAAAGCTAATCTGAAAAGTTTTCAAAATAAATCACTGTTTAAAAATGTATAGTGTGTACCTTCTAAAAATGAAACCTAGATCTATCTCTGAGTTGTGAATATGTATTGAAGTTATAACAACCAACAAGAATGCACTTTTATGTAGAAAATCATGCTTAAATCGAGTCTTCCTGACTAGTGATTTAAATCATGATTTAAAGCAAATCCACCCTGTCTGCTGTGCTCTTGCCCCTGACCCCTTCATTCCCCAGGGAGGCCCACAAATATGTTTGGCATCGGGCCCACAAAAAGTTAATCCGGCCCTGCACAGAGCGCCCACTGACTTCACCTAGAATTGTGAGTGCTTAGTATCTTTGAAAAACAAGCCATTTTTCCCCTTCTAGGCATGCATGAGAGAACCACAGAAAATGCCAGTCAGCCCTCAAGGCTGAAGTCTGGCTTTCTTAGGGTTTAGTACTATCGCTCTTATCAATGGAGTGTCTAGGTACTGAAGTCCTCTATCCAAACAGATACATGTGCAAGCAACCTCACACTCTTCTGTCACTGTGTCAGAACCTGACTTGGAATTAATGGAGAGAACAGTTCAGGCTCCACACCCGTTCAGTCTGTCTCCTCTCTAGCAAGACAACCAGTGATTCACCAGTTGTGGTTCTGATTTCTGATTAAGATACCCGCTGACTGGGTATTGGAATGAGACCAACTCATTTTGGTACAAGGCATCAGCCAGTCTAACTAGTTTTTGAGCACCTAAAACCATGAAAGGCACATTCCCTGCACCAGAATTTACAGTCCGGGTAAGCCAAGACCCAAGAGAAGTAGGATTATTACAGAGATAAGGTTCTCATGTCCACGCACACATGCAGCTTATGTACATTTTTAGTTTTGAATAAATTTCCCCATCCCACATCCAGCCCACAGCCCTGAACTGTTCACCCCTAGCCCACTCCTCTTCTCTTAAGAGTCTTAGCCTGAATTCCCCCTTTCTGACCATGAAAATGTTATCAGAAGCAGCAGTCAAACAGCATGCACCCTTGACCTTTCACTTGTGTTCAGGGCCACCCCCAGGGAGTTGAGTAGAAGAAACTGGTTAAAAGATAGGAAACAAAGGATAGGTATAAACACTTACACTCCAAGTATGAGACTAGAGCCAACAGGTGGATGCAGGCAGATGGCAATGTCCGCAGCACAGGCTCATTTGTAAAATTACAGCAACTAATCTTTTGGAGAATCACCCATCATCGGCTTGTGCCCGTGCACTTGAATTACTGACAGCTTCAAACCAAGTTTACCTCTTTTTCTACCTTTGATTCCACAAAATTTCCCATGACATAGTGTTTGGGTTTTATACTCTTTTCAGCACAAGGATAAAGAAGGTGGCATAAAAGGTAAGACAGTGCAACATGCCTGTCTATTAATAGTAGAGTTAGGAGCGCATGAAGTGAAACCAGATATTATAGAGATAACAGAAACATGGTGGAATAGTAGTCATGACTAGAGTACAGATAGTGAAGGGTATGTGCTGTTTAAGAAAGACAGAAATAAAGGTAAAGGTGGTGGAGTAGCACTGGATATTAATGATGAGGTAGACCATAAAGAAATTAGAAGTGATGGAATGGATCAGACAGAGTCTGCTTGGGCCAAAATCACTTTGGGGAAGAAAGCTACTAGAGGTTCCCCTGGGCTAGTGCTAAGGGATGCTACAGACCTCCAGGATCTGATTTGGATATGGATAGAGACCTCTTTAGTATTTTTAAGGACATAAATACTACTGGGAATTGTGTGATTATTGGAGACTTTAACTTCCCAGATATAGACTGGAGGATAAGTGCTAGTAATAATAATAGGGCTCAAATTTTCCTGGATGCGATAGCTGATGGATTCCTTCACCAAGTAGTTGCTGAACCAACAAGAGGGGATGCCATTTTAGATTTGGTTTTGGTGAGTAGTGAGGACCTCATAGAAGAAATGGTTGTAGGGGACACCTTGGTTCGAGCGATCATGAGCTAATTCAGTTTAAACTAAATGGAAGGATAAACAAAAATAAGTCTGCAACTAGGGTCCTTGATTTCAAAAGGGCAAACTAAGGGAATTAGTTAGGAACGTGGACTGGACTGACGAACTCAAGGATTTGAATGTGGAGTAGGCTTGGAATTACTTTAAGTCAAAGTTGCAGAAAATATCTGAAGCCTGCATCCCAAGCAAGGGGGAAAATGTGTAGAGAAGGGTTGCAGACCAACCTGGATGAGCGGACATCTCAAACAGGTTATTAAGAGAAAGCAGAAAGCCTATAAGGAATGGAAGAGGGGATGGATCAGCAAGGAAAGCTACCTCTTGGAGGACATAAAGTGGGAAATGCTAAAAGCCAAGCAGAGTTGGAACTTGCAAAGGGAATTAAAACCAATAGTAAAAGGTTCTATAGCCATATAAATAAAAAGAAAACACGGAAAGAAGAAGTGGGACCTCTAGCCACTGAGGATGGGGTGGAGATTAAAGATAATCTATGCACAGCCCAACATCTAAACAAATACTTTGCCTCAGTTTTTAATAAGGCTAATGAAGAGTTAGAGGTAGTGGCAGGATGGCTAATGGGAATGAGGATCTGGAGGTAGAAATTACCACATCTGAGGTGGAAATTAAACTCAAACAATTTAATGGGACTAAATCAGGGGGCCCAGATAATCTCCATCCAAGAATATTAAAGGAACTTGCACATGAAATTGCAAACTCAGTAGCAAAATTTTGAATTAATCTGTAAATTTGGGGCTAGTACCTTCTGACTGGAGAATTGCTAATATAATTCCTATTTTTAAGAAATGGGGAAAAAGTGATCCAAGAAAGTACAGGCCTGTAAGTTTGACCTCAGTTGTATGCAAGGTCTTGGAACAAATTTTGAAAGAGAAAGTAATTGAGAACATAAGAACGGCCGTACTGGGTCAGACCAAAGGTCCATCTAGCCCAGTATCCTGTCTAGCAACAGTGGCTAATGCCAGGTGCCCCAGAGGGAGTGAACCTAACAGGTAATGATCAAGTGATCTCTCTCCTGCCATCCATCTCCACCCTCTGACAAACAAAGGCTAGGGACACCATTCCTTACCCATTCTGGCTAATAGCCATTAATGGACTTAACCTCCATGAATTTATCCAGTTCTCTTTTAAATGCTGTTATAGTCCTAACCTTCACAACCTCCTCAGGCAAGGAGTTCCACAAATTGACTGTGCGCTATGTGAAGAAGAACTTCCTTTTATTTGTTTTAAACCTGCTGCCCATTAATTTCATTTGGTGGTCCCTAGTTCTTGTATTATGGGAATAAGTAAATAACTTTTCCTTATCTACTTTCTCCACATCACTCATGATTTTATATACCTCTATCATATCCCCCCTTAGTCTCCTCTTTTCCAAGCTGAAACGTCCTAGCCTCTTTAATCTCTCCTCATATGGGACCCGTTCCAAACCCCTAATCATTTTAGTTGCCCTTTTCTGAACCTTTTCTAGTGCCAGTATATCTTTTTTGAGATGAGGAGACTACATCTGTACACAGTATTCAAGATGTGGGCATACCATTGATTTATATAAGGGCAATAATATATTCTCCGTCTTATTCTCTATCACCTGTTTAATGATTCCTAACATCCTGTTTGCTTTTTTGACTGCCTCTGCACACTGTGTGGACGTTTTCAGAGAACTATCCACAATGACTCCAAGATCTTTTTCCTGATTCGTTGTAGCTAAATTAGCCCCCATCATATTGTATGTATAGTTGGGGTTATTTTTTCCAATGTGCATTACTTTACATTTATCCACATTAAATTTCATTTGCCATTTTGTTGTCCAATCACTTAGTTTTGTGAGATCTTTTTGAAGTTCTTCACAGTCTGCTTTGGTCTTAACTATCTTGAGCAGTTTAGTATCGTCTGCAAACTTTGCCACCTCACTTTTTACCCCTTTCTCCAGATCATTTATAAATAAGTTGAATAGGATTGGTCCTAGGACTGACCCTTGGGGAACACCACATAGAACATAGAGGTGAACAGTAATTGGGATAAAATACAACATGGTTTTACAAAAAGTAGATCATGTCAGACCAACCTGATCTCCTTCTTTGAGAAGATAACTGATTTTTTAGACAAAGGAAATGCAGCAGATCTAATCTACCTGGATTTCAGTAAAGCAATTGACACAGTTCCACATGGGAAATTATTAGTTACATTGGAGAAGATGGGGATTAATATGAGAATTGAAAGTTGGGTAAGGAATTGGTTAAAGGGGAGACTACAACAGGTCATACTGAAAGGTGAACTATCAGACTGGAGGGAGTTTACTAGTGGAGTTCCTCGGGGATCGGTTTTGGGACCAATCTCATTTAACATTTTTATTACTAACTTTGACATAAAAAGTGGTTGTGTGCTAATAAAATTTGCAGATGACACGAAGTCGGGAAGTATTGCAGGATGGTGGAGGACCAGAATATCATACAAGATGTTCTGGACAACCTTGTAAACTAGAGTAATAGAAATGGGATGAAATGTAATAGTGCAAAGTGGAAGGTCATGCATTTAGGGACTAACAAGAATTTTTGCTTTAAACTGGGGATGTATCAGTTGGAAGTGACAAAGGAGGAGAAAGACCTGGGTTTGTCAGTTGATCACAGGATGACTATACATCTCCAATGTGACGCGGCTGTGAAAAAAAGCTGATGCCATCCTAGGAAGGTATTTCCAGTAGAGATAGGGAAGTGTTAATACTGTTATATACTCCTGGGGGAATTCTGTACCCAAAATTAAAAATTCTGTGCCAAAAAATTAAAAATTCTGCACACAATATTTAAAATTCTGCAAAATTTTATATATTTTATTTGTCAAAATAATAGTTTATTTCAAAATATCTGTCAGCAAGTATGTCAGTAACAATACTGTAGAACCAATGTGAATGAAATCGTTTTTAGTTATCCACTGTACCATTGTAACTTCTGTTCACCATTTCATTACACTTGCCATTTTGCCTACATTGTAACTTTCATTACACTTGCCATTTTGCCTACATTGTAACTTCTGTGCCATATTGTAATTCAAACCCCATTTTAAAATGCTTACTCCATTTTGTAAGGGCTTGCTGCAACCTTCATTTTTGCAAACCCTGTTGTAATTTTATTAGTCTAGTTAAGATGTGTAAATGAGGGATGTATGGGTACTCCAGCACCAGCCCGTCCTGATAAGATAAAGTTCAAATACCAACGGCTGAAGAACTAGACAACAGCCCTAACTCAAGCAAGAAGCATCCACCTTAAAAAGAAACAACAAAAGAAAAATCAAAGCCAGGTCCCAGGCTGACAGTCACGCCTGCAATTAACGGGTGATCAAGCACCAAACCCAGAGGCGGCGTGACACAGCGAAACCTACGGACTTTAAATCCAAACTAAACTCCTATAAAAAAGGAAGGGTGAGCTGAGAGACTTTGGGTAACGTTCTGCTATCAACATCAAGGAGCATCGGTGCGTGCCCGACAGAGACCTGGCTCCTCCTCGTGCTCAGCTTTCCTGGCCAGTTAGCTGCCACGAGCTACGATCCCAAGCTGCAAACTCAAACTACAATCAGGACTGGTAACTATCCAGCAGCTGCAAAACATTTTGGTGTGTGTGTGTGTATGTGTGTGTGTGTAAGCATTGAGGTATTTGCTAATAGTTACAAATTAATAATAAATGTGGCATCTGTGCCTTAACCCCTAAAACGATCCTGTATGAGTTTGTGGGACAACAATACAGACAAAAAAAAAAAAGATTCAGGAAATATTTTTTGACACATAGATTCCTTACTAGGCATATTAATACAGAACTTTATAATTCATTTAAACTACAATACAGAAACATATTTCCCACACCACCAGAAGCATTGCAAAGGCTTGGGAGAGTCAGGGGTAATAGGAGGGGCTGAGGAGCCTGGGAGTGACCCTGGAGGGTTGTTGGATGTGGGTGGGAGAAGTATGGAACAATTTCTTTTTGTGGGGAGAAGGATTGGGTTAGGGAGTTGGGAAACCTCCCCCATGCAGACCCTGGCTGACCCCTAGCGTTTCCCATTCAGTCAGGCACATATG
This sequence comes from Malaclemys terrapin pileata, assembly GCF_027887155.1. NCBI lineage: Eukaryota > Metazoa > Chordata > Testudines > Emydidae > Malaclemys > Malaclemys terrapin. The sequence goes on along the minus strand of NC_071506.1, from coordinate 204,387,604 downwards.
CCCTGTCCCGATGTGGCCCTGCACCCCACTCAGCCGCCCCTGTCTCCATGCGTCCCTGCACCCTCACTCAGCCACCCGCTTCCCCCAGTCCCCATGTTCCCAGCACTCCCGCTCAGCCCCTGTCCCAGTCTGTCCCCCCACTAGCCCTTCTGAACCTCAGCTTATGTGACCCACTGGCAGCCCCATGTGCCCTGCTCTGTCTCTCCCCACCCCTCCCCACCCATTATCCTTTTCCTCCTCACCTGGCCCTGCAGGCAGGGTGCTGTGAGGAAAGAAGCCTCTCCTCCTCTTTATCGGTGCTGGTTTCTCCAGCCATCTCTGTTCTGGTACCACAGCAGCTCCTGAGTAGTAAAAAAACATAATGGCAGAACCTCTCTGGCAGAATGTATTTTCTGAGGAGAAAAAAATTCTGCAGGGGACATGAATTCTGCATGGGCACAGTGGCACAGGATTACCCCAGGAGTAATTATACAAGGCTCTGGTGAGATCTCATCTGGAATACTGAGTGCAATTTTGGTCTCCCTGTCACGGAGTATTGGGGGACTCAGGGCCCTGCACCCCCGGCCTCCTGTGATTCACCATGACTCTCAGCCAGCCAGTAAAGCAGAAGGTTTATTTGGATGACAGGAATACAGTCCAAGACAGGTCTTGCAGGCACAGACAACAGGGCCCCCCTCAGTTAGGTCCAGCTTGGGGTCCAGGGCATCCCAGCCCACCCCCCTTTGGGGGGGGAGTCAGAGCCATCTCTGCCTCCCAGCCATCTCTCCAGCCCGCTTCCAGCACTCTGCCTTCAGCGACCCCTCCCACAGCCTTTGTTCAGTTTCCCGGGCCCCGGAGTCACCTGGCCTCCAACCCCTTCCTGGGTTCTCATGTTACAAGCTCAGGTATGTTCCCTCGGGCAGACTCCCATCCCCCGATGCAGACCATCCTAGCCACACTCGCCTGTCAGCATTCACACACCCCAGCAAGAACAGTCCCAGTTCGTCACATCCCCATGATTAAGAAAGATTAATTCAAGCTGCAAAAGGTGCAGAGAAGGGTTACTAGGATGATCCCAGAAATGGAAACCTACCTTATGAGAGGAGACTCAAAGAGCTTGGCTTGCTTAGCCTAACCAAAAGATGGCTGAGGGGAGATATGATTGCTCTCTCTAAACACATCAAAAGGATAAATACCAGGGAGAGAGGACTTCTTTAATGTGGACACAAGAACAAATAGATATAAACTGGCCATCAACCAGTTTAGTTGAAATTAGATGATGGTTTCTGACCATCAGAGGAGTGAAGTTCTGGAATAGCCTTACAAGGAGAATGGGGGAGGGGGTAGGGGTGGTCGCAAAACCCCTAGCTGGCTTCAAGACTGATCTTGATACGTGTATGGAGGGGATGGTATGATGAGACTCCCTACAGTGGCATGTAGCTGATCTGCAACTGCTAGCAGCAAATATTGCCAATGGCCATTGATGAGACACTAGATAGGAAGGGCTCTGAGTTACTACAGAGAATTATTTCCCAGCTGTCTGGCTGGTGGATCTTGCCCACATGTTCAGGGTCTAACTGATCGCCATATTTGGGGTTGGGAAGGAATTTCCCCTCAGGTCAGATTGGCAGAGACCCTGGGATCTTTTTGCCTTCCTTGGCAGCATGGGGCACGGGCCACTTTCAGGTTTAAACTAGTGTAAATGGTTGATTCTCTATAACTTGAAGTCTTTAAATCATGATTTGAGGACTTCAGTAACTCATACAGGGTATGTCTACCCTACGAAATTACGTCGAATTTATAGAAGTCGATCTTTTAGAAATCGATTTTATACAGTCGATTGTGTGTGTCTCCACTTAAGACCATTAACTCGGCGGAGTGCGTCCACAGTACCGAGGCTAGCATCGACTTCCAGAGCATTGCACTGTGGGTAGCTATCTCACAGTTCCCGCAGTCTCCGCTGCCATTGGAATTCTGGGTTGAACTCCCAATGCCTGATGGGGCAAAAACATTGTCGCGGGTGGTTCTGGGTAAATATCATCAACCCCCCCCCATGAAAGCAACGGCAATAAATCGTTTCTCACCTTTTTTCCTGGGTTACCCATGCAGACGGCATACCACGGCAAGCATGGAGCCTGCTCAGCTCACTGTACATCTCCTGGGTGCTGCCAGACGTGGTACTGCATTGCTACACAGCAGCAGCTCATTGCCTTTTGGCAGCAGATGGTGCATTACGACTGGTAGCTGTCGTCTCCTGGGTGCTCTTTTAGCTGACCTCGGTGAGGTCGGTCGGGGGCGCCTGGACATAAACGGGAGATGACAATGGCCAGCAGTTGTAGTACACTGTCTTCTGCCGAGCAGCCAGGAGATGACAATGGCTAGCAGTTGTTCTGCACCATCTGCTGCCAGCCTAAGATGCATAAGAGAGATGGAGTGGATCAAAACAATAAAGAGACCAGATTTGTTTTGTATTCATTTGCTCCCCACTCTCTCTCTCTCCATCCCTCCATGAATAGTGGGGGGGAGGGATAATTCAGTGGTTTGAGCAATGGCCTGCTAAGCCCAGGGTTGTGAGTTCAATCCTTGAGGGGGCCATTCTGGGTGACAACCCTGTAAGCCATGTTGTCAGTCCCTCCGTCAGAGCAACAGCAGACAATTGTTTCACGCCTTTTTTCAGTGCAGACGCCATAGCACGGAGCCCACTCAGATCACCACCACAATTATGAGCACTGTAAACACCATGCGCATTATCCTGCAGTATATGCAGAACCAGACCCTGCAAAAGCAAAACCAGGCGAGGAGGCGACGGCAGCGCAGTGACGAGAATGATGAGGACATGGACACAGACTTTTCTCAAAGAACAGGCCCCGGCAATGTGGACATCATGGTGTTAATGGGGCAGGTTCATGAGACGGAACGCCGATTCAGGGCCCGGGAAACAAGCACAGACTGGTGAGACCGCATAGTGTTGCATGTCTGGGACGATTCCCAGTGACTGCGAAACTTTCACATGTGTAAGGGCACTTTCATGGAATTTTGTGACTTGCTTTCCCCTGCCCTGAAGCGCCAGAATACCAGGATGAGAGCAGCCCTCACAGTTCACAAGCGAGTGGCGATAGCCCTGTGGAAGCTTGCAATGCCAGACAGCTACCGGTGGAGTGGGCAAATCTACTGTGGGGGCTGCTGTGATCCAAGTAGCCAACGCAATCAAAGAGCTGCTGATATCAAGGGTAGTGACTCTGGGAAATGTGCAGGTCATAGTGGATGGCTTTGCTGCAATGGGATTCCCTAACTGTGGTGGAGCGATAGACAGAACCCATATCCCTATCTTGGCACCGGAGCATCAAGCCACCGAGTACATAAACCGCAAGGGGTACTTTTCAATGGTGCTGCAAGCACTGGTGGATCACAAGGGGACATTTCACCAACATCAACGTGGGATGGCCGGGAAAGATACATGATACTCGCATCTTCAGGAACTCTGGTCTGTTTCAAAAGCTGCAGCAAGGGACTTTCTTCCCAGACCAGAAAATAACCATTGGGGATGTTGACATGCCTATAGTTATCCTTGGGGACCCAGCCAGCCCCTTAATGCCATGGCTCATGAAGCCGTACACAGGCAGCCTGGACAGTAGTCAGGAGCTATTCAACTATAGGCTGAGCAAGTGCAGAATGATGGTAGAATGTTCATTTGGACGTTTAAAAGCATGCTGGCACAGTTTACTGACTCGGATAGACCTCAGCGAAACCAATATTCCCATTGTTATTACCACTTGCAATGCGCTCCACAATATCTGTGAGAGTAAGGGGGAAGATGTTTATGGCGGGGTGGGAGGTTGAGGCAAATCACCTGGCCACTGATTATGTGCAGCCAGACACCAGGGCGATTAGCAGAGTACAGGAGGGCGCGGTGCGCATCAGAGAAGCTTTGAAAACCAGTTTCATGACTGGCCAGGCTACGGAGTGAAAGTTCTGTTTGTTTCAACTTGATGACACTCCTCCCTTGGTTCACTCTACTTCCCTGTAAGCTAACCACCCTCCCCCTTCGATCACCGCTTGCAGAGGCAATAGAGTCATTGTGGCTTCACATTCATGCATTCTTTATTAATTCATCACACAAATAGGGGGATAACTGCCAAGGTAGCCCGGGAGGGATGGGGGAGGAGGGACACACCGGGTGGGGTGGAGGAGGAGGGAAGGACAAGGCCACACTGCACTTTAAAACTTATTGAATACCAGATTTCTGTTGCTTGGGCAGTCCTCTGGGGTGGAGTGATTGGGTGCCCGGAGCCCACTCCCCCCCTGCGTTCTTGGGCATCTGGGTGAGGAGGCTATGGAACTTGGGGAGGAGGGCAGTTGGTTACACAGGGGCTGTAGTGGTGGTCTGTGCTCAAGCTGCCTTTCCTGAACCTCAACCATATGCATAACAGTTTGTTCCTCAAGTAGCCTCAGCATTGCCTCTTGCCTTCTGTCACCAAGCTGATGCCACCTATCATCTTCAGCCCGCCACTTCTTATCTTCAGCCCGCCATCTGTCCTCGCGTTCATATTGTGCTTCCTGGACTCTGACATTGTCTGCCTCCACACATTCTGCTGGGCTCTTTCAGTGTGCGAGGACTGCACAAGCTCAGAGAACATTTCATCGCGAGTGCGTTTTTTTCGCCTTCTAATCTTCGCTAGCCTCTGGGAAGGAGAAGACAGTGTGAGCGTTGAAACATTTGCAGCTGGTGGAGGAAAAAAAAGGGAGAGTGGTAGTTAAAAAGACACATTTTAGAGAACAGTGGGTAGACTCTTTCACGGTAAACCTTGCTGTTAACATTACATAGCACATGTGCTTTCGGTACAAGGTCACATTTTGCCTCTTACTGAGGGTATGCCGGTTTGGTGGGCGAGATCTTTCACGCAGGGCCGGGCAACAGAATTTGGCTTGCAGGCTGCCATGGTAAGACACTGTCTTTTGGCTTCTTTAACCTTCATAACATGTGGGAATGGTTTCAAACAGCAGCACCCTCATTTCCCATACCAAGCAGCCATTGGGTTGGCCATTTAAAAGGAGAAGGGGCTGCAGTTTTTGGGTTAATGTGCAGTACAAACCCAACTAAATCCCCCTCCCCTCCCACAATTCTCTGTGATGATCGCTTCACCCCTCCCCCCACTGCGTGGCTAACAGCAGGGAACATTTCTGTTCAGCCACAAGCAAACAGCCCAGCAGGAACAGGCACCTTTGAATGTCCCCTTAATAAAATCACCCTATTTCAACCAGGTGACCAGGAATGATATCGCTCTCCTGAGGATAACACAGAGAGATAAAGAATGGATGCTGTTTGAATGCCAGCAAACACTGAGACCATATGCTGCCATGCAATGATTCCAGACTACGTGCTACTGGCCTGGTGTGGTAAAGTGTCCTACCCTGGAGGACGGAATAAGGCTGCCCTCCCCAGAAACCTTTTGCAAAGGCTTTGGGAGTACATCCAGGAGAGCTTTATGGAGATGTCCCTGGAGGATTTCCGCTCCATTCCCAGACACGTTAACAGACTTTTCCAGTAGCTGTACTGGCTGCGAATCCCAGGGCAAATTAATCATTAAACAAGCTTGCTTTTAAACCATGTATAATATTTACAAAAGGTACGCTCACCAGAGGTCCCTTCTCCATCTGGCGGGTCCTGGAGGCAGCCTTGGGTGGGTTCGGGGGGTACTGACTCCAGGTCCAGGGTGAGAAACAGTTCCTGGCTGTTGGGGAAAACAGTTTCTCCACTTCCTTGCTGTGAGCTATCATCTTCCTCATCCCCAAAACCCGCATCCCTGTTGCATGCTACTCCATTGACGGAGTCAAAGCACAGGGGTGGGGTAGTGGTGGCTGCACCACCAAGAATGGCATGCAGCTCATCATAGAAGTGGCATGTCTGGGGCTCTGACCCAGAGTGGCCGTTTGCCTCTCTGTTTTTTTTGGTAGGCTTGCCTCAGCTCCTTAAGTTTCACGCGACACTGCTGCGGGTCCCTGTTATAGGCTCTGTCCTTCATGCCCTTTGAGATTTTTTCAAATGTTTGGGCATTTCGTCTTTTGGAATGGAGTTCTGATAGCACGGATTCGTCTCCCCATACAGCGATCAGATCCCGTACCTCCTGTTCGGTCCATGCTGGAGCTCTTTTGTGATTCTGGGACTCCATCATGGTCACCTCTGCTGGTGAGATCTGCACTCACCTGCAGATCACCACGCTGGCCAAACAGGAAATGAGATTCAAAAGTTCACGGACCTTTTCCTGTCTACTTGGCAAGTGCATCGGAGTTGAGAGTGCTGTCCAAAGCGGTCACAATGGAGCATTCTGGGATAGCTCCCGGAGGCCAATACCGTCGAATTACGACCACACTACCCCAAATTCGACCCAGCAAGTTCAATTTCAGCGCTAATCCCCTCATCAGGGGACTAGTACCGAAATCGATTTTAACAGCCCTTTAAGTCGAAAATAACAGCTTCGTCGTGTGGATGGGTGCAGGGTTAAATCGATCTAACGCTGCTAAATTCGACCTAAACTCGTAGTGTAGACCAGGGCACAGAGGTTAGGGGGTCTATTGCAATGTGCAGGAGGTCAGACTAGATGATCATAATGGACCCTTCTGACCTTAAAGTCTATGACAAGCAGTTGAAGGAGAAATGTAGCGTTGCTAGAACTGATCAGAAGAACCTTCAAATGAGGCTTTTTGCAATATTTCATCAATTTAGATGTGGAAAATGTTGCCATTCCTAGGAGTTTAAACCAAACTGAACAAACTTGGATGGGCAAAGTTAGGCACCTAAACAAGTGGCTGCCCCAACAGATGCCAGACAATTTCCATTGACCTCAGTAATTCTCAACATCAGGACATTTATTCAGGTGTCCAAATATGGCTTTAATTAAATGGTTTATATAACCTTGTCCTTCGTATTTGAAGTACATAGGGCTGTGGATCAAAAGTGCAAGAATAGCATCATAGGTAGGGATTGTTGCAGCAGAAACCCTTGGAGTAAAATTTCACCAGTAGAGCTAAATAGTGCAGAAAGTAGCATGCACGACTTGAGTTCTGGGTTCACATGCTTGGCTGTACCCATTGCTATCAGACTCTCATATTCATGAGAACTATAAACCACATGCTAAAACTGAAAGGCCATTTTACAAAAAAGCTAGAAAGTCTGCAGTGGCCACCTACAGGCTGTTGAGGGTAGGATAATTTGCCAGTTCTGAACCAATGACAGACTTTCCTGGTATAAAGGACAGGGCTGGCTCCAGGTTTTCTGCCATCCCAGTGGCAGGGAGGGGAGGGGGAAGGAAAAGAAAAAAAAAAAACACCTATCGACAGCATTTCGGTGGCAGCTCAATTGTGGCACTCTGTTCTGCGGCGGCGGGTCCTTCACTCCCTCCCTTCCTCTTCAGCGACAGTTCAAAGAGGAAGAGAGGGACTGAGGGATCTGCTGCCAAAATGCCGCCGAAGACCCGGACGTGCCGCCCCTTTGTATTGGCCGCCCCAAGCACCTGCTTCCTTAGCTGGTGCCTGGAGCCGGCCCTGATAAAGGAACATAGTGTCCAGAGTTAAAATTCAAGTGACTGCTACATAAAAATGTAGATGGCCGCAAAATGTCTGTATGAATTTTCCTCCTGAAGTCCACAAGAGCACATGATTTGCTAGCTTGATTCAGGTATCAGAGGGGTAGCCGTGTTTAGGGTGACCAGATAGCAAATGTGAAAAATCGGGACATGGGGTGGGGGGTAATTGGAGCCTATATAAGAAAAAGACGCAAAAATCAGGACTGTCCCTATAAAATCGGGACATCTGGTCACCCTAGCCCTGTTAGCCTGAATCTGTAAAGAGCAACAGAGGGTCCTGTGGCTCCCAATACTTCTGTTAGTCTTAAAGGTGCCACAGGACCCTCTGTTGCTTTCTTAGCTTGATTCAGGTTACCATGAGGGAAGCGTCCCATAGTATCTAGCTCCAAATTTTCCATGCAGAGGAAAATAAGCAGAGAATTGTTGTTTAAGCTCAGTGATCCCCTGTCCAGAAAGCTGAGGCATAGCATGAAGAGTGCTGAATGGTAAGCTAAAACCACTTAGTTTTCCTCCTAATCAAGAAATGCCTCACAACTGTTCTGACTTTACGTTCCTGCCCCCCGATAATCCTGCAATAAACATATTCCCCATCTTCACTATTCCCACCTCTGTTCAACACTTTCCACTTAGAGATTCCATACACTTTTGAAAAACCCATTGCAAAGCTCTACAGCTTGGTTAGCCTTTTTACTAGGCTTAGGGAGTGAATTTTGTGTGCGCCGAGTTTGTATGCCCCAAAGTAGAACCAGAGGCCAGCAAATGGCTAACAAACGTGGGACCTTACCATGAGATCTCCAGGGGGAAGGAGAGTTGTGAGGATGCAGATGAGGGCCTGAGAGTTGAGGGTGAAGGAAGGGGCCACAGGCATGCAGGAGTGACGGAGAAAGGATCAAAGAGATCTTTAGCCAACCAAATACAAACAGGTAGGGTACGGGTAGGCGCGGCTTCCATTTCAGTTCGTAGGACTGAAAAACTTTTAAAACGGTTTTATTTTTCTCAAAGCAGTTTTTTCATTCTCAAAAGCAATGGGAAGAATCAGCTTCTCTAAAGAGAAATGGGAAGAAGAGACCACCGGCAATTGATTCTTTCACTAATTTCATCCCTTTGCTTGGCATCTTACTTGGCATATTGATGTGCAATTTGTGCTCAGACCCTCTCTTTGCTCAGTTCCTCAGGAACCACTGTGAATTCTGAGCTAGATTTACTAAGAAGGTGGGAGATCTGAAAAGATGTTGAGTAAAAACATATGGTACAGTACAGGACTAAGGACCATTACAATGATTGTAAGGGTACTTAATGGAAATACATTAGAACCATGAGAACGTCTTTGGCAGACATTAGCCAGATTGCCAGCGTCCATCAGACCCACTGTGCCTGATAAAGATCCTCTTTTGGGGGAGAGTCTAGATCAAATACAGTGAGGTCAAATTCATCCATGGTGTGACCACACCGATTCCAGGGATGACGTTGATGCAACATACTTAGGCAGGGAATCAAATCATACCTGCAAGCCAACTGGAAAGTCAGACTTTTGACATGCAATTGTCAACATTCTCGTGAAATGTAAGGCAGTGATCACAGCAAGATACCCGCCCAGAGAACCAACTCTGAATACATGATGGTTATCTGGGCAGGGGGAAGTTGACACAAGTGACTTGTATCAGCAAAGCCAAAAGAACAGCTGTTACAATCCTGCATGAGCTCCCTCGGGTTAACACTTGCTAACTTTGGGTCCCATGTGCTCTTGGCTTGCTGAGGCTGGGCAGAGTTTAGGCTCTGGGTCTCTAGGCACACATTCCAGGTGCAGACCCTGTATCTGACACAGTTGTTGGCAGTGGGAACCCTGTGGTCCAATTGCCTGGGTCCTACAACTAGTGCCAGTTCTCCCAAACCTCCCTAGTAGCTGGGACATGTTCTCCAAATTCCACCAAAGCTGTGGACCCACTCGTTCACTGTTTCCCTCTTTGGGGACCGTGTGACAATGAAAGCAAGTAATAGAGATTCTGGAAACGGATTTCTAAACACACACTTTAGTGAGATAAAGCATAAGAGCCTTACAGATGCAGGCAAAAATAAACAAATGTACATAAAACTCTTCCCTTCAGTGTCCTCACCACTCTAAGAGCCCTTTGAGATTTGGTCAGTCTTTTCAGAGTCCCAAGTCCCTCCTTTCCTCCTGCCTAGTCTTGCCTCCTTGTTCTGGTTGGTAAGAGATACCTACTAAGAGCAAGTCATGTCCTTTTATAACTTCCAGGCCCCTCTATCTTGGACCCCCTGGTGAGCCCCAAAGCTACTATCAGGTGATTCATTGCTTGGTTACCACCCACTTAAAGTCCAGACAAGAAAAACTGGATTCTTGCCCACCCTCTTTGGCAGAGTCATTATATTGCTAGGGAAAAGTCATGCATCGTTAGTGACCTTGATCATGCTGCATTATTCACCCTCTCTCAACACCTCATGGAATTCCAGTCCAAGGTGGACGCAAAAAGACATCAGAGAAACCCCAGGACAGTCTTACAACCAAAATGGTGCTCACAAAACAAAATGGAATTTGCAGTTCAACATCAATACATGTAGACATACACTAAGTCACTAGCAAAGGAAAAAGTTATACATCACCATACACCAGTAAAGGAGAAAGTGAGAGCTCATGAATCAAGGCTTCTGTACCATCTTTGGCCTGGTATTTTTTTTTTTTTTTTTTTTTTTAATGATCTGTTGTAGTATTTGTAAGAAGTGATGGAGAGGGGAGGGTGAAGTGTGATTATGAAGCCACAGGACCAAAACAAACAAATACCACTTTCAAGTGCAATATCCGTTTTTGTGGGTAAAGAGAACTGTGCCTAGTGCAAGCACAAATCACCTACAGAGCATCTGATTAGCTTCCATCAGCACTGTATGCAGGCCATTTGCCCAAAATTTGGATCATGTACTCGGATTTAAACAGGGATAGATCTGGCTGCACTGAGCTCCAAAGAACAAAAACCATAATGTTCACATGATACGTAACTGAGAATTGCTGACTTACCTCTGACACTTATGGTTTTGACATGAGTAAAACATTAAAATATGGTAAGTTTCCAATATTCTAGCTGGTAATCTCTTTATTCCAAAATGAGCTATCCTATTTTCACATGGACTTGCCTATGCACAAAAACTACTGGGTGAAGGAAAATATGTGTTTTCAGATTTCCAGATGACCAGCCTTGGCAATACTGACATCATATGGCTTGGAGCTTTTAATTGACAAAGATTATTGTTTTGGTGATAGCCATTCTCCAAGTATCCAAGCTACCATTTGTCTGGACTGCAGTGATTACTGAGAAGTCCAGGGGCACCGGACCACAGGGGACCAGGGGCCATGGCTCCACCACTTTTTACTGGCTATAAGGCTGAGTGACGGGGGGAAAGAGGCGAAGAGGAACAAGCAGGGGTCAGAGTCTTGGGGGAAGAGGTGGGGCAGGGGTGGGGCTTCAGGAAGAAGGGACGGTGTGAGGGAAGGGCCATGTTTCGGGCGCTAGTGGCCCCCCCCTCACCTTTAAGGGAGTTTCTGTCACCCCTGGCCAAGTCAGGCGGTTTTTAAGAAGTTAAAGTTGTGGGCCTACTTGTGTGCACACTTGAAAATAAGGTTACTCACCCTGTGCAGTAACTGTCATTCTTTGCTAGCAGTGTCCCTTTGGCCAGCACATGTGCCCTACACAGCTTAGTGCCCCGCACCAAGCCTATATAGGGCTGTGCAGGCAAGCCGCCCTTACTTTAGTCTCTACTGCAAAGTTCCACAAAGGAAGGTCCATAAGGAAGTTCTTTGGAACCAACTCCAGGACACAGCCCCAAGTTCAGAGCTGCCAGACCTCAACAGGGCGAACAGGGGACCACACACAGGCGACTGTGAGAGGGGGAGAAGGAGATCCCCCTGCTGAACGAACAAGGTGCGAGTACTAACTTTGGGGTGAGTGAGTTTGCCTGGCTGTTTGTTTTTCTCTCTCTTTCCGGTTATTTCAAAAACAACAAGGAGTTTGTTGTCAACTGTTGAGAATAGGTCACTCCCACCTTAATTGAATTGGCCTCATTAGCACTGACCCCCGCCCTTGGTAAGGCAACTCCCATCTTTTCATGTGCTGTAATATATAAACTGCTTATTGTATTTTTCACTTCATGCATCTGATGAAGTGTGTTTTAGCCCACAAAAGCTTATGCCCAAATACATTTGTTAGTCTCTAAGGTGCCACAAGGATTCCTCGTTGTTTTTGCTGATATAGACTAACACGGCTATCACTCTGAGACCTGTCAGTTATTTCAGTTACTGGGTTAGTTGGGATTGTGTGTCTGGGGACTGTGAGCTTTTGTTCCCTGGATCATCCTTGATCAACCTCACAATCACCCTTCCCCTGTGTGATTAACGAGGGGGTAGGGCTGACCTAGGAGAGAAGGCCTTAAAAGCCAGAGGTTAAGTGACCAAGAGGAGCTAGTGAACAGGGGATCGCCAACAGGGGAGTTTATAGGAGGGAGTTGTAATATAATTGCCATGGCTAGGAACGGCGCATTACCAGGGCCAACGCTGCTCCTGTCTCCTCCACCTGCACCTGTATCCAGACAGACAACCTAACCATGGATACCTCTACCCAGATCCTGGTGTGGATTTGCAGAGACTGTGGCCTGCATTTCCCACTCTCAGAAAGCCAGGCTGGGGGGACCATCCAGTGTGAAAGGTGCCTGCTGGTGGAATCTCTCAGAAAGCAGGTGGGAGAGCTACAGGAGGAGGTGGTTAGGCTGAGGAGCATCCGTGCCCATCTCGTGCCTACTTCCTCGAGAGTATTCACATGGAGACATCCAAGGCTGAGGAAGCTATCCAGCTACAGAGGATTGCTGTCACCCCAACAGGGAAGGAGGATATGGCTCTTTTACAGACTTGTTGAAAGTCTCTGGGTAAGGATAAAAGGGGTTAAAAACAAGGGTGATGTCATGGTAGGGGTCTACTATAGACCGCCTAACCAGGAAGAAGAGGTGGATGAGGCTTTTTTTAAACAACTAACAAAATCATCCAAAGCACAAGACTTGGTGGTGATGGGGGACTTCAATTACTCTGACATCTGTTGGGAAAATAACACAGCAGGGCACAGATTATCCAACAAGTTCTTGGAATGTATTGGGGACAATTTTTTATTTCAGATGGTGGAGAAAGCTACTAGGGGAGAGGCTGTTCTAGATGTGATTTTGACAAATAGGAGGAACTGGTTGAGAATTTGGAAGTGGAAGGCAGCTTGGGTGAAAGTGATCATGAAATGGTAGAGTTCATGATTCTAAGGAATGGTAGGAGGGAGAATAGCAAAATAAAGACAATGGAGGCAAACTTTAGCAACTCAGGGAGTTGGTAGGTAAGATCCCATGGGAAGCAAGTCTAAGGGGAAAAACAATTGAAGACAGTTGGCAGTTTTTCAAAGAGACATTAGTAAGGGCAAGAGCAAACTATCCCACTGCATAGGAAAGGTAGGAAGTATGGTAAGAGACCACCCTGGCTTAACCAGGAGATCTTCAATTATCTAAAAATCAAAGACGAATCCTACGAAAAGTAGAAACTAGGTCAAATTACAGAGGATGAATATAAACAAATAGCACAAGTATGTAGGGACAAAATTAGAAAGGCCAAGGCACAAAACGAGACCAAACTAGCTAGAGACATAAAGGGTAACAAGAAAACATTCTACAAATACATTAGAAGCAAGAGGAAGACCAAGGACTGGGTAGGCCTGTTACTCAATGGGGGAGGGAAGGGAGAAATAATAATAGAAAATGTGGAAATGGCAGATGCTTAATGACTTCTTTGTTTCGGTTTTTACCAAGAAAGTTGGTGGCTATTGGACGTCTAACATAGTGAATGTCAGTGAAAATGAGGTAGGATCAGAGGCTAAAATAGGGAAAGAACAAGTTAAAAATTACTTAGACAAGTTAGATGTCTTCAAGTCACCGGGGCCTTATGAAATGCATCCTAGAATACTCAAGGAGTTGACTGAGAAGATATCTGAGCCATTAGCAATTATCTTTGAAAAGTCATGGAAGACAGGAGAGATTCCAGAAGACCGGAAAAGGGTAAATATAGTGCCAATCTATAAAAAGGGAAATAAGGACAACCCGGGGAATTACAGATCAGTCAGCTTAAACTTCTGTACCCAGAAAGATAATGGAGCAAATAATTAAGCAATCAATTTGCAAGCTAGATGGAGCTACTATAAGGCGGGTGCATAACTGGTTGGAAAACCGTTCCCAGAGAGTAGTTTTCAGTGGTTCACAGTCATGCTGGAAGGGCATAATGAGTGGGGTCCTGCAGGGATCAGTTCTGGGTCTAGTTCTTTTCAATATGTTCAACAATGATTTAGATAATGGCATAGAGAGTACACTCAAAGTTTGCACACGATACCAAGCTGGGAGGTGTTGTAAGTGCTTTGGAGGACAGGATTAAAATTCAAAATGATCTGGACAAACTGGAGAAATGATGTGAAGTAAATAGGATGAAATTCAATAAGGACAAATGCAAAGTACTCCACTTAGGAAGGAACAATCAGTTGCACACGTACAAAATGGGAAATGACTGCCTAGGAAGGAGTACAGCAGAAAGGGATCTGGGGGTAATATAGTGGACCGCAAGCTAAATATGAGTCAACAGTGTAAGACTATTGCAAAAAAGCAAACCATTCTGGGATGTATTAGCTGGAGTGTTTCAAGCAAGACATGAGAAGTAATTCTTCCACTCTACTCTACGCTGATTAGGCCTCAACTGGAGTATTGTGTCCAGTTATGGGTGCCATATTTCAGGAAAGATGTGGAGAAATTGGAGAAAGTCCACAGAAGAACAACAAAAATGATTAAAGGTCTAGAAACCATGACCTATGAGGGAAGATTGAAAAAAATTAGGTTTGTTTAGTCTGGAAAAGAGAAGACTGAGAGGGGACATGATAACAGTTTTCAAGTACATAAAGGGTTGTTACAAGGAGGAGGGAGAAGAATTGTTCTTCTTAACCTCTGAGGGTAGGACAAGAAGCAATGGGCTTAAATTGCAGCAAGGGAGGTTTAGGTTGGACATTATGAAAAACTTCCTAATTGTCAGGTGGTTAAGCACTGGAATAAGTTGCCTAGGGAAGTTGTGGAATCTCCATCATTGAAGATTTTTAAGAGCAGGTTATACAAATACCTATCAAGAATGGTCTAGATCAGGGGTCGGCAACGTTCGGCACGCGGCTTGCCAGGGTAAGCACCCTGGCGGGCTGGGCCAGTTTATTTACCTGGCTGACGCGGCAGGTTTGGCTGATCGCGGTCCCCACTCACTGCAGTTTGCCATCCCGGGCCAATGGGGGTGGCGAGAAGCGGCGCAGGCGAGCGATGTGCTGGCCGCGGCTTCCCACCGCCCCCATTGGCCTGGGATGGCAAACCATGGCCAGTGGGGGCCGTGATTGGCCGAACCTGCTGCGTCAGCAGGTAAATAAACTGGCCCGGCCTGACAGGGTGCTTACCCTGGTAAGCCGCGTGCCAAACGTTGCCAACCCCTGGTCTAGATAATACTTAGTCCTGCCATGAGTGCATGGGACTGGACTAGATGAACTCTCGTAGTCCCTTCCAGTCCTATGATTCTATGATAACACTCTGCCAATTACACTGTGCAGAAGCTAGAGTCCCCAGAAAACCTGATGCTGATGGGCTGTCAGGAAAAGTTCATCTGTCTTATTGGGAATGGTGACCATTGTATGCTTAGCATGTGGATTCTGTTTTGGTAACTGTTAATAAACAGAGAATAAAGATATTACCGTCTAAGGTTCTTTCACTGGTGAAAGATCCTGCAGAAGAGTATGCCCTGAGCCCAGGACGGTTAAGGGTGGGTGCCTTTCAGCTGGAGCTCACGGAAGGGAAAGGTAAATTGAGGTGCCTAAATCAATGGGGTTATGTCTTAAGCCCATGGAAGGGTAAAGGTGGGGTGTCCTAGAGTGTGAAGGTAACCCCATAGGGGGACATCTCTGGAAGAACCACAGTTACTGTTCAAGGTGAGTAACCTTATCTTCTTCTTCCCGTAGAGTCGCACTTTGGGATGCAATTCAGACGCATGGTAGGTTGCGTCACCTCTTGTACTATAACCCTAGATGCCCCAAAATGCTTCTGCTACTTGTGGCTCCCAGCCTAGGGGACACACAGCCAGCATACACTCGGTGTTCTGTGAGCTGTATAG
The DNA here is from genome assembly GCF_027887155.1 of Malaclemys terrapin pileata. Lineage (NCBI taxonomy): Eukaryota > Metazoa > Chordata > Testudines > Emydidae > Malaclemys > Malaclemys terrapin. The sequence goes on along the minus strand of NC_071506.1, from coordinate 204,371,830 downwards.
CTCTGATTCAACAACTTTGAATCCAACAGTCTGCCAGCAGTTATCACAGACACACACTTGTCTTTATCAGACTTGGTTAATGTTAGCAGGTGACCCCAACATACCCTCAGTCCCGAACTTTCCCAAACCCATGTGCTCTGCAATGTTCACCTCTCTCTTGCAACATTCAGAGGAATAATAAGGTCCATTTGTTAATTTAAAAAGACAAAACCCAACATCTTGCCACATTAACTAGAATTAACATTCACTTTAATTCAAACACAGCACTACTGGTTTAGATTAAAAGTAAAAAGTTTATTAACAAAAGAAGCTAGGATTTTAAGCAAGTTCAAGAATAAAAGATAAAGTTACAAATGGTTACAAGCAAATAAAAATGAAAACACGCATCTAAGAGTCTAAAACTTAATTTAGCAAGGTACAGGCTTTGTTCAAGATTACTTTTCTCACCCACAGTCCCTCAGCCAATGGCTGACCACCCTCTCGGTCAGGATCCCCTCCAGAAGTCTAAAGTGCTGGTTCCTTTGTCTTCCTAGGGGTTCCTTTGTCTTCCTAGGTGAAAGAGAGAACTTGGGTTCTCTGCCCCTTTCTTTTATAGCTCAGTGAACCTTTGAAATGGATTCTTCTGAAGGTTACCCCTCAAAGTAAAGTTTATTCAAGCTGTGTAAATGGCTCTGCAGATCTCAGATAAAGAATGGGGAAGATTCAAATCCTGGATCAACTCATCAAAACTCGCGTTTTGATGCCAGCTGAGTATTTGGGCCAGGTGGATGAGTGATTCTCTCTCTCTGGAATCTATGTTTCTTTCTGGGGATTCAGTAGGTCTTTGGAACCCAGAGAATTGAACCAGACAGGAATTTTCTTTTGTTTGTAGGGCTGTAAATTCCCAGATATCATAATGTAGCCATGGAGTCTTTCAAAGCATGCAGGAATATATCTGTTGCCTCTTAAGGCAACTTCAGACCATCAAAGGGTCCTCTACAGTGCTCTGGACCTCTCTGGGAAAGCCAGACAGTTGGAGTCAGGACACCCTGCACATAACTGCTGTTGCCAAAGAGATGGAATATGCTAAGGTGTCTGCTGCATCTAGGGCTGCTTGAAGGGATTTCCTGGCCAGTGATTGTCCCTCAGCAATGATGGCCTGAAGTTGCTCTCTTTGCACCACGGAAGGTGCTCAATAGAAGCAGTAAATTTTGTCTAACTTGTGTAATTACATTTTGCCATGATCTCCTTGTAATTCACTCTCTGAAACTATAGTGTTGCAGATGAGTAGGACTTCCATCCAAAAAGGTTCAAGTGCTCCTGGTCTTTGTCACACACGGTCACCTTGGTGTGGGTTGCTTCCCTTATTCATCCACCACCAATGAATTAGGTGATGGGGGGAGGGGCTGTGAGAGAATAAAAATTTGGAGTCCTAGGTGGGGACATAATATTTTTATTTGCATGTTTATAAAAGACAGTTACCTTTTCCGTGTTCTTCGAGATGTGTTGCTCATGTCTATTCTACAATAGGTGTGGGTGCTCGCCACGTGCACCAGTGCCGGAAGTTTTTCCCCTAGTAGTACCCATAGGGGAGCACCTCAGCAACTCCTGGAGTGGTGCCTCCACGACGCGGTATAAGGGACACTGCGCGCTCCCCTCACCCTCAGTTCCTTCTTGCCAGACAACTCCAACAGAGGGGAAGGAGGGTGGGATGTGGAATAGACATGAGCAACACATCTCGAAGAACACCAGTTACGGAAAAGGTAACTGTCTTTTCTTCTTCGAGTGATTGCTCATGTGTATTCCACAATAGGTGATTCCAAGCTATGTCTGTTGGAGGTGGGTAGGAGTTCACAAACTCTTGGGACGGAGCACAGTCCTGCCGAATCCGGCGTCACCCCTGGTCTGGAAGACGATCGCATACTGCGAGCTAAATGTGTGAATTGAAGACCACGTGGCAGCCCTACAAATATCCTGAATGCAGACATGGGCCAAAAAGGCAGCCGACGAGGCCTGCGCCCGAGTCAAGTGCACCTTCACAATTGGTGGCAGAGGGATTCCCACCAGGTCATAACAGGTACGGATGCATGAGGTGATCCAGTTGTCAGCCGATCTCCACTCAGCGGCTCTCCCTTTCAGGCGCTCGTCCGAAGCGATGAACAGTTGCAAGGACTTTCTGAATGGCTTAGTACGCTCCAGGAAGAAAGCCAGAGCCTGTCTCACATCCAGCGTGTGGAGGCAGCACTCCTCACTAGACTCATGAGGCTTGGGGCAAAGGACCAGCAGAAAAATATCCCAACCCATGTGATAAGCGGAGACCACCTTCGGGAGGAACGAAGGGTGTGGGTGGAGCTTGACCTTATCTTTATGAAACACGGCGTACAGGGGCTCAGAGCTCCGAGACTTGCCTAGCTGATATGATCGCAACCAGGAAGGCCACCTTCCATGAGAGGTGTGACCAGGAGCACGTGGCTAGCGGCTCAAACGGGGGCCCCGTGAGACAGGCCAACACCAGGTTTAGGTCCCACTGCAGGACAAGGGGCCTAATATACGGGAAGAGATGATCCAACCCCTTAAGGAATCGGCCAGTCATAGCATGGGAGAATACCGCGTGGCTCTGCACCGACAGATGGAAGGCCGATATGGCTGCCAGATGCACCTTGACTGACAAGGGCACCAGGTCCTGGGCTCTAAGGTGAAGGAGGTAGTCCAGAATAAGCTAGATCGGGGCGACCACCGGGGAAATGCCCAGCTCGTCCGCCCATCTGGAAAACCAAGACCACTTTGCCAAGTAGGCTCGGCGTGTGGAGGGCTGCCTGCTTTCTAGGAGGATGCGCTGAACCCCTTCTGAGCACATCCTTTCCTCCCTACCTAACCATTGAGCAGCCATGCCGTGAGGTGGAGTGCTGCTAGGTTGGGGTGGAGGCGATCCTGGGAAAGCAGGTCCGGGCGGGGTGGCAACGGTCACGGTGGGGCGACTGCCAGGCCTGTGAGGGTCCCGTACCAATGGTGCCTGGACCATGCTGGTGCAAAGACAGGCCTTGTCTGTCTTTATCTTTTGCAGGACCTTGCCGATCAGTGAAAGGTCCTGGAAAGGGGGAAAGGCATAGAGAAACTGGCCTGACCTGAGGTCAGCCGCAACCACTCCAGGAGGAAAACACAAAACGGATTGGAGAAGAGAAGCTTTATTGAGGGTGGATCCCTGATGAGAACTGGCAGGGTGCTGCCAGGTGTCCTGTCAAAACCACCTTTTCCCTGCTTGCTTGCCCTTGGAGGACCCAGGCTGGGGGGCAGGCTGAGACTGCTTCTGTGGGCACCTCTTATAGTCCCGTGACTTCTTATAAGCGGTCTCGTATTTTGAATGGGTGGCCTGAGCGGGAGTCTGCTGTGGCTTGAACTTAGGTTTAGCTGAAGCCGGAACATAGAGACCCAGAGTCTGGAGAGTCGTGCGGGAGTCTTTCAGGCCATGCAGCTTTGTATCCATTTGTTCCGCAAACAGAGCTTTGCCATCAAACGGGAGGTCCTGCAGGGAGGTCTGCGCCTCGCTGGACAGCCCAGAGAGCAGGAGCCATGACACCCTTCTCATGGACATCGCTGAGGCCATGCACTGCACGGCCGTGTCCGCTGCATCCAAAGCTGCCTGCAGGGTTGCTCTGGCAGCCGCTGTGTCCTCCTCCACCAGCGCTTTGAACTCCTTCCTGTTGCGCTCCTGGAGGGAGTCCTTGAACTTGGGTAGGGAGCCCCACAGACTGAACTCATACTAGCCCAGGAGAGCCTGGTGGTTTGCCACCCATAACTGGAAGCTCGAGGACGAATAAATTTTTCTTCCAAAAGAGTCCAGCCTCCTTCAATCTTTATTTTTCGGGGTAGAGGCTGGTTGGCCCTGCCGAGCCCTGTGGTTGACCAACTCGACCACCAGGGAGTTAGGAGCAGGGTGGGTGTATAAGTATTCATGCCCCTGGGTGGGTACAAAATACTTGTGTTCTGCTGTCTTACAGATGGAGGCCAATGAGGCCGGGGTTTGCCACAGGGCATTTGAAATTTTTGCCACCCATTTATGGAGAGGCAAGGCCACCCTGGCCAGTGCCGAGGAGGACAGCACATTAAACGGGGAGTCCGAGAGCTCCTCCATCTCCTCTGCTTGGAGGTGGAGGTTTGATGCCACCCTTTTTAAGAGTTCATGGTGGGCCCTAAAGTCCTCCTATAGGACGGAAGGAGGAGAGACCGTAATCACTTCATCCGGGGAGGGTGAGGAGGCTGGCGTGGTACTTTGTGTGTCCATCGGCATCAGAGGGTCGACCACCTTGTCAGTCTCCGAGCACAGTGCCGAGGATGTACATCCCACCAACTTCTTCCTCAGAGGTCTGGAGAGGGAGGCCGATGGTTCTTCTGAGGCTCTGGCCACCGAGCAAGCCCCCACCGGAGGCTGCGTTGGGGGCCACGGTGCCCACTGGTACTATTGGGCCGGCCACAGAGCCTAGTGCCACTGCATTGATGGACTACAAAGGGAGGCCAGGCTGACATTTGACCTGCCACTGTCCCTGGATTGGGAGCACCGGGAGTGATGCCGACCATGGGACCGCGATCCCGATGTGGAGGACCGGTACCATGGGTAACAGCTGCTCTGCGATTGGCTCTGGCGGGTGGACCCACAACGGTGAGACGCCGGCAATTGATGCCCGGGGCTACGGAGATGGTGCCGTGGCAGGGTCCTGGAGCAGGACACCGAATGGCTGCGATAGCCCCTCTGAGACGAAGACGTTTGGCGACGTCTGCCTCGGTCCCGTCTGTGTTCGCTCCTCGAGGTGGAGCGGTGCCGAGAGTCTCGGTCAGACGGAACCTAACCAGACAGCCTGGTGGGCATCAAGGGCGATCCACGTGGACTTTGCCCTGAATGGTCGCTGGGCGGCGAACAGCATCGGGAACGTTCCCTCGACTGAGACCGGTACCTAACTGGGGGTGACTACGGAGATCCCAGCGGCGGCTTCCCTCTGGAGTGTGGGGCCGACATCGGCGGTGCTCCTGGTATCAGCGTGGACATAACATCCCGGGCTGCCTGCAGGGCCTCCGGACATCCAGGGAGGCCTGCTCCGAATGGGCCGGGCTACTCCGCTCAACTTGAGTCGGAGGCCTAGAGGCCGGTGGGGATCGAGGACTGCCCAACATGGGTCTAGCCTCTGTCCCAGGTTTCCTCCAGTGCCGTGGTGAAGAAGGCCTCTTCCTAGCCTTCTTGGCATGCCCCATGGACGGGAAGCGGTGCCGACTAGTCGATGGCGCTGAAGGGTTGCTGCGCACTGACACTGCGGTGCCTGGTGCCGACTCGGAGCGGCACACTGGAGCTGGGGTCAGAACTGACTCCAGAACAGCCCGGAGCCTAACATCCCTTTCCCTCTTGGTCCGAGGCTTAAATGACTTGCAAATCTTGCAGCGATCGCTGAGATGGGTTCCCCCCAAACAGCGTATACAGTCCGTGTGCGGATCACTCACTGGCATAGATTGCCTACAAGTGTCGCACCACTTAAAACCCGGGTCACGGGGCATGCCCCGGCCCAGGCGCTCTAGCTAAACGTAACTAGCTAAATGAAACTAACTAACTACAGGTACCATACACTGAACGAACAAGCAGTTTTGGGGCCCGAGCTAAAGCAAAGCTGGAGCAAAGCAGTTCCGAAGCACGTTCACTGGCGGCAAGAAGGAACTGAGGGTGGGGGGAGCACGCAGCGCCCCTTATACCGCACCATGGAGGCGCCACTCCAGGGGTCACTGGGGCACTCACCTACAGGTACTGCTAGGGGAAAAACTTCCGGCAGCAGTGCACATGGCGAGCATGCACAGCAATTGTGGAATACACATGAGCAATCACTCGAAGAAGAACTTAGCGGTATTGTTGTTGGGGTCTGCCAAAAATGGTCTTCGCTGGATCCAAAAGCACCTCATTGATAGGTAACACAACTCTGGTCCAGCAGCTTATGTTATAATTCCTTGATCTCTTCAAGTGGTATCTGCAGAACATTTGCCACCTGTTTTATGTGGTCCTGAAATTGCTGGAAATCATCAGCCACAAACAGTGGTGGAGGCATAACCACCTCATATGGAGATGACAAGGATATAGAAGTTGGAGTGGTAGCCTCTTTATCTGCCCTGGCTTCCTGCTCCTCAAATATCTCATCCTGAGGAATGGGCCGGGGTGAAGGGGATTGTGTGTGTGTGTCTCTCTCTTCCTGGTGGGCAAGACTTGGAGCCTTGGAAAATTGTTGTCTGTATGCCACCCGGGGGCCTAGTATGGCCGTTGTGGGGGGGCCATATGGGAGAGGAGGTGGCATCTAAGGCTAGTCCCACCACCCATGATGTCTTTCCCAAAAGTATTGTTTCCCTTTGCAGGTATCAAAGAGTGGCTTCCTGTATGGACAGGTAGGAGAGCCCTGTATTGAGATAGAGAGCACCTTTCAGTCTCTTCTATCACTGTCCTTTAGATGTGTCGTCCAGTGGAGGAGCCCCATCCGAAAAGGGTGGTGAATCAGGCAGTACCAGAGATATACGGGAGTACAGTGATCGAGTGGGTCTTGGTACCGAGCAGAGCTTGGTACCCATAAGTAGTGGAGACTCCAGTTCATCAGCCACCAATAAATCCTTTGAGTATCTGAATTCTTGTGGTACCGAATGAAGAGTCGGTACCAACCTGACAGTGTATTTGTCCCTAGGGTAGACAATACTAAAGATTTAGAATGCACCAAGTTGGGTGCTGATGGGTTCAGACATTTAGGCTGGCATGGTACCCATCTGGGGAGGTACTGACAGTAAAGCTGAGTTCTACAGTACCAGTCTGGAAGAATGTTTCTCTTTGCCTTCTTTGTCATGAGCCTCAGTCAGAGTTGTGTTTGCTCTTGGGACTTCAGGGCTTTCCAGCCCTGCTGGTACTGGAGAAGTTCTTTGCCTCTACCGTACCAAGCTGAGATGTTGAAGCTTGTGAGAGGTTTTTTAGGAGGAAGTTCCTTAGGAAGTGAGTCAGAGCTCCTCTTCTTATGACCTTTCAAGATCATGTCTGGAGCCTTTCCCTTACCAGGGAGAGATGAGCCACGGTCAAAGGGGCATTGGATCTGCCCAGAGACCAGTGTTCAGGGGAGTTCTCCTCAGCTGGCTCTGAAGTGAGCTTAAGGGAGCACGCCACCTTTAGTAGCCTCAACTTAATCTCCCAGTTTTTCCTTGCTTTGGATTTAAGGGTCAGACATAAGTTACACTTTTGAGGCAGCGAATGCACTTGGGGTGGGATAGCTTCCGGCAAGCGAGGCAGCATTTCAACCCCAGTGAGCTGAGTATGCCCTTCCAATGAAGGCAAGACTCCCGGAGGGAGGGGAGAGGAATAAAATGGATCATCTCAATTTAGCTAATCTAAAACTAAACTACAAGCAGGAGAAAAAAAACTTTTAGCTGAGGCAGGCTCAAAGCAGACACACTAAAGCTCCATCTCAAGCCACAGCAGTTGTAAAGGGACTGAGAGCAGTTTCCCACACAGCCTGAAGGCGGGGCACAAGACTGTGTAGGGCATATGTGCGGGCTGAATGGACACTGCTAGCAAAAATCACTGATTGAAGGTGTATGGGGCACCCGTGCACCTGAAGTGGAGCACACAGAGACAACCATTTCATTCTAAGATTGCACAAAGCTTTAAGACACATTAAGTAAACATCACAACACCACTATGAGGTAGTTAGATAGATATTTCTGTCTTACAGAAGGGTAACAAAAAGGCAGAGAGAGGCTACAAGGACTTGGACTAGGTCACATAGCAAGCCAGTGATGTAATTTTTGAGGACTGTAATGTTTCAGTTATATGTGCGGACATAAGTATAGTTTCTGCATATAGGTTAAGAAAGTGATTCTGACTTAAAGAGACATTAAAGCAGCTCCTAAAATCTGTTCTGAGCATATCACCAGAAAGGAGAATTGTACCACATCTGACAATAGGCATTTCATCATGGTCTAAGTCCTATATGTTCAGCTTAATAAAACTTGTAATATTATCTGTAACAGTGCCATCTGATGTCTCCTAATAGGGTTATATGCAAGAGAAGTAGAAATAGAACCCAGGGCCCCCACTTTACAGTTCCCTTCTCTAACCCAGTGGTCTCCAAAGTTTTTTGATCATGCACCCCCTGCCACCCCAAGCAAAAAATAAAACCCGCCCAAACTGCCAAAGCGGCGCTGCTCCGGCGACCCTCCTCCTGCCGTGCACCCCGAAGGATCCTCTTGCTCACCCCCTAGGGTGCGCGCACCCCACTTTGGAGACCACTGTTCTAACCAACAAATCACAGTCCACACTGAAAACAGCAATGGGTGGGGCAGGTATATAGTTGAAATTATATCCATTTCCTACATGTAAAACATCATACCCTCCCTTGCACCTAATCCTTGTTTGTATCTGTCAATATTAGATTGTACGGTCATTGGGGCAAGGCCTTTGTGAGGCCACATGTTGAGTAGAGGCACAAGGTAATAGGTATTATATTATGCTTTGCACACAGCGTAGAAAATAAAGCCAAATGATCTGAGAGATTTAACAGTATCTCCGGTGGCAACTGTTACAAGAGCTACGCGTTTGAATTTTTCACCGTTAACCTCCCAACATTTATGTCCCAGCACATATTTTCTTTCATGGCTGGGAATGATTTGCCATATGGCTGCCATATAGTTAAAGTGCTGAATCGCTATAAAAATATATTTAAAGGGAAGTGCAATTCTGTGAACACTTGTACCCACAAAACCCACAACCGGTGTGAAACTCATTCTGTTCCATTCCGTAGGCTCAAAACGTGGCTCTGATGTATTAATAACACTTAACCATTTATTTAACTCAGAGTACATGTTCCAAGACGTGTACAGACACAGGTGCCATGAAAAACACTGGGAACACTGTATCCCAAAAATTAAATACTCCAGGGGCCAACATGTGAAACAGTCCTTAAACCATTGGATTTTGCATATGAAGGACTGCACATAACAAAGGGGTTAACCACTTAATGTGTTAACTTTAGGGGCTCTCTATCCAGCCCATCTTATCTGGAGCCTTCTGAACTTTGAAAGCAACAATAGACAGAGTATCTGGAGGAAGGTCAACTGCTAGTGAAGGGGAAAAGACTGTTACAAAACCAGAACACTGAGGACTGAAGGACCTTCACTAGGAGAGGCATCACTCCATTCCTGTTCTCTCTTCACATGCATCTCTGGGCAGGGACATGAGCACAGAGCCATTGACTAGAAAAAAGACAATAACTGAAATCAGTAGCCGTCACCACTAGGTGAGAGGGCATATAGTTGCATTTCTCCTGAGTTAGCCGCTTCAGACACAGCAACCATTCCTGGACCTCCGCAGCCCCGTCTGATTGTTCTGGTTTGCTTTAGACCAATCTTATAAATGCAGCTATTAATCAAAAATGTTCCTTGAGCACCTTAAATTTAGATATACTAAACCTAGTTCCTCCCACACTACTCTAAGTGCCCTGTCACAGCTCTGATAAGAGTTCCCCCAACTGAACATTCACCAGGCTGCTGGGTGCTCCTAAGCTTCCCTTCGACTGAGTGGGCTATAGCACTGTATCTTTTCTTGGTCTCTCTGGCACGATTCCAAGGACCAGACTCTCTATTACCCCTTCAAAGAAATGGGACCTTGCAACCCAGTTGCCTTAGGTCTCCAGGACCACTGCTGACCCCCCCACCCCCCGATTCCCCAATAGTGTAAGCACACCATTTCCTTGAGTTCCAACCTTGTGGGTACTCTGCATTTACACTCCATCTCTTCCAGGACACATGGTAGTGGAAGCAGACAGACACATATGCTTTGTAAGGCTTCCAAAATCCAATTGCTCTTTACTTTAGCTAGTGCAAGAAATAGACAAACCAAGACAAAATAGTACAGCTGTATGCATTTCCCTGTCTCAGTTTCCTCACCGCTTGAGCATTCTTTGGTTTTAGGTCAGAGTCCTCTAAGGAAACCAGGATCCCTCCTCCTGCACATGGTTTCTTCTCTCAATCATGGAGCCTCTCTCTGCTGCAGTCAGATTCCCTCTTCCTCAGATGGTCCTGCAGTTCAGGAGGACCCCTCTGCCATGAAAGCATGCCCCTCTGCTCCTGCCCAAGCTTCCTTGTCTCTGCGAGTCTCTCTGCCCAAGTTGGCTCGGGGTACTTCTACACAGCAAAAGACCCCACCACTGTAGCACGTCTCAGAGCCTGGGTCAACTCATTCGCCTCATCAGGTTTTAGAGCCCAGGCTCTAGCCCAAGCCTGAATGGCTACACTGCTATATTTAGCCCTGCAGCTGGAGCCCAAGAGCACTGACCTTATATTTAGATATACTAAACCTAGTTCTTCCCACACTACATATTTTGTTCTCCTTGTGGGAAAATTCCACCATTCCAAACCCTAGTTCCCACGCAGTGAGGTTGGAGAAAATTGGATTTACCTATGTGACCATCTCATCAAGGTTTAACAACTCTCCATTGTCCCTGATTCAGGGGATATGAGACACAGTCCGACACCATATGGCTGACTCCATATACACTGAGGGATTCAATGATACAGCAATTTCATCAGATCAACTAGAATTCATAAATTGTGAGATTACACAAGTCCTCATGTCCTCATCTTCTTTCTCTTTGCTCTCAGCATGCCTACGGTTGAGAGAAGACTCCCTCTTTAAAGAAAGAGCCTTTACTCACTTTGGATAAATTCAAAGGAAACAAGTTGATAGTTTATTAAAACATTGTAATGTCACTATCTCAATCCTTTGTTCTTTAAGGCTCCTCCTTTCATACAGAGTTTGCAAGACTGAATTAAAACCAAAGAGGAGCAATAAGTAGAGACAGAGACTGCTATAGAAAGCCAGCTTTCATTGACAGCAACAAGAAAAGATTCTGCATGGTTGCAAACAAAAATCAGGCACTTACATCATGATTAGTAATTAACTGGAACAGAATGGAAGATACCAACAAGTGATTTGTAATATGTTCCCAAAGTAAGAGTGAAAACTATTGGATACAAAATCTTCATCTTCTATGGCAGTAGATGACGGAAAATGGGAATCTTCCAGCCCATTTTAGAAAACATGATCACGTTTAAGGCCTATTTAAAAATTTCTCCTTAAATTTGCATTCAGTAGTCGGTTTCATCGTGACAATGTGTCACATCACAGCTCCATGGATGTTCCATCTGGACGGCAATGACACACTTAGGCCCTAATCTGATCTCACTTGCACTATTGTAAGTTAGAAGCAACTCCCTTAAAGTCAGTAGTGTTACACGGACATGAAACCAGCATAAATGATACCAGAAACAGGCCCGTAGGCTGTGTGCGCCCTGGAAAACTGAACCTATTTTTACTGACCAGCTTGCACTGGTTTAAGCATAAACAGTTTATTGAGTTCATACTAGCCATGCTTACTTGTGTTCTGAACCATTGCAGTTTTGCTTCATGCCCACTAAAACCACTTTAAAATGTTCTGTCTAAACATTTTTTGGACAGAAAATGCCTTTTTGACTATGTGGATTTCCCCGCCCTGCTTTTGTCGACATTTTCAGGTTTATGTAAAAAAATCAGTTTGGGGGTTTACAAAGAAAAGTTAATTTTGTTTTTGTCAATTTTTCTCACAAGAAAAAGGTCATAATTTGCCAACGCGCTCCTAATGTCCACTGTACCGGAGTCAAGTAGCCTCTTTAAAAGCAGGCATCACTACCTCAGGGATTGGGAAGATCATGTGGCTGGGGGGGGGAGGGAGGGGAAGGGAGGAAGTGGGTGAGGTGACCAACTAGAACTGCATAAGAAACAATCTGGGGTTGACAGTATGGGGACAGTCATGGGTGGAGACAGGAGCAGGAAAAGGCGGTCTAGAGGCTGAAGCCAAGCTAGAAAAAACTGCAGAAGGCTGACAAACCAGCTGAGACCCACAGAGACCAGGCTTTGGGAGAGAACCTGGGAGGGGGTCACCAACCCTAGTGGGCCAAGGACGAGACCTAGAAAGAGAGAGACAGTGACAGCAAATCCAGGAAAGGACAGTAGGAAAGACGTAGAGAGACAAGCCCAGGGAGATGAAGCAAGGCATGTAAGTGGACTTTCTCTACCTGTTGTACGGTCACCTAACTAGAACCCAGAGTAGAAAGAACAACTGGGTTCTCCTATGGCACCAACTGGAGGTGGCGTGGAAATTCCTCTTCAACTCCGCAGTGCCTCCAGGAGGAGGGCAAGTGGATATCCCTGTGGAAGGGATTACCAGGTCCAGGGAGGGGACTACTGAGCCCCAGTGAGCCCCAACTTTTGTAATTTTATCACAACTCGTGTGTTATTGGGTATTTTTCTAAGAACCTCTGCTCCTGGAGACTATTACATGAGGCTCAGGTTTCATTAAAAGATATCTAGCTCCCATGGTTACAGAGAAAAGCTTGAGAACGTGACTCAAGTGTACCTCAAAGACTCAAATACCAGAAGCCAAAATGGGGGGAAAAAGTTGTTTTTTCTTAAAGTCTCATGATTATACCAATATCATGATTTTTGGCTGATGATTTTTGAATGCTAAAAAGTCAGGCAAGACTGTAACGGGTTCAAAAACCCTGTTTGTGGATTTGTTTTGTTAATTCCAAAAGGAGTGGACTTTGTCACTTAGCCAAACGGCTAAATCATGCCAGTGCTGGGAGCTGGAGGAGAGTCAGTGAGTTAGCCCAAGGGGAAACTGAGGCAGACCTGTGACCAGAAGCTACTCGCTAACATCCACATCAGTGCTGTTTCACCATTTCAGCTGCAATGCACTCTAGGTACCTACCCCATACTTCCTGTCACAGGTCCAAGAAGCAGCAGATTCTGGGAGAATTCTGAAGGTCACTGGGAAGGTTTCTAAATTGGGGAAAGAAGGCGGGAGGGAAGAGGACTGACCATGCTGGCAATAAGCTACTGCAGACTGAAACAGTAGCCACACTAACCAGGTATTTAAGCCTGGAGGAAAACAAGTCAAATCCAAATGGTACTTGGCACACACAAACCCTTTGGATACTAGTTTGTGGAGATTAAATGTTTATAAGCGTGGTAGTGGGGCCACTCAGTTCTTAGCAAGGTAAATTTCTCTATGTTCACAAGAGATGGTAAAACGACTAGTTTAAGAGGTTCCTTTTCATGCACTCACAGTTCCCAAAGCTATCTGTTTACTAAGACTTTGATGTTAAATATTATCTTCCATCTAAGTCAAGTCTCATGCACAACAACTTACTCTAAGGCTAGAATCTTCACTTTTAAAGGAGACCCTGTATTTAGTATCTCTTGTTAGTAAACAGCTATACTTTCAGTGCTTTGAAAAAATTTCCACAGTTAAACATACTAATCGATTTTTAACACTGATTTTCCCTGGGCAGAATGTAGGATTTGAGGGTGTGGGGTAGAGAAACAGGAGAAGGTAAGGGGACACATTCCTAAATAATCATAGAGGGTCCAGCCATAAATCTTTAGTGAACAGCTTCCAGTTGTTGTTTTCATACTGCAGTGTTGCATTGATATCAGGTTTGTCTACAAATTCTATGGTACATTTCTGAATGCCACAAGGAGACTGCTCCAGCTCCAACACTGTGATATTGTTCGGTGACGATGAAACGAGGATGTTGCTTGGAACAAATAGGGTCACTTGAGGACCACGGACTGGCCAGTAACGACCGAGGTTAAAGCCATTGATCCAAATTTGTCCCTGCCAAAAGACAAAAAAAATTTTTTTTAAGTCAAATAAGAATTATTAAATTAATAGCTTACTTAACCTCTACCATCCTGAGGACAGGAATTGAGCCTTCATGTTTCATACAATGAAACACTATATTTTCACACTATATATTGATCAGGCTAAAATATGCTGGGATTTAAATCCTGATCAAAACACACTTTAAAAACAGGCAAAACAATCATAGTTCCTTGATTAATTAAAAACAGTGTCAACATTTAAAAATGAGATGTTGGAAGAAAATATACCTTTACTAAAAAATGAAGACTTGCACGCCAAGAAAATAAATTAGTAGTATCCATAAAACACCAAGGAGACAGAACTACTGTGTCCCAGACCAGTCAATACTACTTGGGAAGCTTGAAAAAGTGACTCTTGGCAAGTTTAACTGAAGACATTTGGGAGCAACAGAATTTCTGGATGTTGCATTTGTGTCTCACCTGAAGCCATTCTCTGTAGAGCTCTGTGAAGCTCAATATTATAGTTGTCAGGAGCTTCTGGCAAACCTTCCTTTGGTTTTATTTCAAGAGGGAGCGATATAATGTCCAACCCTCTCCCAGCCCTGAATTTTGCTTTAAGTTTCAGGTTAAAACAAACCTGAAAACAAAATTATATTTGCTTAAAGGTAACTGGTAAAGGGGAGGGGAGGTGACTTGTTGAAAAAGTGCACTGAACAATGGTCAGAGTTTTTGTGCAAAAAAAGTAATTTATTCGCAGCTTGTTTTGGATATGAGAAATTCAGACGTTGCCGACCCTCAAAGTCTCTATGGCAACAGGAGAACTTGATAAATAACATCACGAAAGAGAAACCTGAGCAACTGTGAAAAAAAAGGGACAGTTTAGCTAGACTGTTAAACTGTTTTCAGTGGGTTTTGTTGTTGTTTGGTTAAAGTCAAGTTCTAGTGACCACCAAGACTTAGGAGAAAAACTAATACTCTTGTTAAAGTTGAAAGACCCAGACCACGTCTGGTAATGCGAGATCTCACACAAGCATCTGAGACATCCAAGAAGCACTCTTGCAAAAAGAGGGATGACTTGACATTGTTGTTTCTAACGTAAAAAAAACAAGCTTAAGAAAGCCTTTCAAAAAATTGCATCTTTTAAACACATCAAGCAGCAAAAAACACCCCCAAGCTCATGATTTTTAGAAAAACCTTAGTCATCTTTAAAACGGTGACGTTTCATACCATTTCAGTGGAATTGTAAACGGACCCACATTCACTCAAAACTGAACCTCGGTTCATGAACATTTTGACTGAACTGGGCTGTTTTGAGTTCATAACAAAAAGGAAAGTTCCACATGTTTTTGAGGTTTAACATGCCACACAGCTCCAATCTCTCACGAAGGCACTTTCTGTGTTAATCAGATACAGGCTCAGAACACTGGGACTTCAATGGACGAGAATTCAACAGGAGCAGGTGAATTAAAGCATCAATTTTTTCCCCATATAAAATATCCTTAGCCGTTAAGACTAGGGGAAAAAACTATGAGATGCATGGCACAAAGGCAGAATGATGACTAAATAAAAGGGTTTCTATAAGGCACTGGGAAGGTAGGACTTTAACAGCATCGTTGTGGCTTCCGAAAAACTTAGGGTACGTGAAATTGCAATTAAAAATGAAAGGTGAGGAAAATGTAGCAAAGTCTCTCAAACATAGATTAGTAGAGTATTAAAAAGAAAATAGTTATATTGCAGTTGTGTTTCTGTAAATTTATTTCAAATCTTTATAAATAAATTATGTCACATTCATAATTTTTCTCCAAGAGACGGTAAATTCCCAGATGAGGGTGAGTTCAACTTTCCATTTGCCTCCGTGGCCTAGGATCCTATCTTGCTCTGTTTTGCCAAGGTGTTGTTAAACTTCAACCCCAAACATTTTTTTTTAATCAAATTAATCTCATTCTGTGGCTTGTTTTTGCGGTACATAGGGGAAAAGAAAATATTCTGCCTCAGTGCTTTGCTTCTGTGATCTTTTAGGGTGAAAAATGGCATTAGAATTGCTGTAAGTTACGGTTCCACACACAAGATGAATTCATTACGGTAACGTGAAATACGCTCTAGCTCATTGAGAACTTGTGGGTTGGTGCAGGACTTAGTGGGGGAAATTCTAAGACCTATACAGAAGGTCAGATGAGATAAAAAAAAAAAATCATAATGGTCCCTTCTGGTCTTTAAGTCTGACAGTTTACTTCATACAATTTCTTGGAAAATATGAGCTCAAAGGTTAATTTGCAAGGAGCTGTTCTTAAGTTTACAGATCACGTATGCAGCATGGTTATGAAATCCTATGTCCATATATGCCCCCAAATCTACTAATTTATAACATCCATATAGACTAAACAACATGTTATACAAAATAAAAACAGAAGAAGCAGCAATTAGAAACAGAAAACTTCCTTTATAGGACAAGATAGTTGTTCACAACTCAGCAGTAGTTTCTAGTTCAATATCTAAACTCTGAAAACCCTTTAAGCCATACCATTAAGTTCTGCAACAGACAGGAGCCTCTAAACCACTGTGGTTTAAAAAAAAAAAAAAAAAAAAAAAAAAAAAGATACAGCACACTTGATATGCTACAACACAGCAACAACTTAACTTTGCACTCAATTACAACCTGTGCAATTTTTTAGGAGTAAATTCAGTACCACTGACAGGTGCTAGATTGACAGTCTTAGACTTTTTAAAAACTTTATCTTTATTATTTTTATATAAAATATTAAAACAATGAAACAAAACATATATAAATACAAGCACAAGATAGAAATAGCATATAAAGAACAAATACAACATTCATGATTTCTAAAATCTGGGGGGAAAAAACAAAACAACCTGTACAGATCATGCAGGGCATCAATTATTAAAGTGACTAAATAGATAAATAAGTGAGAACATAACCTATGAGTATTGTGGACTAATATATACTAAACTTCAAAAAATATGCAATAGTTTCATGAGTAACCAGACATCCTCATATTTTTTTCCAAGCATTTCTATTAGTCAGTGTCATTTTTTCCATTAATGCAGTAATAGAGAACTCACTAAGCCAATCTGTATACAACTGAGGAATTGCAAAGCGCCATTTTCTCAAAACAACTCTTTTGGCCACTAATATAGTTACTACAATCCATTTCTTAATGTTAGTCTTACACATTTAAAAAACAACAACAAATGTTCAAGAGTACTGCATGAAAGAAAAAGCCTGCCAGTGTAATGATGACTGACCATGCACAGTACGTTGCTATAGCACAGAGTTGCAACTATCACTCATTTGGAGGGAGGTACTTTTATTTAATCTTATTTTCATAGCGATTTTAAAATCTCACCTCATGATGAACAATTGCTACTTGTTTTCAATGAAGTTTTAAAATGTTACTCATTCAAACTAAGATTGCCCAATAATGGCTATGAAGTATGCAACAATTTCATAGCAGAAAACTATTTTCAACTTCTACCAATACTGTATTTTGAAGGCTCCTGTGGACTTGATAAAAATGTCAGAAAAACCCTTACAGTCCTTCATGAACACATTCACGGTTATGCATATATAGTGTACCATGACATTGTATAGGGCGGGTATGTGGAATCTTTGGCCATGATACTAATTCCACTGAATTTTCAGGAATCTCTCAAATCACATTAATGTCATTCATGGCAAATACAGAAAGGTTGTGGAAGCTACCTAAGAAGCATTAGGTGTTGGAACAGAACCATTTAAAAGTGCCAAACAAAAACCCTGGATCTAAGTTCATCCAAAATTTGAGAGTTAGTAGGTTTTGGAATCCAAATCAGAATTTAGCAATTGGCCTGTGTTTCAATTTGTGGGATAAACAAAAGATCTTGGAACCTGTGAATGGCCTGAACTTTGAAGAGTGAAAAATCAAGATCCACATTTTCTTTTATAAAGACACATCATTGTGGTCATTCTGCTTCCTTCTTTGAAAACAAATATCACCCTACATGTCCTTCTCTAGATGCGAGATTAGCTCCAAATCAGCAATCAGCAACTGGTGTACCTGCATCCCTGCAAACCCCAAGTGTTGCTAAGGAAAGCCATAACTTGCATCATTGCCTGTGTAACCCTCAATCCATGCAAATCACTGCTTTTCTTGACTACAGTTGGGGCTTGGGCTGGTGCAGCTACACAGGTTGCTATGGCTGAATCCCAAGTTAGCTGGGGCTTATCCAGTTCAGCATTAGGCATCTCCACTGCTCCAGTTTCCCCTCTGAGTCACCCACAGGCTTGTAGGTTGCTGCAGTGCTCGCATGCAGGAGTCTTTACTGCATTGCAGCACTGAGGTGACAGCTCTCTGGCTAAGTCAGAGTTCACCACTTCCGGAGCATCAAAAATAAAGTCTAGTGGCAACACACAGTCTTCTGCCCTACACTCTTCCAGGTCACAGCAGTTCCCTCCGAGGGTCTTAGGCAATCTTCAGCCCTTCCACCAGGCTCAGCTTGCTGCCTCTAATTAATCTTCCTACATCCCACAGTAGCAGCATAGAAGGGGGCCAATGCCCACAGTCTCCTACAGGTTCCATCTTATAATTAGGCTATTTGCCCTTAGTCACTCAAGATCTAGCTTTGTCCTTCAGTTTTCCCCAGGCCATATTCCTCCATAAGCCTTCCTCCAGCTTTCCCTGTATATAAACCCCTTTCCCAGGTCTCTCAGCTGAATCTTCTCCCAGCAGTCTCGCTCCCCAGGCCCTCTGCCTGGGAACTAGGGGGAACCTTCACCCTGCACTTGCTTTCTCCCCACCTCCACTCTCAAAGTGGGCTATTGGCGCTCCTTATGAACTTTGGATGGTCACTTGACTGCCACCCCCAGGGCTCATTCCTCTCAGCTAGGGAGAAATTCTGGTCTTGTCCACACACAAAACTTGTACTGCTTTAACTATACCAATATAGGTAAAGTGGTACAGAGCCTTGCAACCCAACAGGACCCGACTACAAGTGTGGGGTTCGGGTTGGGCTGGAAACCAGCCCACACTCTCAGGCTCAGGTCAGCTCTGATCACTTCCTCCTGCCTGTGGGGTTGGCACAGTGGTGGCTGCATGGCTCCTGCCAACCACTGCCACCTCACTGCTCTGTGTGCTGCCAGGGAAGAGGCGCTGCAACTCCTCATCACACTTACTCCGTAGCACATGCCACACAGTCAGGTGGCGGCCAGCAGGAGCAGGCCACGCAGCTGCTGCTGCACCAGCCCTAAGGGCAGGAGGTGGCTGGCGACAGATTGCAGGCCCAGGATGACCCCAAGCCCACACGACAGCACTGGCACAGGTTCGGAGCGGGATGGAGTAACTGTTGGGTTTGGGTCGGGGCTGAAAAGACTTAACCCTTTTGGATCAGGTTTGGCTTGACTATGCTTGGGTCGGTTCAAGTCCGGGTCAGGCTTGAAAATTAGTCCTGGGCAGACCTCTAAAGTGGTACAACCCCTCTAGTGTGGATGCAGTTATAGTGGTATAAAGGTAATTATACCAGTATAGCTTATTCCCATAAGGGAAGGGGAATCAGCTATATTGGTATAAGGCATCTTTATACAGCTACAGCTGCATCCATATTAGGGAGTTGGGTCTGATGTAGCTACTTCGATAGTCTAAATATATCCAACAAAATCGGTACAAAACAATCCAAACCAACTGTGCAGGCCAGGAAGGGCCAAGCCTTGGAGCTGGCACACTGGGCCATTCGTGTGTCCTGGGATCACTGAACTGCTGTTCCCAGGTACAGACAAAGCCAGACTATCTGAAGAGTCCATTTTTTAAAGTGAGGAGCCTGCTCAGTCAGGGAGGGGGACATAAAATTGAACTGGGGAAGGGAGGGGGAAGAGGATGCTAAACCAATCCAAGTGATTTCCTTGAGAAGATCGATAACTGCTGCATGCCACCAGCTCATATGCAGTTTCAGCTAGATGGGGATTTAAAATGGAGTTCTAAATCGCTATAGAAATTGGGGCTTGTAATCAAAACAAAAAGGGCCCAGCTATACTATGGGTACAATTTTCATAAGCACTTAGCATTGACCTCTTGCACCCCCTGAAGTCAATGTCAATTCTACTACTGGCTTCAATGGAAGCAGAGAGAACAGTGAGAGCTGTTGGAAATCCCACCCACTCAGGTTTAACCATGCCAATTTATTTATTTAGCATTTGTGTATTCACCTAGCCAAGCATTAGCGTTCTTAGTGGCCAAGTGCAGCTCTCAGAGCCCACCACTGAATTTGGTTAGCAGGCACTCCTCGACAATGGGTAATCATTGTTCAACCTGCACCGCAGCTTGGACTGTCTCAAAGACCCCAATGGAGCTGGTTGGTTGCACAGACGCCTTGCCCAGTCTGGAATCAGTTAAGAAGGACCTGACGACGTAGCAGGTTGAAGCTGGGCAGGCGAGCAGTAGGGTCTGTGATGAGAAACTGATTGGTGGTTGGTATTAAACACCAGTCTTCCCACCACAGGGACTCCGCTGTCACATCCTGGCGTGGCAGCCATGATGAAAGATGTGTAGCTGGTGGGCTACAGAGGTCACTGAACAAGGGAAAGCTTGGATCGGCATGTATCTTATCAAGCAGCTTGCTAGCTGCAATCGCCAACCTGATGTAAGGGGCAGCAGTGTGGCTCAGAACTGGAAGCCAGGCCAATGTCCAGTTGTAAGACACGATTAGGGATTTTTGCATTCCAACGGGATTTTTTTGTGGGTAATGAGGGTGGGTTTTAGAATCATTTAGGCAACCTTGTTACAAGTTAGGTCATGACTGTTCCTGCTGGGACCCTTCCCCTGAGCTAGCAAGTCTCATCTTCTGACTGTCAGAATTGTGTGCTTCGTTAATGAGCAATTTTTAATTTATAAAAAAAAAAAAGCTAAAATCTCCATACAAAGACACTGGATAATTTTCTCCACTCCTCGGCATGAAGAGTTTTTCTAGCACCACTTCAGCAATTATGTCCTTTATTACTTCTGCTCAGCCAGCCTGACTCCACTCTTGCTCAAGAGGCCAACTTCTAGTACCTCACTTTCTCCAGAACAAGCAGCCTTTTAAAAGCCTGCATTCACTTCCCTTCTCCAGAGGGCAGCTCTCTCTCCAACCCCCCCAAGAAAAAAAGACCAAAAACTGAATGCCATATTCCTAATAGGCCTCACCACACACATCTTTGTGTCCTACTCACTATATCTATAATAGCTGCATACTTACGCGGCACATCATTTGCCTAGCCAACGTCACTACTTCATATGAGCTTCCCTCAGCTTAGTTTGTTATCCCCAGATTTATTCAAGATTTAGGTAAATTATATGAGCCACAGACTAGTCACTTACAAGATCTCAACATCTCTGAATATCATTTGATATATGTGAGTGACCCTTCAAAACTACCTCACTGTTGTTACGTGGTCCTCCGCCCCTATTAGCGGGCTGTTCTTGACCTTTAACAACAATTTTAAGGTGACTTTAGAATCAGATTCAGGTTTTTTGGTAAACATCTTAGAAAAAGAAACCTACCTTTGTCCAGCCAGGAAACTTGATATAGGTGTCTTGGGGTAAATCAGGGATTCCACTGGGAATAGAAAGTCTGCCAGTGTAAAAAGCAGGAGCTGCGTATCTTGAGGGATTACCACCAGATGTTTTTGATTCATCACCTCTGCTGTTTAGGCCAAGGCCCACCACACTGTCTATGTCTAGGGGGTAGATCTCCCAGTCAACGAGTGTAACTTGGCCAAGAGATAAATTTGACACTAGACCCTGCAAAGAAATTAAAGATGTTAACAAAATCAATAATCTCATCTCATTACAGTTATTTACCTCCAACTGTCCTGAGTACAAAACAGATAAGAGAAATAAAAACTTGGCTGAACTACAGTAGTCACCAGTATTGCCAACCCCAAATGTTCAAAACTCATGTGTCAAGTCCCCCAAAATTAAGGATTAGTTTAAAAAAACA
Source organism: Malaclemys terrapin pileata (assembly GCF_027887155.1). NCBI lineage: Eukaryota > Metazoa > Chordata > Testudines > Emydidae > Malaclemys > Malaclemys terrapin. Next base: position 204,350,181 of record NC_071506.1, on the reverse strand, counting down.
AAAACCAACCCTTCCCCCCCCCCCCCCCCAAAAAAAAACAACCCTAAAGAAACCCCTCATTTTTATTTGAGGTCTGGGTTTTGAGCCTTTAGGATACACTTGGATCACATTTTCAAGCTTTTCTCTGCAACCATGGAAGTTAGAAAACTTGGTGTTAAAATCAAGCTGCAATTTTCACAATCACGGGATTCCAGGAATGGGAGCATTAAGGAAATCACAAGAGCTGGCAACACTGAGTCACTCTACATAGTAGTAGAAATAGTGTTATTTGTTTCCTACAGAACTACTGTAGCTCGTCCACAGTATCACAAAGTCAGGGCTTCAAGGCTCACCCTGAGCCAGCAAAGTACTTATGTATGTGCTTAACTTTAAGTATACTAGTCCATGTTACTTCAATGAGACTGATGTGCTTAATGTGAAAAATGTTATTAAGTATCATGCTGAAGTGGGACCTAAGTGAGGACACATTTAATAAATCAGAGGTGGATTCAGAAGTTTGCTTACAGAAATCAAATCCTCCCCTACCCACAAAAGTTGGTACAACAGTTTCTATTACAGTATTTGAACCTTAGGTCACACCAATAAAACCTTCCCATGCAGCCAAAGCCGCAGGGTTGAATTTAAATTGATATAGTGAGATAAGTATAACTCCTAACGTAGACACACCTATTCCAGCATAAGAATTGTCTTTCAGCATAGTTTAAACCCCTTCCCAAGCGACATAAGATCAACTGGAAAAAAAAAAAAGAAAAAAAAAAAAAAAAAAAAAGCCTCTCTTACACCAGAATAAGAGAGTGTCCACACAGGGGATTATACTGGTAAAGCTTTCCTATGTAGACAAGCCCTTACTCTAATAAACAGTCTGAATTCAAGTCATATGGTATATCTTTGGCCAGGTTTTCTGAACTTGCTTGCCTATATCCATGTTTAGGCACTTAGATAAGGAGTAGTCTGACTTTCAAATGGTGCTAAGATCCCGCAGCTCCTAATGAACATTTTGTCTTTTGTTTTTATCAGCGCCTTTCTAATATGCATTAAAATAGAGAAGCAAGTTTTCCAGGTAACGTACAGCAAAAGATGTAGGAAGCACATACAACCACACTAGATGTGCTTCCTTCCTTTGTTTCCTTCAGCAACAAGACATAGATCAGCAAATGCAAAACAACAGATATTTTGAGCTACTTCCCCAAAATCTAGATAATTCCATTTCACATTGTTAAACCTTAACCAAAAAAGGAAACACAAAAGCTACCTTATTTGCTTTAAAAATGTAGGCCTTTTTGCAAGGTTTGTGGCACAACTCCCTCAAGTTTAGCTTTGAGGACAAAGGTATTTTAAAAAAGACTAGACAGTTAATTTCTCTTAGTTTCCCCAACTGATATTGTATAATTCCCCCCTAAACCCTTGCTTACCACAGCAGAGAGAGTCCCCTCTGCAAGAAATAGTATTACACATTTTCCATAGGTGTATGGAAAAAATTAAAGATGTTAACAAAATCAATGTGTCAAGTCCCCCAAAATTAAGGATTAGTTTAAAAAAAGCAAAAACCAACCCCCGCCCCCCCCCAAAAAAACCCTAAAGAAACCCCTCATTTTTATTTGAGGTCTGGGTTTTGAGCCTTTAGGATACACTTGGGTCACATTTTCAAGCTTTTCTCTGCAACCATGGAGGTTAGAAAACTTGGTGTTAAAATCAAGCTGCAATTTTCACAATCACGGGATTCCAGGAATGGGCACATTAAGGAAATCTGTATCTGATTCCATAGGTATCTGGAAAATTCTAATCTCTTCTCTATGCAAGGATCTCACTTTTCTGCAGCCTCTGGTGCACACACGGGTTTCTTTTCATACCATACATGTCTACTGAACCTGATTTCATTCCTAATATTTAAATGCTGAATCCCGGATTTTTGTGAAAAGCTCAACTCAACCATTACCTATGGAAGCACAACTGGCTCCTCCATAATTCATCTTCTAAACTCAATTTTGTTATCTTATAATCTAGTTCCCAGTAAAAAGGGGTACACATCCCTCAGACTACCAGCACACTTGTTACCCTTCTTGGCAGTCGTGGGCTCTCACACCCATCAGAAAGGGTGACGCACACTGGCAGGGTAGCACAGATGGAACTGGCTCTACTGTTGCCCATGCAACACCTGTTCAGTAGATAAAGAAAGGACTTCAGTCTGCCGGACTCTTAGTCCACCAGCTTCCACAAGCACCACAGATACACACGTGCACACCTTTTGCCCAGGCTAGGATTTAAAGGTGTATTGTTAGCTCAATCTAACTAGTAACTTCTAAAACTCAAGACAGGACAAGTAAAATTGTACTTCGGCATGTGCTAAGCTGGTGAAAGCTTGGAGCCTAGGCAACTTACCAGGCACTGATACTGATACCAGGCTTCCTTTCTCCTAATTAGAGTTTTACCAAGGTTAGTTAGATTGGACTAGCTAACAGACTCCAGCATTATACCCTTAAACCACAAATTTCCAAAACGTATCTCAGAACCGTAAGCACCTTAAATAACTAGACTCCTTTAGAGGGCTCTTGAAACCAGAGTGGCTGAACTGGAGGAGCTAAAGGAGACAAAAAGAGGTACATACACAAGACTTTCCAGGACACAGTGGAGTGGTCCCACCCCATAGTCTGACATTCTCTGTGCTGTTGAGGAGGACAAAAGTCTTGAGGAAGAACAATATCAAGCTGGAGTGGAGGGAAATAATCCTAGAGTTAGGACACTCCTTCCATATGATGTCATATTATCCTCTCGTACTGAGCATAACCCTTTGGGGGAGGGGACTCCTGTTCCTAGGAACAGACAGGTAATAGTAAAGGGGGATTCCATTATTAGAAATATAGATAGTTGGATATGTGATGACTGGGAGAATTGGTTGCTGGATGCAAAGGTTGCAGATCTCTCAAGACATCTAGACAGGCTTATGTGCAGTGCTGGGGAAGAGCTGGTGGTTGTAGTACATGTAGGTAGCAATGACATCCAGAAAGCTAGGAAAGAGGTCCTGGAAGGCAAATTTAGGTGTTAGGTAAGAGATTAAAGTCCAGGACCTCCATGGTAGCAGTCTCTGAAATGCTTCTAGTTCAACATGCAGGCCCAGTTAGACAGGCAGAAATGCATGATCTCAATACGTGAATGAGATTATAGTGTTCAGAGCAGGGATTTAGGTTTATTAGGAACTGGGGAACCTTTTGGGAAAGGAAGGGTTTGTACAGGAAAGATGGGCTCCACCTAAATCAAAATGGAACCAGATTGCTGGCATGTAAAATTTAAAGGTCATAGAGGAGTTTTTAAACTAAGAGGTGGGGGAAAGCCAACAGTTCGGACAGATCCTTTAGGGGAAAATCTATTAACAGGGATTCTCTATGTCCTAGTAAAGAGGAGAGGATAGAAGTTGGTAAAGAACAAGTAGAAGATGAAGAGAAACAGTCAAACAAAAAGGAGTTCCATTCAATTACACCATAGGAAGGCAAACAACTAAATACGGATACATTTTATATGTGCTTTTATACAAATACTAAAAGTCTAAATACTAAGATGTGTGTACTTGAGAGCCTGGTATTAAATTAGGATATTGACATAATAGGCATCACAGAAATATGGTGGAACGATGATAATCAATGGGACGTGGTAATACCAGGCACAAATTATATAGGAATGATGGAGTAGGTCATGCTGGTGGGGGAGTGGCACCATAAGTGAAAGAAATCACAGAGTCAAATACTGTAAAAATCTTAAATGAATCAAACAGCTAGTCCATGCTTGAATAATAAGAGTAAAGCAGCATAAATATACTATCGACTACCTGGTCAGGATGGTGACAGTGATTGTGAAATACTCAGACAGATTAGAGAGGCTACAAAAATAGAAATCACAATAGTATTGGGGGATTTCAGCTATCCCCATATTGACTGGGTAACATATCACCCCAGGACAGGATGCAGAAATAAAATTTCTAGACACCATTAATGATTGCTTCTTGGAGCAGCTAGTCCTGGAACCCACAAGGGAGAGAAAGTTCTTGAGTTAGTCCTAAGTGGAGCACAGGATCTAGTCCAAGAGGTGAATATAGCTGAACAGCTCAGTAATAGTGACCATAATGTAATTAAATTTCACGTCCTTGTAGGGAGCAAAATACCACAGAAACTCACCACAGTAGCTTTTAATTTCAGAAAAGGGAACTACACAAAAATGAGGAAGCTAGTTAAGTGGAAATTAAAAGGAACAGTCACAAAAGTGAAATGCCTGCAAGCTGCATGGAAACTTTTTAAAAACACCATCATAGCTATATGTATACCCCAAATTAAAAAACAACAACAGCAAGATGACCCAAAAAATGCCACCTTGGCTAAATAACAGAGCAAAAGAAGCAGTTAAAGACAAAAAGATGTCTTTTAAAAGTTGGAAGTCAAATCCTACTGAAGAAAATAGAAAGGAGCATAAACTCTGGCAAGTATAAAAGCATAATTACACAGGCCAAAAAATAATTTGAAGAGCACTAGCAAAAGACACAAAAATTAACAATAATTTTTTTTAAGTACATCAGAAACAGGAAACCTTCCAATCAGTGGGGCCACTGGACAATTGAGGTGCTAAAGGAGCACTCAAGGAGGATAAGGCCATTGAGGAGAAGCTAAATGAAGTCTTTGCATCAGTCTTCACTGCAGAGGATGTGAAGGAGATTCCTACAACTGAGCCCTTCTTTTTAGGTGACAGATCTGAGGAACTGTCCCAAATTGAGGTGTCAATAGAAAAATTTTTGGAACAAAATGATAAATTAGACAGTAAGTCAGTCACCAGGACAAGATGGTATTCATCCAAGAGTTCGGAAGAAACTCAAATATGAAACTGCAGAACTACTAATTGTGTTATGTAACCTCTCTCTTAAATCAGCCTCTGTACCATATGACTGGCAGATAACTAAAGTAATGCTGATTTTTAAAAAAAGTCCAGAGATGCTCCTGGCAATTACAGGCAAGTAAGTTTTACTTCAGTATCAGGCAAATTGGTTGAAACTATAGTAAAGAACAGACTTATCAGACACATAGATAATAATATATGGAGGTATACCTATCTCATAGAACTGAAAGAGACCCTGAAAGGTCATTGAGTCCAGCCCCCTGCCTTTACTAGCAGGACCAAGTACTGATTTTGCCCCAGATCCCTAAGCGGCCCCCTCAAGGATTGAACTCACAACCCTGGGTTTAGCAGGCCAATGCTCAAACCACTGAGCTATTCCTCCCCCCGTCCCATGAAGATGATAAGTCAGGGAACAGTCAACACAGCTTTTGTAAAGGAAAATCGTGCCTCACCAATCTATTAGAATTCTCTAAGGATGTCAACAATCTTGTGGACAAGGACGATCCTATTGATAAAGTGTACTTGGACTTTCAGAGAGCCTTTCACAAGGTCCCTCACCAAAGGCACTTAAGCAAAGGAAGCAATCATGGGATAAAAGGGAAGGTCTTCTCATCGTTCAGTAACTGGCTGAAAATAAGGAAACAAGGGGTAGGAATAAAAGGTCAGTTTTCACAGTAGAGAAAGGCAAATAGCAGGATCCCCCAAGTACCTGTACTGGGACCAGTGTTGTTCAACATATTAATAATGATCTGGAAAAGAAGTAAATAGTGAAGTGGCAAAATTAGCAGATGATACAAAATGACGCAAGATAATTAAGTCCATAGCTGACTGAGACGAGTTACAAACGGATCTAACAAAACTGGGTGACTGGGCAACAAAAGGGGAGATGAAATTCAATGTGGATAAATGCAAAGGAATGCACATTGGAAAACACAATCCCAACTACACATATAAAATGATGGGGTCTATATTAGCTGTTACAACTCAAGAAAGAGATCTGGGAGTTATTGTGGAAAACATCCACTCAGTGTGCAGGGCCAGTCAAAAAAAACTAACAGACTGTTAAGGACCAAGATAGATAAGACAAGACAGAAAATATAATGCCCACACTTCGAATACCGCATGTAGTTCTGATCATCACATCTCACAAAATGTATATTAGAATTGGGAAAAGTACAGAGAAAGGCAACAGAAATGATAAGGGGTATGGAACAGCTTCCATACAAGGAGAGATTAATAAGACTGGGACTGTTCAACTTAGAAAAGCGATGGCTAAGGAGGGATATGCTAGAGGTCTATAAAATTATGACTAGTGTGAATAGAGCGAATAAGGAAGTGTTATTTACTCCTTCCCATAACACAAGAACCCGGGGTCACCCAATGAAATTAACAAGCAGCAGGTTTAAAATAAACATAAGGAAGTACTTCTTCACAAAAACACATGGTCAGCCTATGCAACTTATTGCCAGGGGATGTTGTGAAGGTCAAAACTATAACTGGGTTCAGAAAAGAATTAGGCAAGTTCCTGGAAGATAGGTCTGTCAATAGCTGTTAGCCAAAATAGTCAGGGATGCAAACCTCATACTCTGACCAACCCTAAACCTCTGACTGCCAGATATTGGGACTGGACCACTCGATAATTGCCCTGTTCTGTTCATCCCCTCTAAAGCATCTGGCACCGGCCACTGTTGGAAGACAGGATACTGGGCGAGGTGATGACTGGTCTTACCCAGTATGGCCATTCTGATGTTATGTTAAACCTAAATCTGGTTTAAATCCTTTTGCTCTGCATTATCACCATTATCAGATCATTCTTTCACTGTCTATCTAGTGTGACAAAGTTCCTCCTCTATCTTGGTGGGTCCTGCGCTTATTGGCGAATTTTCTTGCCTCAGAGATTCACCATGTGGGTTGGGGAACAGCCCAGAGACCTTCCTCTCTGGAAGAACCCACAGTCCAGGTCAATTGGGAGGTTTGGGGGGAACCCGGGCCCACCCTCTACTCCGGGTTCCAGCCCAGGGCCCTGTGGACTGCAGCTGTCTATAGTGTCTCCTGTAACAGCTGCATGACAGCTACAACTCCCTGGGCTACTTCCCCATGGCCTCCTCCAAACACCTTCCTTACTCTCACCACAGGACCTTCCTCCTGGTGTCTGATAATGCTTGTGCTCCTCAGTCCTCCAGCAGCACACCCTCTCACTCTCAACTCCTTATGCCTCTTGCTCCCAGCTCCTCACACTCAAACCACAAACTGAAGTGAGCTCCTTTTAAAACCCAGGTGCCCTGATTAGTCTGCCTTAATTGATTCTAGCAGCTTCTTCTTAATTGGCTCCAGGTGTCCTAATTAGCCTGCCTGCCTTAACTGGTTCTAGCAGGTTCCTGATTACTCTAGTGCAGCCCCTGCTCTGGTCACTCAGGGAACAGAAAACTACTCATCCAGTGACCAGTATATTTGCCCTCTACTAGACTCCTGTACCCCACTGGTCTGGGTCTGTCACACTAGGGAATTATAATTTGCATCTCACCATCCTGGAAGACAACAACATCAAACTCTTAGTCAGGATTCCATAAAATATCCACTGCCTAATATAACTGAAGACAGTGAGCAACATCCACTAGATGCGGTACATTGACAAGTCTCAGATGTTCTTTGGATAGACACATTTAGAGAGCGGTCTACCAAAGCAAGTCAAGAAAGACATTTTATTTTTATTTATTTTCATGTATTTAAAAAATCTACTTCCTCCTTCTGCACACATGCCTTTGCTGAGTAACCACGTAATCTCATTGCTGTGGCACCTTCTCTTCCTCTAGCCTTTCTCTAGCGGTTTGCTTTTGCCCTCACATCTAAATTGGGCTGTAAGTCTTTGCCAAAATCTTAACAGCACTGTGAGGTGCCTAGCTTACCTGTGGGGAGGGGCTGCAGAAAAGACAAGATCTTGATATAAATGGTCAGGATTACCTGATGCCACAAATAGGGCTACGGAAACCCCATTTTAATGGCCAGATGGTCAACTCCTGAAGCAGACTGGAGATGAAATTACTTTTCTTCCAAAAGTCATGCTCATGCCAGCGAAGCATCACTAATCTGACTGCAATTCGCCGTAATCCTGCCAAACAGCCGTGCAAGCCTCCACCCAATGCAGCTCTTCTAAAGAACTTCCATCTTGGCTTGTAGCAGTCTCATTTCAGACCTTGGTCTCTCCCAAGTAGTGACGGCCAGTTGTGTCACACTGTACTATAGTTTTTTGGTATGGGTAAATATGCCACTAGGGAGCACCAAATTCAGACTCTTGAAACCCACTGTAATCTGCATTTGAACCTAGATCTCCAGAAGAGGATTAAAGTCTGAACCACTGCACCTCCAAAGCCAAGCTACCCACATTTTTGGGTCTCCAATAGTTATTCTTGCAGTTTGAGCCACAGATTCCCTTCGACGGGCAAAGTGGGTTCCTGGCCACTGCTCCATTGTTATTTGTATTCCAGTAGTAACCAGAGACAATCAGTGATCAGGGCCCTATTGTGCTAAGCACAATACAAACATAAAAAGGTAGTCCATTCAATACAGCACAAACATAACAAAACGGTGGTCCTGTCACTACTTCTCCCCCATCTGTAACAGAAGTCAACACCAAGCTTGATACTCACCAAAATTCATATGATAGCACTTCCCCCGGTTCATGTTAATACAATGTTGGGACATTACTAATGATGAATTACAGTTCAGAAGTATGCTTTAGATAAGCACCCAGAGGTTCTGAGATTTATAACCAAGCCTTATCTCATCTGCTCAAACCTGGACTGGAAATTTGGCAAGATAAAGCATTTGCATGAGGGATCCTTCTTGCAGGGATGCTGAAAAATGCTGCAAGAGTGCAGCACTTGCAACTGAACCAAGACATGTATGGACATTCAAAAGTACTAATTTTATATATAAAATCTGAATTTGCAAACTCCAGCGAGCTTGAGTTCTAAATTACGTTTCAGCTGTTTTGAATTCATTTGAACTGGTTCATGCATCCTTAGATGATACGTCAGAAGACTCAAACCTCTTGAGAGCCCTGTGGGTGATATAAAACCACCAAAAGTTAAAGGGTGTCTGCTTTTAATGCCACTTTGACCTCAATGAGAGCAGGACTCATAAGAAAAGTATTAGTTGTATTCTGAGTTAGGTATGCACCAGCATATTCCCGAACCCTTTGGTCTTACTATTGCATTAAGGTTTTCTTCTACCAATAGAAGAAAAGCTGATCTCTGGTGTGCTTTGACAAGTTTAATTGTATAATCATTAGTGACTAAATTTACCTTAAAGTCATTGTTGTATCTACCATAGTTTACTCGACCCATGTTTTCTACCAACACATCCAGATTTGATCCAGCCTTCCCGGTTATATTTATCGCGTATGATTTGCCTCTTTCAAGGACGCCCTGAGGAACCTGTAAGCATAACACCAAAAGGAGAAAATAACATAAGGCTCAAACAGAAGACAAAACACAGGCTATTACACTGGATGACTCATTTTTGAGGCTTACCAGTTTGTACAGAGGAAAATATCCCCCTGCTGCCCTGCTCAACTCAACCCCCACAACTATCATTTAAATTGGTCAGATATTCAGCTAAGTAGTGTTTCAGTTATTCAAATAATGGAAAATTATCAGTTTCCTCAAAAGTGTGGTACACTTCATTCACTAATTCTATTGGTTTTGAAATTTCAAAGCTCTGCAAGGCTTTTCATTCCTAAAAAACTCAACGAGTTGTGAAGGTCTGTTCAGATGACTGAAAACAGTTTGCACACTTTATAGGTGAAAATATGACTCATTCTCAGATTAAGCTCTGATGCATTTTTTTTTTGTAAAAACACTTTAAGATTCTGAATAGAAAACCAAACCATAGTTTGATTTTGCCAATAGAGACTACTGTTTACTATACAATACACCCTTGATGTATTATATAGAAAACAGGGTACGTTAAAGAAATATTAATGCAATATGTTGGAATAAAGAATGAAAGCTAGGCTTTGACAGTCCATAAATTGACTTTTCTCCTTATTGAGCAGGAACAAAGCTGTGCTGTACACAGTTCAAGGAGGAAAGTGGGGGAGGAATCTACATCCTGTAAAAAATTTTTTTTTTAATTTGTGGTCAATAACCCAATGTCACAAGAAAAGATGTAGACTCAAGTTTCCTGCAATAATCAATTGAAACAATCTGCAGGAGCTGATCAAATATAGTCAACTTCTGATTTGTATCAAACCAGTAGTAAGCGAGCCCAGCTTATAGATTTTTTTTTCTACTCGTATGAAGACCCTAGACCAATTTTCAATTGTCTTGATACTAATGGTAAGACTTTCAAGCTGACCATAGAAATGGTGTGCACAGATTAGAATATTTCAAAAGCTTTAGTAAAGTGTAGAATGTACCAGCTGTATGATCCCTTTCTTTCTCTTTACATTTCATATTAAATTAAATAAACTAAACTGTATGTGTGTACATGGGGGGAAAAAGCCACAAAGTACACAATACAATTATTAATCATAGCTACCCAAAGAAGGCAAGTGACAGGCATGGATATCAGTAATTGTAAGGTCAATATTTACCCCATCTACAGAGACGTAGGCACGGTCGTGGACTCCGTTTAAAGGCGAAAAGAGTGGTGTTGGCTCACTACAATTTTTTGGCAGGGTAGTCCTGTACAGCACAAACCCAAAATACTAGAAGAAAACAATTAGAGAACCAAGTTATTCTGAGGCTACACTTGAGGCCACACAATGGAAACCAGTAACCAGAATTTCTGCCTACACATTAGAAGAGTAATTTCCACTTTCATACCCTGTTTGGAGCGATAATCACAAATGATTTCAGATATCCTGGTTAAAATCTTGTCAAGTGATTTCCATCTTTAATACTCAATGTAAATTTCATAAAGTTTCCTACACATATTTACATAACCTTAAAGATAAAGGTCTCAGTTAAGATTTCTCCTCCTCTGCACCTCAATAAGATTAAAGGGTCATGAACTGAATCCACTGATTTTTATCCATTTTCAGGGAACTACTGACAACTGGAAAAAACGTAGCAACTGAAGCTTAGGCAACAAGCTAAAAGACTGCACCCTACAACCAAAAACTGACACCAGTACTGCCTGTATAGGAGAACCAGCTGCTATGTTACTGGAACAATTAGGAATATTTTCATGTGAAATATTGCCATCAGGAGACAATAAAATCAGTGCTGCTGGATTTGTTCCTGTAACAAATGAAACAAACACATTGAAACCATTCTGTTTTTCCCCAGTAACATTAACATAACACCAGTCTGACATGAATTGGATTTTAACTTGGTTCCCAGCCTCTGGGGCAAGAAGAGGTGGGAGCATGGCAGTTCCAGCTAGGGTGACCAGATGTCCCGATTTTATAGGGAGAGTCCCGACATTTAGGGCTTTTTCTTATATAAGTGCCTATTACCCATCACCCCCGAACCGATTTTTCACACTTGCTATCTGGTCACCCTAGTTCCAGCCAGTCACATGTAACCACCAATGCATTCAACCAGCAGCACAGATGGTAGGAAAAAACAAAACAGAGGGAGGCTGTGACCTTTATGGGCCGCCCCTTCTCCTGACATCTCTGAGGTCCCCATGAGACCAAGGCAGGTGACAGGGTGTAACAGCTGCAAAGACCAGCAGAGTGTGGAGAAGAGGAGCTGCTTGAAACATGTCCCGATGAGCAGGGATGCTGAAACCAGGTGGCTGAGTGGTCAGGGGCTCCTTTTAAACTGCCCGCCTAGTTTCTTTTCATAGGGTCTTTCAGCAGCTGACTAGAGTGCCTGCTCTCTGCTCCCACAGAAGCAGCAGGACAGCTCCTGAGCCTCTCTCCCCCGGCCTGATCCTTCTGGTATGTGCAAGTAGAGGCAGAGAAGGAAAGCCATCCAGCTTACCGGCCGGTAGTTCTGGTTTGGCCAGGGCAGATCTGGGTTTTGAACCCAGCCCAGCTAACGTTCAGAATTGGGTTTTGAACCCATGCCATCCAGTGGCCTGGGACTATGGGGCAGGTAGCTGCTCAGCAGTCCCGCCCACCACACATTTCCTAGTGGTTGTTTCTTTCAGCTGCAGGCAACTGGCTCCTAATCTGTACTTAGCTCCGCAGAGGGGGTGATCTGGGAGCCAGATGCATGCAGTGGAAAGGTGGGGCCACTGAGCAGCCAGGAGGGGAACAGAAAAGAAGTCGGGGAGAAGGTGCAAAAGATGTGGGGAGAGTAGGAGGAAGACACGGCAAGAAGAGGAAGATGGGAGCAAGATGCTTTTTCAAGGGGTATTTTTCTAAATCAGCCAGTGGTGTAGAGGCCCCTTGGTGGATGGGATGTGTGCACTCTGATGAGTTCTGGGTGACTACTCTCTACCTTCTTCTACCTACATTCCGAAGAGGAAAGGAAGTAAAAATAAACAAGATCCCCACAAAACATCAACCTTGTGACCCCCCACCCCCATCCCCACAGATCCCCTGCCCTGTTTATCAAGAGAATTGTCCCTGGCAGATGTTTTGACACATCACCAACTATATACCAGAGAGAAAGAAAGAAAAGACAGAACAAAGAGAAAGAGTGGGGAAAATCTAGAAAACAGGGAGGAACAAGGTGGAAGGGATCTTTGAAACCTAGTGCTTGACAGAGAGACTATAAGGGGGGAGAAAGAGCAAGAGAAATGGAGGAAGATAGTGAGGATGAATAAAAAATGGAAAGCAGAGATAACAAAAATACATAAAAAGGGAGAGAGAAAATGAGCCAAAAAACCCTGCGTGAGATTCAGCAGTGATGCCAAAAATATGGTGGCCGCAGGAACGGATGGCGTCACAAATGGGGAGGGGACTCCAACCCAAGGAACCTGGGAACAACTACTGTAAGAAGTACAACACTGCAAGATTTAAAGGACAGAGTTCAGACATGGTTTAAGACCTTTCACCCCAATGCAGTGATATCAAGGCTGAATTTCATGTAAGATTTGGAAAATGATCACTTAGTAGTTACATGAGAAAGTCTTACCTGCTGCAGCTGAACAAAGGTTAAGGGGTAAGTGCTTCTTATTGGCCCAGAGGGTGACAGGTCATCAAGAAGCTCTGCTACTGTGCCTAGCTGCAATGCAGAAAAAGCAGATTTAGACTGGTCATAAAATTCAATGTTTAATTAGTAGCTAAATAAGACAAGACAACAATATGGTCCAAATTCTGCTCTCAGTTACTCTGGTGTAAATCTGATGTAACTACTGACCTTCCAATGAATTACTCCAAATTTATTATCTGAATAGCTCGGAGCAGAATTTGGCTCTTTCAAATATCATCTAAGAGGACTTTTAAAATAACTGAACCCACATTTATTTTTGAAGCAGTAAGGCCCCAATTCAGCAAGATGTTTAGGCACAAGTTGAAATTTAAGCATGTATCAGTCCACTGACTTTAGTAAGACAATGCACAAGCTTAAAGTTAAACATGTGCTTAAGTCCCTTTCTGAATCGGTCCAACAGGCACAAATATACCGTATTGCAGGTTAACATACCTATGATGCCCTCTGATCTCTTTTTGAGATGATAAAAGCTCTCTTTCAGACTATGTTTCTCTCTCAACATTTGCTGTGGATTCTATGTATTAGTCAGGATGCACACAATATGCATAATACCCTCTCTGGGCTCAAAGGTTCAAGTGTTTTTTTTTAAATAAGAGCATCAGAATTTTAATCTATTTTACATAAGTGTCTCCACGGGCCCAGCGTAAATTGTACATTGGTGATTCCAAATATTTTCTAAAGTCAGTATTTGTTTTCAAGTAATGTTGCAGAAAAGCCACTACATTAAGTGGCACTTAAAATGCTGTAGAATTTGATATATATTTTATACACATTCACAGTAAAAAGAAAACAATGAAATGCTGGGGGTTTCAAAATAACAAAAGAGCAAGCTTTTGCACAGGCACATTAAAAAATGAGAAGTGCTGCAACATTAAAAACAAACATCAACATTATGTATGCAATCGTTTCTACATGTGCTTATAGGATAACATGAATCATCTATTCACATGCAATCATTGAATTTGTACATAAAAATAGAGTGACTACTCAAAGACAGTAGTCCTGGATATAAGTGGGCTATTCATGCAATAATCTTTTAAAATTTACCAGTTCTATGGCATGCACATGACCATGGTAATGGAGTGCTTCCCAAAATTATCCAGTGTACACAAAGGAAGGTTATTTCTCTTCCCTCCAGCAAGCAGGGAGTGGACTCTTTTGGAGGAGGAGAGAAGTGGGAGGAAATATGGCTTATTGTGGTACGGCCAAGTCAAAGTAGTGGGTCTTGTATTTTGCTTTGACCATGCTGAGGTTCATGGTCCATGCCAACCTCTTTGTGCAAGAAATCCAGATTAATGTATTAGTCACCTAGAAAGCTAGGTCTTCTGCACACGAGTTTGATTCTTGAGGTTGTCAGTTCATCGTTCCAGTGGCAAGTAACTGTTGTTGGAGATCATAAATCAAGTAGAGAGATGATCCCTCAGGCAATCTGGGCTAATGTACAGTATATGGATACAGCATGTGGAGTAACTGGCCAATTAAAAATCCTGTGGCCTGATTCTCAGAAAGGCCATGGATCTGCACCTCCCATTTATGTCACCAGAAGCTGTGGATGTTAGGGAGGTAAATATCGTTTTAAAAGTTAACCGGTTAAACAATTAAAATTATATTGTTTAAATAAGCACAGGGCTGGGACTGCTCCTGGGATCAGCAGGGCGGCCCGGGGCCGCTGCTGGGGTTAGCGTGGCCTGGGGTCGCTGGTCCACCGGTGTGGCCGCTGCTCCCACCAGACGGGCTGGCGTTGGCCAACCAGCAGGCTATGGGGCTGCTCCGGCCAGCGAGGCTGGGGCTGGGGCTGCTCCAGCCCGCCCAGGATGTACACATAGCTATGTGTAATTTTACTCACTATCGAATATATACTAGCTCAGAGAAACCTTATAAGCAGCCTCTCGGACCACCCAAAAGTATGCTTAGACAGAGGGGGCAGTTCTGCTTCACCTTGACTGGATAGTCATTTCTGTGAGAAATTTCACTTCTGCAGACCACTTGAGCTGGATGACTTAAGACAGGCTGTGCTGTATTATCTGTTATCAGTACTGAATGTTGCAACACTTCATATGCGATAGCAAAATGGGTCAGGCTTATCCATCAAAAATGCTGTCTGCCCAAAACTAAAGAATTACAGAGCGCCATCCAAAACTTATGAATTATACTACATCCAACTTACCAACTCCCCCAAACAAACAAAAATGTCCTTTATGGCATATAGAGTATTTATTTGCAAAACACAGCACCTCCTCTCTTCCCGTCCTTCTCTTTCCTTTCAATCCACCAGCAGCTAAAGCAGCCTCTCATTAAACTTTTCTCTTCAGCAGGCTGTGAAATAAACCCCAAGGGCTTACCCAAACTTTGAGTTATCCAAAAGCTGGATAACTAGAGCTATACAAATATCACTCATTTTAGTGAGACTTAACACATAGCACAGTGTATGTTATAAACATTGCATTTTATTTACAAGTCATGTACATTGACATATTTCCTTTTGGTGTAATAGGGTAAGGTAAATGTTAGTAATTGGTGGAGGTAATTTTGAGACCAGAGTCAAAATGCTTGTCAAACTGAATAAACCCCATTTTACACAGCTAATTTTGGCAAAACAGTGTTAGTCCTATGGCTTAGCACTTCCATAGTGCTTTTCATCTGCAGATCTCAAAGAGGTTAACAAAATTATCATCCTCCCATTTTACAGAAGGGGAAACTGAGGTAGAGGTTAACTGATTTACTCAAAGTCAGACAGCAAGAAAATGGCTGAGCCAGGAAGAGAAGTCAGAACTCCTGTCTCCTAGTCCCATGCCCTATATCTGTCTCTCCTCAAGAGGGTTAAGAAGCCTTTTATCTCTGAGGCTACATCTACACTACGGGGGGGGAGGGGGGGGTCGATTTAAGATACGCAAATTCAGCTACGCGAATAGCGTAGCTGAATTCAACGTATCGCAGCTGACTTACCCCGCTGTAGGGACGGCGGCAAAATCGACCTCTGCAGCTTCCCGTCGACGACACTTACTCCCACCTCCGCTGGTGGAGTAAGAGCGTCGATTCGGGGATCGATTGTCACGTCCCGATGGGACGCGATAAATCGATCTCCGAGAGGTCGATTACTACCCGCCGATTCAGGCTGTGTAGACCCAGCCTGAGTTTCTATTCTCTCCTCCCTGCTCCTTTATATAGTGCCCGTAGATGGACATTCCAACTTTATAAAAACATTCCTTACAAAGAAACAAGTATACACACAGAGATAGACCTACAGGGTAACAAATGAACATTTACCTTCTCCATTGTCACTCGCCCATATGCATATTTGGGTGTTGTTGGCGGGATAGGGCCCTCAGGTAAGTGATTATACTAGGAAAATAAGAGAGACCAAATGAAACTTTAATATGAAACACATTTTAACCAAATTCTCATCTAACATTTTGTAACTTAAGGGGAATAAAGAAAGACAGATTTGGCCAAAAGCAAAATTTTTCATAGAGCTGTAGGAATGCATTTGCAGTAGGTCTTAAAACAGAAGTGTTAAAATCCACCTGATTTGGTTACGTATTACACATGATTTTAACAGTAACTCAGAAATGGGAGCCTTCATAAGAACCTAGATAAACAGACAAACAGTTGCCTGAGACTGCGCTCTCTTCAAACCTCATGTAAACCATTCCCAGCTTGTGAAACCATCTGTTCTTCCGAGCAGGTTTTTGTACCTAGCCTGGGCCTGCCAAGAGTCTCTATAAGCCTCTGCCTCATCCAATACACATCACACTGTCTGTCCACTAAGGGCCCAACTCCATGCTCAGTGCCACCAGACAAGATCTTATTTACTCCAGACAAGCAAACAGACATTGTTCAAAAATGAGGCAGAGCTCTGCAGAACCCATTTTATTCACTTTGTATCCCTGCCTTGTTAATTGAACAAGATCCTGTCTGTGCACTGAAGAGGCAGAACTCCAGCAGAAGAGATGCATATTTACATGTGCACAAAGGAGCGTCATTAAGATTGCCTGCACAGCCTGAAGCATTGCCTCACTTTGGAGTACTTAGTTTTGCATCTCTAAATCTCTTAACACCTTTTTTTTTTTTTTTTTTTTTTTTTTTAAGTTCCCTAGGTTTGTTTTTTTCTTTTAAATAAAAAAATCTATCTTGCGAACCTATTTGCTATTCAGCACCAGGCTGTTATGTCTTGCACAAGATGCATGCTCAAAGACCTGCCTCATCTCTTATGCACTTGCGGAGGTAAAAATTCATTCAAATCATCTACTTCTGCATGCACAATACTAATAGATTGTTGGGAGATACTAAAATAGCTCATGGAATTTGAAAAACTCAATAATAAGTGCACATGCACAAAGTGTTGGTATTAGGACTGCCAACTTTCTACTCGCACAAAACCGAACACCCCCTGCCCCACCCTTCCTCAGAGACCCCGCACCTCCTCCGAGGCCCCACCCCTGCTCACTCCATCTCCCCTCCCTCTGTCACTTGCTCTTCCCACCCTCACTCGCTCATTTTCACCGGGCTGGCTCAGGGGGTTGGAGTGCAGGAGGGGGTGTGGGCTCCAGCAGGGGGTGCGGCCAGAAATGAGGAGTTCAGTGTGTGGGAGGGGGCTCTGGGTTGAGGTCTAAAGTGGGTTGGGATGCCTGAGGGGGTGAGGGCTCCAACTGGGGGTGCAGGGCAGCTCTGGGCTGGGAGGTGAACCCAAGGGGTTCAGAGTATGGGAGGGTGCTCTGGGCTGAGGCAGGGGGTTGTGGTGTGGGAGGGGGTACGGACTCTGGGCTGGGGGTACGGGTTCCAGAGTGAGGCCAGAAATGAGGGGTTCAGGGTGCAGGAGGGGGCTCCAGGCTGGGGAAGGATGTTGGGGTACAGGGTGGATGAGGGCTCTGTCTGGGAATGCGGCCTCTGGTGTGAGGCTGGGGCTGAAGGGTTCGGAGTGCGAGAGGGTGCTCTGGGCTGGGGTGGAGTGGGTCGGGTGAGGACTCCGGTTGAGGGTGCAGGCTCTGGGATAGGGCTGGGGATGAGGGATTTGGGGTGGAGGGTGCTCCAGGCTGGAATCGAGGGGTTCGGAGGGCAGGAGGGGGATCAGGGCTGGGGCAGGGGGGGTTGGATGCGGGGGTGGGGGGGCAGCATCGGGGTGCAGGCTCTGGGCAGCGCTTACCTCAGGCAGCCCCTGCCACTGCGCCTAGGAGCCAGAGGGGGGGATATGCCGCTGCTTCCGGGAGCCGCAGGGAGACTGCCTTAGCCCTGCTGCGCTGCCGAGCGGACTTTTAAACGGCCCGGTCAGCAGTGCTGACCGGAGTCGCCAGGGTCCCTTTTCAAACAGGTGTTCCAGGTGAAAACCAGACACCAGGCAACCGTAGTTGGTATAGGGTGGGCATAAGAGGAAGTTACTCATCTTGTGCAGTAACGATGGTTCTTCGAGATGTGTCCCCCTAAGGGTGCTCCACTATAAGTGTGTGTCCCTGCGCTTCCGATCAGAGATTTGTGTAGCAATATCCGTTCGGCCCACACATACACACCCCCACCCCGTGCTCTGCCTCATAGAATCACAGAATATCAGGGTTGGAAGGGACCTCAGGAGGTCATCTAGTTCAACCCCCTGCTCAAAGCAGGACCAATTCCCAACTAAATCATCCCAGCCAGGGCTTTGTCAAGCCTGACCTTAAAAACCTCTAAGGAAAGAGATTCCACCACCTCCCTAGGTAACCCATTCCAGTGCTTCACCACCCTCCTAGTGAAAAATTAGCCTCGAGGCTAATTAGCGTTGAACGGGTGAACCACCCTCAGTTCCTTCTCTATCACAAAGCCTCTGTTGAGAACTCCAAAAGTAGAGGGGAGGAGGGTGGGTTGTGGAGCACCCATAGGGACACACATCTTGAAGAACCATCGTTACTGCACAGTGTGAATAACTTCCTTTTCTTCTTCAAGTAGTGTCCCTAGAAGTGCTCCACTGTAGGTGACTCCCGAGCAGTATCCCAGATGGGAGGTTGGGGCTTCGGAATTAAGTCTGTTATGGATAACACTGCATAGCTGAAGTTGGCATTGGAAGCAGAGTTCCCAGTAACCATGTAGTGTTCTGCAGTGGTATGCACAGATGCCCAGGTGGCTGCTCTGCAGATTTCCGAGATAGGGACATTTTTGAGGAAGGCGACCGAGGAGGAAACCGACCTCGTGAAGTGTGTGCGGATTAAAGATGGAGGTACTACACTGCAAACCTCATAGCAGTGTTTGATACAGTTCGAGACCCATTTGGAGCATCTTTGGGACGATATTGCTGTGCATTTAGACCTATTTGGAATGGAAAGGAAGAGCTTAGGAGATTTCCTAAAAACATTCATCCTGTACAGGTAGAAGGCGAGGGCTCTCCTAACATCTAGAGCAGGCCTGCACAACATGCGGCCCGGGGGCCGCATGCGGCCCACGTGGGCTCGCTGTGCAGCCCGCGTGGGGGTGAGTAGGTGGGCTCACTGTGCGGCCCACGTGGGGGTGAGTAGGCAAGCGGCGGGTGAGGGAGGGGGGCTGAGTAGGTGAGCGGGAAGTGGCGGGGGGTGAGTAGGTGAGCTGAGGGGTGTGGGGGGCTGAGGAGGCGAGCGGGCGGCCAGTGGTGGGGGGGCAGGTGAGCAGGCAGCAGGGGAGGAGGCGGCTGAGGAGGCAAGCGGGTGGGCGGTGGCAGGGGGTGAGTAGGCAAGCTGGGGGAGGGGGGCTGAGGAGGCGAGTGAGTCAGTGGCTGACCTGTTCTACTGATCTGGTCTGGCTCCAATCCCCTCTCCAAGGGTTGCAGCTGTCTGGAGGTGCCTGCCTTCCATGCCTTCCTCATTCATTCAACAGGGCAATTGATTACAAAGTGGGGGGGAAGATCTTATTCTACTTCTAGCAAAAAAGACATTTTTCTTTTACCTTAATTATACTACCTTAGGGGCCCGCTATAACATATTACCAAGGTTCAATACCGCTGTTTCGGTGGGGCGGCGCTGGGAAAGGAGGTCTGGTTTCTGTGGGGCGGGCAGCGCTGGGGGGGGGGGGGGGGGCTGTGTTTCGGGGGGGGGGCTGGGCAGCGCTGGGGGGGGGGTTGGCGGCGCTGGGGGGGTTTCAGCGGGGCCGGGGGGTTTCGGCCCTCAGCTGTTTTCTTTTGAGTAATATGGCCCTCGCCGCTTTACGAGTTGTGCAGGCCTGATCTAGAGTATGAAGTATGACCTCTCCGTTATTGCAGCGAGGCTTAGGATAAAAGGTTGGGAGGTGAATCGGTTGGTTCATATGAAAAGATGAGGTCGCCTTGGGTATGAACTTTGGGTGCAGCCTGAGAGTAGCCCTGTTGTGACAAAAGACTGTAAAAGGGGGGTGCTCCA
This sequence comes from Malaclemys terrapin pileata, assembly GCF_027887155.1. Taxonomy (NCBI): domain Eukaryota; kingdom Metazoa; phylum Chordata; order Testudines; family Emydidae; genus Malaclemys; species Malaclemys terrapin. The sequence continues at coordinate 204,329,861 of NC_071506.1, read as the reverse complement.
TCAATGCTGCTATCTCCCCATTTCTCCTCACCGAGGATGGTGATCAGAAATGCTGTCTTCATTGTCAGACAGAAATGCTGTCTGACAGAAATGCTGTCTTCCACAGGTTCAAAGGGTGGTCTAGTCAGGCTCTTTAAAACTAAGTTCAGGTCCCATGTTGAGATGGGATGTCTGGGTTGGGGAAAAGAGGTTCGCTATGCCCTGGAGGTATCTCTTTGTAGCTGGGTGTGAGAAAACTGAGTATCCCTCTATTGGTTGATGGAAAACCGCTGTGGCTGCCAGGCGTACTTTGAGCGAACTGAGAAATAACCCTGACATCTTGAGTATGTAGTCTAACACCACAGGGAGAGCAACAGATGCCAGGATAATTTGCCTGGAATTGCACCAAACTTGAGAGGGGAGGGATAGCTGAGTGGTTTGAGCACTGGCCTGCTAAACCCAGCGTTGTGAGTTTAATCCTTGAGGGGGCCATTTAGGGATCTGGGGCAAAAATCTGTCTGGGGATTGGTCCTGCTTTGAGCAGGGGGTTGGACTAGATGATCTCCTGAGGTCCCTTCCAACCCTGATATTCTATGAGACTGGTCCACTTTTTCAGGTAAGTATGACTGGCAGTCAATTTCTTACTGTATAGTAACACTTTCTGTACCTCAGAGCAGAAGCTCTCTATGTATTGGAACCATGAAGGAGCCAGGCCTTGAGCCGGAGTATCCGCAGGTTGGTATGGAGAGCGCATCCTTCATTCTGCAAGAGGCGGTAAGGAGTGGGTTGAAGTGGGATTGGTGGACACGCCGCCAGCTGTGACAGCTATGGGTATCACATCAGTCTTGGCCAGTTGGAAGCAATCAGTATGACGTTTGCTTTTTTTCTTTTTATTTGTGACAGGAACTTCAGCAGCAGAAGGAACGAGAGGAAGGCGTATAGAAGGCCCTCGTCCCTTGGAAAAAGGAGTGTCCAAGGCCAGCCCTGGAGCAGCGGCATGGGCATTTCTTGTTCCGGTAAGTGGCGAACAAGTATATCGTCAGTGTCCCCCATTGACTGAATATGCTGTGAAGTACTACTGGGTTAATTTCCCACTCATGGTTATGTGAGAACCTGCGACTAAGACTGTCTGCTGTTGTGTTCTGCACTCCCGGTAGACAGGCCACTGACAATAGAACATTACGGGAAATGCACCAGTTCCAGAGCTTTAACACTTCTGCGCAGAGGAGGACAATCTGGTGCCTTCCTGGCAATTTATATAGTACATGCACACGATGTTGTCCATCATGACTTTAGTGTGTGTACCTCTGATCAGTGGAAGAAAGTGAACATAAGCATTCCTGACCACTCTAAGTTCAAGGAGGTTGATGGGAGAGTTGCCTCCATGGGCGATCATTTGCCCTGAGTCATGAGGTTGTTGAGATGTGCAACTCAATCTATCAGGGATGCTCACGTAGTGAGTAGTAGTGTTGGGGGGGGACTGTGTGAGTGGGACCCCTGTGCAAACAGTTGTTGAGTCTTTCCACCAATCCAGGGAGTGTTTGACCTAGAAAGGCATTGAGAGAGGTTTGTCTAACCTGCCTTTTTTCACCTGTAAACTGAGCTGAACCACATCTGCAGGCACCTCATGTGAAGTCTGGCAGGAGATATTACAAACATGCCCGCTGCCACGTGCCCAGAAGCTGGAGGCAATGTCTGGCCGATGTTTGAGGGCTAGTTTGCACTGTCTCTATAAGTGCGGACAGGCTGGGAAATCTGTGCTGTGGAAGGAGCACTCTTGTTTCCAGTGAATCGAGATCGCCCCCTATAAATTCCAAGCATTGTACTGGAATTAGGGTCAATTTTGAATGTTGACTTGTACGCTCGGTTTTGTGACTATGTCCATAGTTCCGTGGGTGGCCCGTGGGGCTTCTTCGAAGGAGCAGGCCTGAGGCGACAGTTGTCTAAGCATGGGTAGATCATGATGCCCTGGGTATGCAGGTGGGCCGCCACTATGGAGAGGACCTTGGAGAATACTCTGGGAGCCGACAAGAGGCCAAAAGGGAGTACTCTGTGCTGATACTGATTCTGACCCAGAGTAAATCGAAGGAACTGTCTGTGGGATGGCAGGATCAATATGGGGAAATGCGTGTCCTGAAACTTGAGGGCCGAGAACAAATCTCCCTGTTCCAAAGATGGAATAATCGCCACTAGGTGTGACACATCTTGACTGTTTGAGCTTTGATATATTTGTTCAGTGCTCTGAGATCCAGTAGGGGTCTCCAAGCTCCAGTTTTCTTGGGGATCAGGAAATACCGAAAGTAAAAACCTTTGCCTCAGAGATGCAGTGGGACGGGTTCTATGGCTTCTAGGCAGAGGAGTTGATCCAGTGGTAACAGTCTCTCATGAGAAGGGTCCCTGGAGAGGATTGAATACACATGGGAGATAATTTCCAAAACCCATCTGGTGGATGGATTCCCAGTTAGGACTGAACAGAGCAAGGCCATAACCAAAAGGATGAGAGAGGTTGGAAAGTGGCAGCTGTTGTCAAAGGCAGTGGTCTCTCAGGGCCTCGACCCAGGTGTCAAAACTGATGTTCTGAGGTGGAAGATTGCAATGTTGAGTATTGAGGTTCTGATGGTTTGCACCTCAGAAACTTGGACCTTTTTCCTCTGTGGCTCATAATAGAGTTTGTAGACAAATCTCTGATAATTTTCATATGACTTTACATTGTGCCTCTTCATATAACCTTGTGGTGGGTCTACCCACGTGTGACCTCTGTTTTCATGGGACTTTGTATCAAAGCCTCATTTAGAAACTTTGCATTGCCCTTGGTATAATATTATAGCCCCTAAGGATAGAATAAGATAGAAGAAAAATTTCTTTTTGCTAGCAGTAGAACAAGAGCTCTCCCCCTCCCCCAACTCTTAATCAATTGCCCTGTTGAATGAATGAGGTGTGGATGAGCAAGGCATGGAAGGTAGCACCTCCAGACAGCCTCAACTGTTGGAGAGGGGCTGGGAGCCAGACCCAAGGACAATAAAACGTGTCAAGTGGGCTCATTAAAGACAAGCAGACATACCGACAGCCTCAGGGGTTAGAAGCAAGCACCTTCTTTTGGAAACACCCTCTTTGCAGCATTGGGACAACACTCAAAAGAAAGCAGCACAAAGGACCAATGGACACAGACACAGAGTTTGAATCTGGTATAGATTTGCATAAGAGGAAAGCTGCTATAAAAGTGAGGTGTCTTGCAGATGACCCCGGGTCTCATCTTGTCAACATGGGAGCATCGATCCGGATCGGCAGAAGCCCGGCTCCACCCCCTCCCCCATCTAACTCACCTGGCCAGTGAAGTTAAGGGGAGCAACTAATTGGTAACAACAAGACGGAGTGTGTTTGTGTGTGTGTGTGTGTGAGTGTAAGTGTAATATATTATATGCATATGATACAGTGTTAATAAATAGAACGGTTACTTACCTTCTGTAACTGTTGTTCTTCGAGATGTGTTGTTCACGTCCATTACACAATAGGTGTACGCGCGCCGCGTGCACGGACGTCGGAAACTTTTTCCCTTAGCGGCTCCCGTCGGGCCGGCAGGGCCCCCTCCCTCCCGCCAGAGCGGCGGCCCGCTCTAGGGTATATATATCCCTGCCGACCCGACCCCTCCGGTTCCTTCTTGCCGGAGACTCCGACAGAGGGGAAGGAGGGTGGGAAGTGTAATGGACGTGAACAACACATCTCGAAGAACAACAGTTACAGAAGGTAAGTAACCGTTCTTTCTTCTTCAAGTGATTGTTCACGTCCATTACACATTAGGTGATTCCCAAGCTTACCATTGGAGGTGGGTAGGAGTCAAGGTACAACTGACTGTAGCACAGCCCGTCCGACTACCGCGTCCTCTCTGGTCTGATGGTGGATCGCGTAGTGGGCTGTGAACGTATGTACGGACGACCAGGTGGCCGCTTTACAGATTTCCTGGATAGGGACCTGCGCCAAGAAGGCCGTCGAGGACGCTTGGGCCCTAGTCGTGTGGGCCCAGATCTCTGGGGCTGGAACATTGGCGAGCTCATAACATGTGCGTATACAATGCACAATCCACGCCGATAAGCGCTGTGTCGAGATAGGCAGGCCTCTCATACGTTCCGCAATGGCAATAAACAGCTGAGGTGTTCTGCGGAACGACCTGGTCCGCTCCAGGTAAAATGCCAATGCCCTTCGAACATCGAGGGTATGTAGGCTGCGGTGATGAGGGTCCGTATGGGGTTTAGGGAAGAACACCGGTAGACAAATGTCCTGTCCCATGTGAAACTGCGATACCACTTTCGGGAGGAATTTGGGGTGCGGCCTCAGTTGCACCTTATCCTTATGAAAAACTGTATAAGGGGGTTCTGAAGTGAGGGCCCTCAATTCCGATACCCTCCTGGCTGATGTGATGGCCACGAGAAACGCCACCTTCCACGAGAGGTGCATGAGGGAGCAAGTGGCTAGGGGTTCAAAGGGGGGCCCCATGAGCTTAGTTAGGACTAGGTTCAGACTCCACGCAGGGACCGGTGGGCGCGAGTAGGGAAACACCCTCTCCAGCCCCTTGAGGAATCGGGCTACCGTGGGGTTGGAGAACACTGACACTCCCAACTCTCCCGGATGGAATGCCGAAATGGCAGCTAAATGCACTTTAATCGAGGCGGGCGCAAGCCCCTGATGCTTGAGGTGTAGTAAGTAGTCCAGGATCGACGGAACTGAGGCCTGTAGAGGCTGTATGTGCTGAGGCTCGCACCAGTGGGAGAACCTCTTCCAGTTGGCCAGGTAGGTCGCTCTTGTGGAGGGCTTCCTACTACTAAGGAGAATTTGTTGAAGCTGGTGAGAGCACCTGTGTTCCGCATCGTTCAGCCAGAGAGATACCACGCCGTGAGATGTAGCGATGACAGGTTCGGGTGGAGCAGGCGACCCCTGTCTTGTGTGACTAGGTCGCGATGGAGGGGGAGGATGATCAGATCGGCTATGGACAATTCCAGCAGGGTCGTGAACCAATGCTGGCGTGGCCAGGCCGGGGCGATGAGTATAATTGTCGCCCTGTCCCTGCGGGTCTTGAGGAGGACCTTGTGGATGAGCGGGAATGGAGGGAAGGCATGCCTCAGGCTCCCTCCCCACGGAATCGTGAAGGCATCTGCCAATGATCCCGGGCTGAGGCTCTGAAACGAACAAAACTGAGGGCATTGACTGTTGTCCTTGGTGGCGAAAAGATCCACCCGGGGAAAGCCCCACCACCGGAAGATTGAATGCAGGACGTCCCGCCTCAACGCCCATTCGTGCATTTGGTAGGATCGGCTGAGGCGGTCCGCTAACCTGTTTTGGATCCCCGGGAGATACATTGCAATGAGATGGATAGCATGGGCTATACAGAAGTCCCATAATTGGAGTGCCTCGCGACAGAGGGGAGAGGACCGGGACCCGCCCTGCTTGTTTATATAGAACATGGCGGTAGTGTTGTCCGTCAGGACTGCCACGCTGTGACCTTCTATGGTGGCGTGGAAGGTCTGACAGGCGAGGCGAACTGCTCTTAGCTCCTTTAGATTGATGTGAAGCAACCTGTCTTCCCTGGACCACAAGCCTTGGGTCCGCAGTTCCCCCAGGTGTGCTCCCCAACCCAGGTCCGATGCATCCGTTACTAACGTCAGAGTGGGCTGTGGGGCAGCGAAGGGGATCCCTTCGCAGACCTGCTGTTGATCGAGCCACCAGCGGAGCGAACCCAACACCTGATCCGGGATCGTCACCACCAGATCCAAGGGGTCTCTGTTGGGGCGGTACGTTTGGGTAAACCACAACTGCAAGGGCCGGAGCCTTAGGCGGGCATGCCTGACTACATGTGTGCAGGCTGCCATGTGTCCCAGGAGCTGCATGCAACACCTTGCCGTTGTCGTGGGGAACTTCTGAACTGAGCTTACGGCCCTCTGAATTGTCAGGAACCGCGACTCCGGGAGGCTTGCCCGCGCGGTCACCGAGTCCAGGACTGCACCTATGAAGTCCAGTCTCTGTGTGGGGCTAACATGGACTTGGGTACGTTGACCAGGAGGCCGAGCCTTCCGAACATCTGTAGAGCCAGCGTCACGTGAGAGCGGACCTCGGCCTCCGACCTGCCCGCGAGGAGCCAGTCGTCCAAGTACGGGAACACGCGCATCCTTCTTTTCCGAAGGAAGGCTGCTACCACGGACATGCATTTCGTGAATACTCGTGGTGCTGATGCCAGGCCAAAAGGCAGGACCGTAAATTGGAAATGGCGCTGGTTGACGATGAAGCGCAGGAACCGCCTGTGGGCCGGATTGATGGCGATGTGAAAATAGGCATCTTTCATATCGAGGGCAGCATACCAATCCCCCGGATCCAGGGATGGGATAATAGTTCCAAGGGAGACCATACGGAAGCGCGTTCTGACCAGAAACTTGTTTAGGTCGCGTAGGTCCAAGATAGGACGGAGGCCCCCTTTTGCCTTGGGAATCAGGAAGTACCTGGAGTAGAATTCTTTTCCCCTTAGGTCTGGTGGGACCTCTTCCACTGCTCCTACTGTAAGAAGGGTCTGTACCTCCTGCATGAGAAGTTGCTCGTGAGAGGGGTCCCTGAAGAGGGACGGGGAAGGGGGATGGCAGGGAGGGGGTGAGGAAAACTGGAGGGTATAGCCCGCCTTCACTGTGCACAGGACCCAGCGGTCCGATGTTATGCGCGACCATGCCCGGCAGAAATGGGACAGGCGGTCCTTGAAACTCAGAGGAGGATCCAGTATGGAATGTGGTACGCTGTCCTCGAGCGTAACTTCAAAAGCCTGGTTTGTTCCCTGGCTGCGGCTTGCCCTGGCCATGACCTTGGCTCTGGTTAGGCGTATTGTTACATCTCCTCCTGTTATCCCTGCCACGACGGCGGTACGGTTCGTGCTGAGGGCAAGGGTGGTACTGCCTCTGTGGTGGTTGAGGCTTAAAGGGCTTCCGCTGTGTCACCGGGGTATGCATTCCTAATGACTTTAGGGTTGCTCGCGAGTCCTTAAGGCTATGTAGCCTGGCATCCGTTTGGTCGGAGAACAAGCCCAAACCTTCAAACGGGAGGTCCTGCAGGGTGGTCTGTACTTCTGGCGGAAGGCCTGAAGCCTGTAACCATGCCGAACGCCTCATCACTATCCCTGACGCGATCGTTCTAGCCGCTGCGTCGGCTGAATCGAGGGAGGCCTGCAATGAGGTCTTGGCCACTGCCATCCCCTCGTCCACCAGGGCCGTGAACTCAGGATGTGCATCCTGAGGTAGGGAGTCTTTGAACTTGGAGACTGATGCCCAAGAATTAAAATTGTGCCTATTTAGAATCGCCTGCTGATTAGCGATCCTCAGCTGAAGGCCCCCAGACGAATAGACTTTCCTTCCGAATAAGTCCAATCGTTTTGCCTCCTTGCCCTTGGGCGCAGGGGCTTGCTGGCCATGACGCTCTCACTCGTTGACCACCGAGACCACCAGCGAACAAGGAGGCGGGTGTAAAAAGAGGAAGTCAAACCCTCTAGATGGGGCAAAGTATTTTCTCTCCACGCCCTTTGCAGTTGGTGCACTGGAGGCCGGCGTTTGCCACACCGTCTTATAATTGGACTGGACTGTCCGTATAATCGGGAGAGCGACTCTGGAGGGCCCCTCCGGGCTCAGGATGTCGACCATGGGGTCCTCCTGTTCTACAGTCTCCTCCGCTTGCAAGCCCAGATTGAGGGCTACCCGGCGAAGCAGGTCTTGGTGCGCCCGATGATCAATCGGGGGAGGGCCGGACACTGTCGTGCCCGCTACTGCCTCGTCCGGCGAGGAGGAAGAGGTCGGGGCCTTTTGTCCATCCTCACCTTCCTGCAACCCTTCATTGCCTGGTTGTTCCTCTGGGGCCTGTCCCACGGTGTGGGACTGGGACGGTACCGTGCTCGGTGCCGAGTCCACTCCCTCCCGCTCCTGCGGTCTAGAGACCGTTGCCTCCTTGTGAGAGGGCGGGCGGTACCGCGGAGAGCGGGATCGGTACCCCGATGGCCCGGATCTCGATGTCCTGGATGGGGGCCCTTGCTGGTGGTAGGCCCAAGGTGTCCAGAACGGCCCTTGGCTTGGTTGGCCCCATTGGGGATGGCCAGAGGCTTCGTAGTCCCTACAGTCCTAGCCTGTGCCCTATGGGCATACCCGCCGTACCGGCCCAAGTCAGTCTCCGACACCACGGACGGTGATCTGGAAGGCCACGGTGGAGCCGTAGAACGGTGCCGGTCCGGGTTTGGGGAGTAGTGCCTCCGCAACCAGGTCCTGGAGTAGCGTCTCGCCGACCTGGATCTGGATCGGTACCGGTGACCACGGGACCGGGAACGACTACGGCTGGTCGGTCTCGGGGAACGTACCGCCAACGCATCCCGGTGCCGACTCGAGTATGGCTGCTGAGTCGGTGCCGACCGCTTACTGAGGCCCGACTGCTGCGGCGCTTTCTGCGCGGAGGGCAACCGGGAGTCCACCGAGGCGGAGCTTGACCGGGACCGGTGCCTTGAACGGTGCCGAGATGGCGACCGTGATGGGCGCACCATCGCCGGCTTGCCTCTGTGTGGCAGTCTCGGCGGAGCGTCCTCAGTTTGTGAAGGGCCCTCAACGGACAATGCAATGAGGTCCTTTGCTGCCTCAAATGTGTCCGGAGTGGAGGGCTGTTCCAAGAGCTCCTCCAGCCCTTCTTCCTCACTCGACGCACCTATCCCGGGGCTCGACGGGCCTTTCGGCGCCGGAACCACTACCGGGGCCTGTGCCGCGGCCGTGCCGGCGCACTCGAGGTCTTGGCCGGCGCTACCCTCTTATGTGGGGAGCGTCCTCGGGCCTTGGGTTGGCCCTTCGATTTGGTCGGCGAAGACGACCGGTGCCGTACATGCCCCCGTTGGGTCGGTGCCGTGGGCTTCGAGTGACCCGCCGGCGCCAGTTCCCACACCGATGCCGGGGCGCTCCGCACTGAGGCAGACGGTGCCGCCGAAGTGGAGGGCTGTAACGCCGTCTCCATGAGCAGCTGCTTGAGGCGAAAGTCTCTTTCTTTCTTAGTTCTGGGCTTAAAGGCCTTGCAGATCTTGCAGCACTCTTTCTGGTGAGCTTCCCCCAGGCAGCGGAGACACGAGTCGTGGGGGTCGCTCAATGGCATAGGCTTACGGCACGTGGCACAAGCCTTGAAGCCTTGGGCGTGCGGCATGCCCCGCCGCCCAGGGCCGGTGCTGGGGTTGACCAAGCAACCACGGCAGGAACTTTAAGTACCTAATGAACTGTTAACTACTAAGCTTAACACTAACTACTAATAACTGATAACTGTTGTAGATACCACTAATGACTATGCTAAGGGACACTCTCAGACGAGAGACAGAGTTGTTCCAACGCCGCCACGGACGGTAAGAAGGAACTGGAGGGGTCGGGTCGGCAGGGATATATATACCCTAGAGCGTGGCGCCGCTCTGGCGGGAGGGAGGGGGCCCTGCTGGCCCGACGGGAGCCGCTAAGGGAAAAAGTTTCCGACGTCCGTGCACGCGGCACGCGTACACCTAATGTGTAATGGACGTGAACAATCACTCGAAGAAGAAACATGTGTTACTAATAAATGTGGCGTTTTGCCTTATTCCCCCTGAAAAGATCCTGTGCAGTACTTTAAGTACAACATTTTGGTGGAGAATGCGAAAGGGGGAGCAAGCATAGAATCCACAGTTATTATAAAACTGGTGTGCACACCGCCAGCTTTAGCAAGCCTGGCACTATAGGAAAAAGAGTGTAAACTTTCAGTTAATTAACCAAACTCTGAAGGATATAGGAGTTTAGGTTTAAATTGTGTTATAGAGGTACATACACCCTCAGCCGTAGCAAGACTGAGCTAAAGAGGAGAACTTAGTGTTTCTCACTCTGATCTGGGGAAGGATTTGTATAATTGGTGTATGAACCCTTGGTGGTAGCAGACCAAGTAATACAGAGGGAGGCTTAGCGTCTCTCCCTCTGGCCCAGAGTGGGTTAAAAACATAAGATGCAGATCTTGTTCTGTTAAACCAAACTCTGAAGGATATAGGAGTTTGGGCAGTGTAGTGTGGTTTATGTTTGTTTTGTAAGTAATATTGTGGTAATTTCACAATTTTGAAAAAAATGTTTAAGAAACGGAACCAGGAAGGGTGGGGGCTAGTTGGAAAGCCCATGCTAAATTAGTAGTGAAACAAGGCTTGTGCCCATGGAAAGAAACTGTTTATTGGAAAAAGCAGGATCGGGCCCAGGCAAGCAACAGATAGAGAAACTGGAAAACAGGTTGGGTACAGAGAGTTAATACAGCACTCTCAAATCTTACAGCAGCAGTAACATCAGGAGAAGAAACATTTAAGACCCCAGAAGGGGGCAGACCTTTGGGACCCCTCTGGAGATTGGGAAGGGGGATATTTGAAATATTTGGGTAAATTCCTCCTCCCAGGGCCAAAATGCCATTGAAACAGTTAACAACAGTGCCTGCTTCTGCCTCAGATCTCCAGGCCATGGCAAAATGGCTGGAGATTTTAAAACAGAATTTTTTTTTCTAGATGGAGTGTTAACGCCCTTTTACTGAGAGAAAGGGAGGATTTACACTCACAAAAAATGCACCACTTAATTAGCATTTGTGCAGCCCCAAGTACCAAACACACTGTGGCAGAGACCAAGCAGGTTCTGCCAGGGTGAAAGCACTGTGCTAATTTGTTTCCAAGCTTCTATCTTTCAGGCTCTGAACCAGAACATCAGGAGAGCTGGTACCAGCTGAAAAGTTATAAAATACCATGGTTATAGTGTCATGACAAAGTCTGTGTTCAGTGTTCTGTGTTGCATGTTCTGTGTCTGTCTCTGCAGCATCAAACTTGGGCCTCATTTTGTTTGTCAATGTACCCAATTATTGGAATGGCAATGGTTTTGTTGTATTTCCAATTATTATAATTATAACTGTTTGCATTTGTGTTTATGTTACATCTGGTGTTTAGTCAACTGTAATGGTTTTAGTTATATTCACCTGGTTATAATTGTTTGGTTTGTTTGCAACAAATACAAAAGATTTATATGGTGACCACTCAAGAATTGTTCTTGAGAGGTCAAAAGGGGGGCAATGTAGATAAATCTCTGATAATTTTCATATGACTTTACATTGTGCCTCTTCATATAACCCTGTGTTTGGGTCTACCCACGTGTGACCTCTGTTTTCATGGAACTTTGTATCAAAACCTCATTTAGAAACTTTGCATTGCCCTTGGTATAATATTATAGCCCCTAAGGATAGAATAAGATAGAAGAAAATTTTCTTTTTGCTAGCAGTAGAACAAGAGCCCTGTTGAATGAATGAGGTGTGGATGAGCAAGGCATGGAAGGCAGCACCTCCAGACAGCCTCAACTGTTGGAGAGGGGCTGGGAGCCAGACCCAAGGACAATAAAACGTGTCAAGTGGGCTCATTAAAGACAAGTAGACATACCGATGGCCTCGGGGGTTAGAAGCAAGCACCTTCTTTTGGAAACACCCTCTTTGCAGCATTGGGACAACACTCAAAAGAAAGCAGCACAAAGGACCAATGGACACAGACACAGAGTTTGAATCTGGTATAGATTTGCATAAGAGGAAAGCTGCTATAAAAGTGAGGTGTCTTGCAGAGGACCCCGGGTCTCGTCTTGTCAACATGGGAGCATCGTTCCGGATCGGCAGAAGCCCGGCTCCACCCCCTCCCCCATCTAACTCACCTGGCCAGTGAAGTTAAGGGGAGCAACTAATTGGTAACAACAAGATGGAGTGTGTTTGTGTGTGTGTGTGTGTGTGAGAGTGTAAGTGTAATATATTATATGCATATAATACAGTGTTAATAAATACATGTGTTACTAATAAATGTGGCGTTTTGCCTTATTCCCCCTGAAAAGACCCTGTGCAGTACTTTAAGTACAACAAGTTGTGGGGGGAACTGCGGAGTATGCAGTTTGTGAGGAGACTGAGGGCTACATTTTTTTTTTTTTGTCTGGGCGTCTTGATCCCCACTGACCAAAGTATGGCTCTGGAGTCCTTAAGCGTGTGGAGCGATGCATTGGTCTTCTCAGCAAACAACTTAGAGCCTTCAAAGGGGAGGTCTTCGACAGATGTCTGAATCTCCTTTGGGAAACCCAAAAGATGCAACCACGAAGCTCACTGCAACACAACTGCCATTGAGATGGAACCGGCCACTGTATCAGCCGCATCAAGTGCTGTCTGCAGTAGTGTTTTGGCCACTAACTGCCCTCATCGATAATGGCTCAGAATTGTTCCCGTTGTGACTCCAGTAGATGATCAATAAAGATGCTGAATTTGGCATAGTTCCTATAGTCGTGCTTTGCCCTTAAGGCCTAGTAGTTTTCAATTCTGAATTGCAAAGTAGCAGAAGAGTAGGCCTTCCTTCCAAATAAGTCAAGGCACTTCCAATCCCTATCATAAGGGGTGGATCTGGAACAATGTTGGTGGCCACAGGAGTTAACCGCTTATATCATGATGGAATTAGGGGGAGGGTGGGAGGAAAAAAATTCAGTATCTGTGGGGAGGGAAGTGTACATAGTACTTTTTAATCAGCCCTTTTGCCTATTGGTGTGGCCAATGCTGGTGGTTGGCATATGAGCTTAGCTGGGTCCAAAAGCTATCCTCAAGGAGGAGGATGTACGTAAAATATCCAGCAGCTTATGGTGAGTGTCTATTATCTCCTCTAGAAGTATTAGTAAGGTATCTGCCACCCTCTTCGTAAGGTCTTGGAGGAGCTTAAAATCATCTGCCATAGATAGTGGAGGGAGCATAACTGTCTCTTCTGAAGGGGAGGAAGAGACGTTAGTCTGTGGTTAACAACCCCCTCTAGTCCAACCTCCTGCTCCTCCAGGATCTCTTCAGGAAGGCCTGAAGCCGTAGATGCGGTGGCTGTGGGAGAACGCCTCACAGTCTCTTGGTGAGAGACACTAGACGCCCAGGAGGATGATGCCTATAGGCCACCCACAGATCCCAGTAGGGCCTGTGGTGGGGTGGTGGGAAAGGCATGGGTGGCTGAGCTCTATGATTGGTCATACCATGGGGGTTGTCCAGAGCGAGGGTCTGATGGGGAAGGGCCAGCTGGTAGGATGAGGGAGCATAGTGGGAGTGACAAAGAACCTCCCCTGGAGAAAGAACCTCCTCCTGGACACTGTCTGAATCTCCACTGGAAAGTGGTGGAGCCGATGCTGGGGCCCTGGTACCAAGCAGAGGATACTCTGGTGCCTCAGATACCATGAGGTCCTTAGAGAATCTAAACTCCTGCGGTGCAGCAGTAACTGGTACCAATAGTGGTTGCCGTTGTTGAGTTGATGGTACCAAAGGGACCAGAAACCTTGGCCACACGAAACAGTCTGATGATGGTTGTCTTGCAGTCATTGGTACCGGGGGTATCCCTACTGGTGCAGTCTGCCTGGAGGTGGTATGATCTGGGCTCCTGTTCCTGACCAGCAGTACCACTGCTTCAGTGCCTGTGCCCATAGGTTCTTTAGGCTTACCAGCGGCATCAGTAGCAGAGGGCCCACACAATCTGTGGGTACCATGTTTAGACATCTTCAGTACCAAGGAGAGTGAACATGCCAGGGATCTCCTCTGGCTGGTTCAGGGCTCACTCTGAGGGCTCGCTCTCTTTTTAAGAGATCTTACATAGGGAATCTGAGGATTTCTTCCTTGGTTCACTGTCCTTTGAAGTGGAAGGTTGCAGAGATGGCTCACATCACCTGGGAGAGACAGGCCGCGGGTCAGTCGCAGGCTAAAGAGCTCCCTCCATAAGGAGCAGTTTCAGTTTCCATTTTTTTTCAGAATTTGGCCTTCAGCTGCTGACATGTCTGTGGAACATGGCCCTCAACGAGGCAAAAGAAACAGGGGGAATGGCCATACTGGAATGGTCTCCCTGCAGGAGAGAGAATTCTTAAACTGGGCAGGCCTCTTACTGGGGGCAATCCCCAGTATAGTGGGGGGAAAGGGTTAAAGTAAAGAACTTATTTTAAATTTGGTTTTTGTTTTTTTAAACGGGGGAAGAAAAGAAAAGAAAAAAAAAAAACCTACGAGACTTTGGTCTTAGCTACATTTGCGAGTTGCAGCGCTGTAAAGGCTCCCCCAGTGCTGTAACTCACTCCCTGTCCACACTGGCAAGGCATTTGCAGCACTGTATCTCCGTGGTTGCAGCGCTGCATGTACTCCACATTCCCGAGAGGAATAGCGTGTATTGCGCTGCCTCTGCAGTGCTGCGGCGCCAGTGTGGCTGCCCAATGTGCTGTGACTGGCCTCCAAAAGTATTCGGCAGTATCCCACAATGCCTGTTCTAGCCACTCTGGTCATCAGTTCAAACTCTACTGCCCTGGCCTCAGGTAACCAACCATGTGACCCACCCTTTACATTCCCCGGGAATTTTAAAAATCCCCTTCCTGTTTGCTCAGCCTGGCGTGGTGTGGAGTGCTATCAGCGAATCTTTCCAGGTGACCATGCCTCCACGCGCCAAGCGAGCCCCAGCATGGAGCAATGGTGAGTTGTTGGACCTCATCAGTGTTTGGGGGGAGGAAGCTGTACAGTCCCAGCTGCGCTCCAACCGTAGGAATTATGATACCTTCGGGAAGGTATCAAAGGACATGATGGAAAGGGGCCACGACCGGGACGCCCTGCAGTGCAGGATTAAAGTGAAGGAGCTGCAGAGTGCCTACCGCAAAGCCCGAAACGCAAACGGCCGCGAGTGCTCTCCCCCCGCAACATGCCAATTCTACAAAGAGCTGAATGTGATACTTGGGGTTAACCCCACCTCCACTCCGAGCACCACCATGGACACTTCAGAGCCAGTGTGGGGGGGGGGAGGGGGAGGAGGAGGAGGAAAGCGGGAGTGAGAGTGGTGGGCCGGTTGGAGACACCCCAGAATCCCTGGAGCCATGCAGCCAGGAGCTCTTCTCAAGCCAGGAGGAAGGTAGCCAGTCGCAGCAGTCAGTACTTGGTGGAGGACAAACAGAAGAGCAGGTTCCCGATAAGTGGGGTTTTTTTCGGGAAGGAATTTTTTCAGTGCGGGCTCTTTGGGAGAGGAGGGTTAGGCATGCATGCCTAGATGCGGAATAGTGCATTGATGTGGTTTATCACATCGCGGTAATCGGCCTCGGTAATCTCCTCGAATGTCTCATCCAGAACATGTGCAATGCGCTTGCGCAGGTTTATCGGGAGAGCCACCGTGGTCCTTGTCCCAGCCAGGCTAACGTGTCTGCGCCACTGTGCCACGAGGGGCGGGTGGACCATTGCTGCACACAGGCAAGCTACATATGGGCCAGGGCGGAAGCCACATTGCAGTATAAGACCCTCCCTTGCTTCCCAGGTCACCCTCAGCGGCGAGATATCGTCCAGGACGAACTCCTGTGGAAAATGTTGGGACAGTGTTCAGTGTAGGTGCCCCCTGAAGCTGTTGGCTCTCCCCAAGGCACAGAAACCCAGAGGACAGTGCAGCCCTGAAACAATCTGTCCCCCTTACTCACCATTTTGAAGCTCCCGTGGGATGTGTGCGCTCTGTTTCGGACGGGAAAATTATGCAATTGTGTAGACCCTGTGTGTTTTCTACTTCTTAAGTGCGGGGAGAATCATTACTCTGTCTGGTATAAACAATGCTGCCTCTGTTAAATGTTGCATTTTGCCTATACAGCAGCATCAACCTTGAGACCTCAGCCGTCCCTCTTATCGCCTGCTCAGAGACTGCAAAGACTCAGGAAGAGACCGTGAAAAAGCAAAGAAGACATGCTGCAAGGTGTGATGCGGCAATCTATTAAAGAGAATGGGAAGGAAAGAACTGGAGGGAGAGAGAAAGCAGGATCTGCCAGGAAAATGCAGCGCACCGGCGGCAAAGCACCGAGCACCGGCAGCAAAGCACGGATTGGCTCATAAGCATCCTGGAGCGCCAAGCAGACACTATCCAGGAGCTCTTAGCCATGCAGAAAGAGGAGCAGTACCGCAAACGCAACGCCACCCCACCCCTACAGCCCTTGTCCCAAAACTCTTTCCGTTGTGCCCCACTGTCCCCTCCAACCCACTTTCCCCAACTACTGTGTTCTTCATGCCACCCGCTGCCTCCAACACCGGTATCTTCACCACCCAGCCCTGAAAACCACGACCCTTCCCCTCTGCTTCAACCCCCATCACCATGCAGTATAGCTATCCTGAAGTGCAGCACTCACTGCACAGCACACCAGACAGGACATACGCGAATCTGTGATTGTACCGTTCCCTACTCCACCCCTTGTTTCTTTTCAATAAATAAATATTTTTTCTTTTCAATAAATGGATTTTTTGGCTTTGAAAACGTTCTTTATTATTGCATAAAGTAAAAGACTCCTTAGCCCAGGAAATAAACAGGCACTGCAAGTCTGCTTAGCAAACACTGATTCCTAAAGATTGGAATTACTGCACTTCACTCCCGTGCAGGGCACCAGATATCACTGCTGATTTTCAGCCACAAATTGCTCCCTCAAGGCATCCCTAAGCCTTGTAGCCCCGCGCTGGGCCCCTGTAATAGCCCTGCTCTCTGGCTGTGCAAATTCAGCCTCCAGGTGTTGAACCTCGGAGGTCCATGCCTGAGTGAAGCTTTCACCCTTCCCTTCACAAATATTATGGAGGGCACAGCATGAGGATATAACTGCGGGGATGCTGTTTTCGGCCAAGTCCAGCTTCCCATACAGAGATCACCAGCGGCCCTTTAAACGGCCAAAGGCACACTCCACAGTCATTCGGCACCGGCTCAGCCTGTAATTGAACCATTCCTTACTGCTGTCAAGGCTCCCTGTGTAGGGTTTCATGAGCCACGGCATTAACGGGTAAGCGGGATCTCCAAGGATCACAATGGGCATTTCAACTTCCCCTACCGTGATCTTCCGCTCTGGGAAAAGAGTCCCAGCCTGCATCTTCCTGAACAGCCAAGTGTTCCGAAAGATGCGTGCGTCATGCACCTTTCCGGGTCAGCCTGCGTTAATGTCAATGAAATGCCCACAGTGATCCACAAGCGCCTGGAGAACCATAGAGAAATACCCCTTCCGATTAACGTACTCGGATCCTAGGTGGGGTGGTGCCAGAATAAGAATGTGCGTCCCACCTATCACCCCTCCACAGTTAGGGAACCCCATTTGTGCAAAGCCATCCACTATGTCCTGCACGTTACCCAGAGTCACGGTTCTTCTGAGTAGGATGCGATTAATGGCCTTGCAAACTTGCATCAACACGATTCCAACCGTCAACTTTCCCACTCCAAACTGGTTTGCGACCAACCGGTAGCTGTCTGGAGTTGCCAGCTTCCAGATTGCAATAGCCACCTGCTTCTCCACTGGCAGGGCAGCTCTCAATCTCGTGTCCTTGCGCCGCAGGGTGGGGGCGAGCTCCTCTCACAGTCCCATGAAAGTGGCTTTTCTCATCCGAAAGTTCTGCAGCCACTGCTTGTCATCCCAGACTTCCATGATGATGTGATCCCACCACTCGGTGCTTGTTTCCCAAGCCCAAAAGCAGAGTTCCACGGTGCTGAGCATGTCCGGGAATGCCATAAGCAATTTCGTGTCGTACGCGTTATGCAGCTCAATAGCATCATCGGACTCCTCACTCTCACTGTCACTTTGGATCTTATGGAATAGTTCGACAGCCAAATGCAACATGCTGGCGAGATAAGTCAGCATACGCCTCAGCAGTTCGGACTCCATTTCCTGCAAACAAATCACGCTGCACAGAAACCGTTGAAAGATGGCGCCAAAGGTGGACAGAAACAAAGGGATTTCTGGGATGCGAAGCGATGCATCACGCGGCGTTGGGACAGGACCCAGAATGCCCCGCACCCACGCCCCCTTCCCACAACCCACGGTGCCAGAATGGGAAGAGGTGCTCTGTGGGATAGCTGCCCAAAATGCACCACTCCCAATAGCGCTGCAATTGCCGCAAATGTGGCCATGCCAGTGCGTTGGGCAGCTGTCAGTATGGACAGACTGCAGCGCTTTCCCTACTGCGCTCTACGAAGTCAGGTTTAACTCACAGCGCTGTACATCTGCAAGTGTAGCCAAGGCCTAAGAAATGAACAAAAGCACTAAAAAACAGCTAAGAACGCATTTCTAAAGAAGTAAAGTATCTTTGAACAGACTGCTAATTGCTCTGTCTCTAGCCGGAGCAGTTGAGAAGGAACTGAGGGGGGTTTGCCAGCAAAATGATAATTAGCCTCGAGGCAGAGCAGGGGGGGAGGGTTTGGAGCACCTGTGCAGGCCAAAAAGACATTGCTACCAAAGATATCGGATCAGAACCGCGGGGATGCACCTGCACATACACTTACCGTGGAGGGACATTACTTGAAGAATTGCTGCCCTCCATTTAAGATAGTTGTAATAAACAGTTACATTCCTTTATGGAACTAGATGAATGAAACAACAGCTGCCTCCACCACAAGGGCACACCTCACCATCCAAAACAAAGGCACATATAAGCAAAGAGGTTGCGCTGGCTGTGGTTCTGTGAAGGTCTGCGTGTCTCTGAAAGAGTGGGAGTAACGCCACAGAAGGAGACCAAAGTCTGGTCTCCTATGAAAAGTTAGGTTGACATAACTACAGCACTCAGGCGCGTGAAACCGACCTAACTTCCAATATAGAAACACTTTGTCATAAATATAAAGGGAAGGGTAACAACCTTTATGTATGCAGTAACATAAATCCCTCCTGACCAGAGGTACAGAATCACTTACCTGTAAGGGGTTAATCAGTTCAATTAACCTAGTTGGCACCTGACCAGAAGGACCAAAGGGGAAAGAAGATACGTTCAAATCTGAAGGGGGATGGGGCGGGAGGTTTTGTTTGTGCTTTCTTTGTTGGTTCCCTCTCGGTACAGAGAAAGAGACCAAGCAGGTAACCAACTCCTAAAAAGATTCTGAACTGATACATCTAAAAATTACAGAAATTGTAAGTAATAGCGAGGAAATGCGTTAGATTATCTTTTGTTTTAGCTTGTGAATTTTCCCTGTGCTAAGAGGGAGGTTTACTCCTGTTTTTGTAACTTTGAAGTTGAGCCTAGAGGGGAATCATCTGTGTTTTAAATCTTTTCATTTACCCTGTAAAGTTATCTTCCATCCTGATTTTGCAGGTGTGATTCTTTAACATTTTTTTTTTTTAAATAAAATTCTTCTTTTAAGAACCTGATTGATTTTCAGTGTCCTAAAAACCAGGGATTTGGTCTGTGCTCACTTTGTTAACCTATCGGTTGGTATATTATTCTCAAGCCCCGCCAGGAAAGGGGGTGAAAGGGCATGGGGGGATATTTTGGGGGAAGATAGGGCTCCAAGTGGCCCCTCCCTAAATGTCTCTTTAAATCACTTGATGATAGCAGCAATACCGTCCAAGGACAAGGAAAGGAATTTGTGACTTGGGGAAGTTTTAACCTAAGATGATGAAATATAAGCTTAGGGGGGTCTTGCATGCGGGTCCCCACATCTGTACCCTAGAGTTCAGAGTCGGGAGGGAACCCTGACACACCTAGATTGACAAAAGAATGCTACTGGTACTTGAGAAGTGTCATAACTATAAAGGGAAGGGTAACAGCTGTCCTGTGTACAGTACTATAAAATCCCTCCTGGCCAGAGACTCCAAAATCCTTTTCCCTGTAAAGGGTTAAGAAGCTCAGGTAACCTGGCTGGCATCTGACCCAAAGGACCAATAAGGGGACAAGATACTTTCAAATCTTGGGGGGGAGGGTGGGGGGAGGCTTTTGTTTGTGTTCTTTGTTTGGGAGGTCGTTCGCTCTTGGGACTGAGAGGGACCAGACATCAATCCAGGTTCTCCACATCTTTCTAAACAAGTCTCTCCTATTTCAAACTTGTAAGTAAATGGCCAGGCAAGGCGTGTTAGTTTTCCTTTGTTTTCTCAACTTTTAAATGTACCTTTTACTAGAGTGTTTATCTTTGTTTGCTGTACTTTGAACCTAAGACTAGAGGGGAGTCCTCTGAGCTCTTTAAGTTTGATTACCCTGTAAAGTTATTTTCCATACTGATTTTACAAAGATGATTTTTACCTTTTTCTTTAATTAAAAGCCTTCTTTTTAAGAACCTGATTGATTTTTCCTTGTTTTTAGATCCAAGGGGGTTGGATCTGTATTCACCAGGAGTTGGTGGGAGGAAGGAGGGGAATGGTTAATTTCTCCTTGTTTTAAGATTCAAGGGGTTTGGATCTGTATTCACCAGGGAATTGGTGAAAGGTTTCTCAAGGCTACCCAGGGAAGGGAATTAGTTTTTGAGAATGGTGGCAGCGGACCAGAACTAAGCTGGTAGTTAAGCTTAGAAGTCTTCATGCAGGCCCCCACATCTGTACCCTAAAGTTCAAAGTGGGGAAGCAGCCTTGACAAGGAGACAGAACTCCCACAGCGATGGAAAAACCCCTTCCGTCCACACAGTCTGCAGCTACGCCATGTGGTTATGTAGTAGTAAGATTTTTTGTTTGTATTTTGTATAATTTAGAATGAAGGATAAAGAATAATAATGTAGCATGTATTAAATGTATTGGTGTATGATTTGACCATATCCTGCCAGCCACCTTTTCTGAAAGCAGAAAGGAATGGCCTAATGGGCCATTGGTAGAGATGCATCAGCCAGAATCTGTGGCTGTGCTGATTTCAAGGCAGTGACAGACCTTTTACGGTCACCACTTAGTTGGGCCTTGGCTACACTTGTGAATTACAGCGCAATACAGCCTCCCAGAGCGCTGTACCTCACTCTCTGTCCACACTGGCAAGGCACGTACAGCGCTGTATCTCTGTGGCTACAGCGCTGCTCGTACTCCACTTCCTAGAGAGGAATAACGTTTGCTGCACCTTGGCTACAACTCCCGGGTGTCAGTGTGAACGAGGAGTTAATTTACTGCGCTGTGATAATCCCCTTATGCGGAAGTGCCGTTTCAAAGCTCCATTTCAGAGAGAAAAAGCAAACATTTTTCTGTTTGCTTTGAGTGAGTGAGTGAGTGAGTGAGTGAGTGAGAAGCAGGGGGCGAGGGGAGTGTGAACTTACAAGATAGTGTGCGGACACACTCCAAAAACCCACTCTCTCTCCCCCCACACTCCACCACCACCTCTTTTTAAAAGCACGTTGCAGCCACTTGAATGCTGGGATAGCTGCCCATAATGCACCGCTCCCAATGCAGCTGCAAATGCTGCAAATGTGGTCACGACAATGCGCTGGCAGCTGTCAGTGTGGACAAACTGCAGCGCTTTCCCTACTCAGCTGTACGAAGGCGGGTTTAACTCACAGCGCTGTACAGCTACAAGTGTAGCCATACCCTTAGTTGTAGGTTTAGCATTTTAAAATAAGTAAAAGAATGCAATGGTTGTTTTACTCTTGCATTGCAATTTGATGTTCCTGTTCAAATGTTCTGAGTAAATCAATTCCGTTTTGTGTGTGAAGGAGGAGTGTGTGTGTTAAAAGATAAGCGTGGAGGTCATCACCAGACCAGATGTTCTAGGGAGGAACCAAAGACAGACACAAGGGCGCCAGGAGGTTGCAACACGCCCTATTGCAATGTCAGAGGAGGGCAGATTGACGATTCTAAAGATGAGACAGGCACCTATCAATGGGGACAAGATAGCTGTAATCAAAACAAGCATGGGGTAACTCCCTAAGAAACTTGATGAAAGAACAAGATAAAGGATGAAAACAACAATTTAAGAAAACAACCACTTGTCAAACAACAACTGATTACAGCATGACGGAGCAAAACTCATTGGTCCCAATGAAGAAAAATCACTATATAAACAGGGTGCCTTGCCATGAAACGTTGGGTTCATCCAGCCAAGACTTCCCCAGAGTATCATGTCAGGACCAACGGAACCCGGCTCCTCCTTACCTGTGATCAACCTTGCTGGCCACTATATTGATCCGGACTGGCAACTATAACCTTGATTGGCGCGCGCGCGTGTGTGTGTGTGCGCACGCGCGCATATGCTAATTGTTGTATCTTCAATAAGCAGGCATATTGCCTTTTCCCCTGAAAAAGATCCCATGTGCTTCTTATAAGCATAAAATTTTGCTGTACAGCTATGGTACTGTAGCTATGCCACTATAGTCACCATAGTGTAGACATGGCCAGCGATGAAAGCAAAGAAGCACCAGAACAGACCAAGGGAATCAGGGGCAGAAATGCCAGGACGCGGTCAGAACAAGTAGCATGTTTTTAAAAGCCAAACTGAAGCAGCTTGTCCACTGGACCATGACAAAGCAATCCCTACGTCTGACATATCTCCCTGCCAAGTTTCAACCACTTCATTGGTAGAGCTGTTAAAAGAAAGAATAATTTACATCTCTAGATAATGGCATAACTCCACTTCTTCCTCTCTCTTTGTACTTGAAAATGGCTCAACCAATTCTGCTCAAGCTTTCATAAAATCCACTCCAAACAATTTTCACACTAGGGAAGAAACCAAACATGGATCGTTTAAGACCAAAAGCAGAAAGTTATAAGCAACTGAAAGAGGCCTGTTAGGACAGGAAAACAGACAATGACCCCCCCACACACCTCTCCGCCCTCCCTCCCTCCCCCCCAAAAAGCCTATAGGGGCTCACTACATGTTATGCTTACAACAAATCTGTCATTTTGAAAGCAGATATTCATTACAGGACAACTCTCTTTTTAAACGTAACTTTACCTCAAAATGTGATTGAGCAGATAGATTGTTATTGGTTTAGAACCCACAGTACAGACAGGAAGACTTTGTTTAGATACTATGGATATGCAGGGTAAAAGCTAAACAAACCACAGTGTAAAAGTTGCATACACCAGTCTGGCCTACCAAAATTGACAGTGCTTATGCCAACACTTCAGATCCTATCAAAACCAGCTCTCTGCATGAAGTCGTATCTCCCCCGGTTCACATGCATGCAAACACTAAAGATCACATTTCAGATAGGCATGCACTTTAATTAAGGAACTCAAGAGCAGTACTTTTTTTGTGACGTTCATTGGCAAGGGAAGCCACACAAAGATGTGAGACAGAGGTGAACTAAACTCTAAGGGAGGCAATATAAAGCTATCAAAATGTGATGAGACTTGGCAAGTTAAGCTTTGGAAAAATACAGAAGGTTATGAGACTGTTCTACAGTAGCCTTTCAATGGAGACAAAAATAAACCCAACTTGACTTGTGCTTAAACACAGAGAGGGGCCCAAAGCAAATACTTGGATTGAACAGTCTTGAATTCTGGGGTGTTCAAAACCCAGATTCAAATTCCACAGCTCAGACTCATCTCTTGTTTGTAAAGTTATGAAGGGAAAATCTGTTCATTGGAGTAAGCTTTCCCACTCTTAGAGACCCCAAACACCAGAGTGCACAACATCAAGTTTGGAAGCAGACTTTGGGTGATTTTTTACACAATAATCGAAGAACTCAATAGCAGCAAAAAGCAGCAGCGTATTTCAACACCTGAAGTGGATAATAAATAAGTTGGCAGAATTTTTTTTTTTATAATTTCAACAGATAACATCTACGTTTATTTTTAAGCATTTTTCCCCCAATTTTTATCTATTTAAATTTTTCACAGTTGGGGGAATTATGGAGGAGTCAGACAATAACTATCTAAGGACAGCAGAGATTTAGATTCAAAAAGTTAAAGCTTTATAACCTCTAAATCACAGATTGTCAACATCATCTGTCAAAATATGCCAAGTAAACATCCTTAAATCAAAGTCTAAATAAGTCCTCAAGCAGCACTTTTCTAACTTTGCCTATCTGTACATTTCTGTTCTTATCTTTTTTCATTGGTTTGTGTGTGCTCAGTGAAATCGACATTTACTGATAAAAAACCTAAACCTTCCAAACCTAGTAATAAATCAGGAGGCAACCGACACCCATGCAAAACCAAGAGAGCTCACACAATAAGCTAGTGAGGTTTTAAAGAAACATTCTAAAAGCCATATCTTTTATAAACACTCACCCTACCAATGACTTCTCTCAGAGCAAAATATTTGTCAGTGAGGTCCCCTGCTTCACTCAGTGGAGCGTCATAGTCATAACTAGTAGGCTGTGATGAATATGGCATGTTTGCCCCTGTGAAAATCAAAAATTAAACAATTAAAAACAATTGATGGAGCTTCTCCAGTCCCCTCCCCAATGGGATAGTTTTTTAGACTTGTTTCTTTCCACCCACAAATTTCTTTGTTCATAGCAAGATCTCTAAGTCTAGTGGTTCAGCGTGGGTTCCCTTCAGGAAACCATCCCTATTCAGGACAGAACTTAAGCACTTGCTTACATTTCATTGAAGTCTGTCGGAGTTAAGCACATGCTTAAGGAACGCCCTGAATTGGAATGGATTTATGCATATGCTTAAGTGTGTTCCTGAATGAGGGCTTTGGATAATGAAGTGGTGATTAGCAGAGATGTAGTGCTGCTGAAGTATCGCTCCTGCACCTGAAATATAGGAGGTGATATGCTCCGGCACTTTTTAATTCAAGGACTCCTTGGCACCCAATCCTCCTTCCCCACTGGCATTTAAAATACTTATCTGTGTGTCTTAAGAAAATGAATATAGAATTGATTTAGGACATGGCGGACCTAGAGGCTGAAGGTTTAGAGTGTGTGTAATTTGTAATATACTGTAAATGACAGGTGTAGGCCTCACCTGTAATTGGAAAGCAAGTCACTTTTTTCAAATTGTTCCTTACCATTCCAATAGGCAAAATTGGTTCCACCTATAAACATGTACCTAAAAAGAAAAACAAATAAAGCCAATCAAACCAGGCTTTGCTGACTGCCTCCGTACTCTCATTTTTCATTAAAACAAATCCTCTCTTGAACATGCACTTACATGTTAACGTTAGCGCCACGTGCCAGGATTTCATCAAGAGTTTTAGCTATCGTATTTGTTGGCACAACAGAATGAGGGTGACCCCAGTGATCCAGCCAGCCAGTGTAGAACTCAGAGTTTACCTGCCCGGGGTGAAATGTGGAGAGTTGGGGAGAGAACATGAACAGCAGGGGAGGGGAGTGGGGGGAAAGAGTAATATAAAAAGGAAGCAATATCGGAATTGGAGGTTAAGTTATTTTAAGCTCAATTTATGTCACTAGCAATAAGAAAAAAAGCAGCTAAGTGCATTTGATTCATATTCAAATTACTGAAAATACAGTGAAATATGTTAAATGCCACAGGAGATGAGGTAGCTCTTTAGTTAAGATAAGTCCTTCTCTCAGAGTGGCTAAGGCATCAAAATGGCTCCTAATCAGCTCACATCCCATTAACTTGTGTAAAAATCTATGCTAGTTAAAAACAGGATGCAGTTTTTTAACCTGCTCTATTAATTCTGCCTCTAACTTCCGCTCCCCCACACACTTGACTTATTCATCTAAGCATCTCTACTGCTTTGGCTGCTTTGTACATACTTTCCTAGGCTGGGAAAAATCAAGACAAATTGGAATCTTCTGAGGCTAAAAAATACTCCACAGAACAGCAGTCAGGGATCACAGAACAGCAGCATGGAACAGACATGTACAGAGAAACTGTCCCCAACCTCTGCCTCACCATGAAACAAGAGTTCCAATGTCCCATGAACCCAGGCACCCCAAGCAGCACAAACAACAAGTACTGCTGCTGTCAACCCCTCGGTTTTCATTACTATCATAAAATTAAGAACATATGGAAATTAAAAAAAAGAAAAGAAAACATACCAAGGGGCCTCTGGGTTCACTGCCTCGTTGAGTTAAAAATGCTGCTGTGACATTACCACCTGCAAATAAAAAACAAAACTGAGCTGCAATATCCATGCTATTTCAGGGCTTTGCCTTCAGGAGCAGAAACTGGGATGCTGCACCTCTCTCCCCTGCATCAGCAACAACCTAGGTGGAAATCTGGGCCTAAATTTTCAGAAGAGGCTAGTGATTTTGGGTGCCCAAGTTGAGGCAACAGAGGCTAGTTATCTGAGTGTGGGTGCTCAGTGCTTTCTGAAAACCATGCCCCTTTCAGGAGCCTCAAGCTGAACACCAGAACTAAGGCACCCAAAAATCACTTGTTATTTTTTAAAATGTAGGCCTTAGTTTAAAGTAGATTTATTTGTGGGAAGTCTAAAAGTCAGGGAATTGGCAAATCAGATTTGGAGTTTCACCTCTAAGTCACTGGTCTGAAAGCCAAGAGTGACTGAAAAAGTCCTTACTATTTGACGGATGACCTCCAGGAAATGGGAGGTGTGAGAGATGTGGATTTTTTCAATTAATAAATGCACTGAGACTACAAACATACCTTACCACAAAGGACAATTCACAAGGGAGGTCCCAAGTTGAAGGCACTTGGAAACTGAACTACATTCACATTGGACTGGGGCCCAGGAAACCTCCCACACTGCCAAGGCTGTACAGTTTCTAGGGATGATAAAGTCTCCTGTTCGGACTGGGCACTTTTCACAAGCATAACGCTCACTTAATTCTGCATGCTTACAATACCACAGATTGGGGCAATGTGTTCCCTTTTAACTATGTTCTGCAGCGCTTGATTTTCTTCCGAGGAACGCAAAGTGATAATCAGATGAAGCTGGAATTTGGGCTGGATTAAGAGCCCTTGGAAAAACTGCTGAGCATTGCTATATTTGTTCAGTAGGTTTGCATTGTAAAGAGACCAGACTGGTCCCAGAGGAGAAACCCTAGTGAATCACACCAGCTGGCTTCCTCTATATGTTTAAGAATATATCAAATGGCAATATGTAGATCACCACTTAAACCCAGGAGTCAGGGAGACCATCAACTTTGCTACAAGCGAACAAATATTGGCCTACTTATCTTGCTACAAACAGCTACCACTAACCTGGTGCAAAGTCCACCGTTGCATAAAGACCCTGCAGAGCTCCACATCTCAAGTAATGTTTGCTTGCCCCATCTGTTGTAAACAGTACCACCTCATCTCCAAGATGGTGATGGAAGAGCTTCTGAAGGTAACGAAGGTAATCGTAATCACAGGCAAAGTAGCTTCCATATTCATTTTCAACCTATGTAATAAAAATAATAGATCAGCAGAAAATCTGACATTTGATAACCAGTCCTGCACCCTTCACGGGAAGACAACTTTTCATATTGAAAATAGAAAAGCCACTCAATGCGACACCATGAAAGCCTGACCTGGATTGCCTCCTCCTTGCAGAGAGACAATGAAAGCCCAACAGAAATTCCAGAGAAGATGCATGGGATGAGGGGAGAAGATGCCACACCGGCAGCATCATTCTTCTCACCTCCCAGAAGCCTGTCTTGCAGGAGCTCCACAGCTATCTGGAGAGGGGTTGTATCCCAAAGCATCAACCTCCCAATTCTACAAGAATGCCCTGGCTTAGTTAATACTGGCTTAAACAACGTTAGTCTAAGCACTGTCTCACTCGTAAACGGTGTGCCCCAAGTACAACAGACAAAGCTCTATTGTAGCTCTGCTAACATGGGGATGGGAGGAGATGTGTTAATTTTGATGGAATAAATGGGCCTACAGAGTCAAAGAAGTTAACACGATCCTGTTACTGCACAACACTAGACAGTTAAACATGGTTCGGGGGTTCAAGTACAGAGATTTTGGCCTGCTTAGTCCTGTGGCAAATGCACCAGTATTAAAAATCTTTAAACCTTTTATTAAAGATACTGAAAAGGAAAAAAAGTAATAGCATTTGAAATGCCCAAATTAAAGCCTTACTTAATACTTTACAATATCCATTATTCCCTGTAGAGAGCTTTTATAGGGGAAAAAACCATTTGCCAGTTTTTAGATGGTATCAACTATTCTTTTTGAGGAAAAGAGAAGCATGTTGAGATGAACTGGAGCTGTTGTTATTGCTGCTGTTGCTGAAGTCCGATCCTGTTTAAGTAAAGCGAAAACAAGGCACACATGCAAAATGGGAGTGAAAGGAACAGCAAAGATAGAAAATGCAACTTCGGTCTCTGGTGCTAATTTTCACTTGCAACCCCACTGCTGGAGAAACACAGGCCCAGCACACAGTCATTCCAAGACCTGGAAAACTTGTAGCAGCAGTGGGTTGTTTAAGGCATTGCTTTTGGTTGCCTTACTGGGCCACAGGCTCATAGCATTGTTGCAAGAGATGCTGTCTTGTTTGGCTAAGCCAAACTCTTAGTAAACAGAAGGCAAAGAAAGAGAGATAGGAAAAAGAAGAAATAAGGTGGGGAAGGAGGACACATGGAGCGCAGTGACAGCAGAAACCAAAGTTCCATATGCCAGGTAGCGTTAGGGATTTAGCCAGAGATGGTGGTGTCATCTGGGTCCCTCTCTCTGGCCTGGACTGGTCAGGACCTCTCTCAGAATCAGGATGGTGAAGGTCTAACAGAGTCATGGAGTCCCTGGAGATGATGGGGTTGGCAGTCATGATAACAAAGCTCACTCCTTTCAGTCAACCCATCTTCTAGCCTATTTGAGCCTCCCCAAAGTCTCTTTTTAAGTACTCCAAAAGGGAGTAAAGGGTGGAGTAACCCATCCCCTCATTATTTTGTTCACCAATTAGGCCTAATTTCCAACATACCAGTTTTAGTTAATTCATTTCTGGTTCCATTCGCCTCTTGTTTACCAATCGTGATATTAACACAGTCCTTGGGTGGTATTATTGGACCTTTTCACTTAGTCTAACTCAGTATTTTTGTCTCCCTTTTATATTTTTTTTATAAAAACAACGGTAACAAAAATTCAACTCAAACTGTTATAGACTCATAGACTCATAGACTCATAGACTTTAAGGTCAGAAGGGACCATTATGATCATCTAGTCTGACCCCCTGCATGCTGCAGGCCATAAAACCGTCCCTACCCCTTCCCTGGACTCTGCTGTTGAAGTCCCCAATCCTGTTTTAGGTGACTTCAATCGGCAGAGACCCTCCTGCTAGAGATCCCTGCCCCATGCTGCGGGTTGTTTTTATGGACATATCCATGTAATGTTTAACAAAAAGAGTTGTTTTTATGGACATATCCATGTAATGTTATAGGCCTAGTGTGGATGAAGCGTGCTTGATGTGAGTTGCATGTGGACAACCGAAGCAAGAATTTGAGGTTTTAAGCAGTCAAGAGTTGTTTGTGAAAAATAACTTTATTATGAGAAAGATAAGGAAATATTGGGGAGGTTGCCATGCCAATGTATCTGCTGCAACTGTAAACCAGAACTGGGGAAAGAGGAACATCTTGGGCCTGCGACTGTTTCTAAACAGCTTGGGTTTTGGCAATTTGCCCAGTACTGTCTCTTTAAAATTGCCCACACAACTGATGACATGACAGAGTGGATTATAAATGATGTTCGATACACTCACAATTTGGAGTCGTTCGTGGATCCAGAGCCCTGTTTAGTTTAAGATGTGGTGCACAGCAACAGAGCTCTCCATGGGGATGGCTAGGGACTGCACTTCCCCAAGGATTTTGGCAGCTGTATAACTTTTGGCAAGTAGGATCCTCAGCTAGATCCACAGGAAGGTAACCCCTTGTCCTGCCCCTAAGCCAAGGAAACAATGCCAGGGAAACGCCTCACAGAAAACTTCTGAATTTCCAATTATTCCTGCACAGAGGGCAATTTGGCCCAAAATGTTTTACTGAATACACATACACCGTACATAAAGTAACTTGAAGATTGTCTGTTTTATTACACATTTTGCCTGCGTGATGGGGCTTCTGCCCCATACTGGTGGAGAAAGGATTAAAAGCAGCCCTGGGGAGGCTGCGCAGCAGACAGCCTATCAGTGAGGGGCTGCAAGGAGCAGCCAATCAGGGCAGAGAAGGCCCATATATAAAGACAGCTACAGGGCAGAGGAGTCAGTTCCCTCTTGGGAGCCAGGCAGAAAGGACTGGGTCCCTGAAGGGCTGAGGGAACCGCCAGCACCCTGAACAGAGCAGTGCAGTGCAGGGCTGGGTTAGGGGAGCAAGAGGGAGCTCCAGCCTGACTGGCTTAAAGACTGAAGCCCGGATACAGGGGCAGAGAAGGTGCTAGGGCTACGGGGAAGTGGCCCAGGGAAATGGATTGGGGGGGGGGCTGGTTAACGGAGACGCAGTGCATGGCGGCCGCCTAGAGGGTCCCTGGGTTGGGACCTGGAGTAGTGGGTGAACCTAGGTCTCCCCCCCTCCGCCCCCCACTTGCCACCGAGCAGAGTGGCCAGTGAAGGGCTGCAGTTTGCCAATGAGGCAAGTGGCTGGACAGAGGACTGCTGCTCCCCCGGAAGTGCGGGGGGGAATGGAATGGGGCCTGGCCGGAGGGCTGTGTCCTGAAGAGGACGCCGCAATCCTTGAGGCGACGTGGGTCCGGAGCAGAAGTGACGGCAGGCGAGACACCACCGGAGGAGGGCGCCCTGCGAAAAGACTGAGCTAATTCCCAGAACGACCAGCAGGAGGCCACAATGACACCCCGTAGGCATAATGACTCCACCCTTGCTGATGTGTCAGAGTGGCCTCCCATCCCATCGCACAAGAGTCAGGGAGTTTCAAATAACCTGTGCTCAGCTACGTTCTCCACGTTGCGTCCTTAAAGAGTTTAGGAAAGTAAGCGACTTGCATGCATACATAGTAAGGTATTTTCAAGTGTTTCTAACTAAGTACTACTAAACCAAGTTTCCTCAGAAACTTGACAGAGGCACCGCTCTCCCTTGCCTACACCAAGACTGAGGATTAAGAGTCAGCTTGAATGATTTCTTATTATTAGAATTACTGTTTGTATTGTGGTGAAGGTTAAAGCCCTCAGCCGCGGTCATGGCTGCACTGTGTTAGCACACTATAAGATCTTCAGGACTAGGGACTATCTAAATGTAGAAGAGGAAAGGTGTTTCTCAGGCTTACCTGAATCAATTACCAAAGTCTGAACAGAAAAATAAAATTAAGAAAATAACCCTCTGGCCAAGACTGTGAAACCCCAAAAGGTAGCCAGGAGGCAATTCAGGCAGGGCATGTTGTTCTGATTGTTAATCACATAAAAGCAGCTCTGTAAGCACTTCTGCTTGATTGTTCTCACCTTCCCCTTCCACGTCTGCCTCCACGTCACTTGAATTCTGCCCTTCTTAAAAGGGGCCCAGCTGACACTGCAGGCTTTTTTATTAAAAAGAGCAAGTCTATCATTTGCAGTGCAAGCTTCCCCATGTTAAGCCATCCATTGGCCTCAGCCGTGTTCTGGAGAGTCCATCTGAAGTCAGGAGGGTAATAAGTTCTCGGACGGCAAAGGCATGAATTGGTAGGGGGTCTGAGCAATGATGTCATTTGTGATGAAGACACTACTAAGGACCTGACCGAGATGAGGAACTCATTTGTCATAGATCCCTGAACAGCTTTCAGATGGTAATATGTTTCTCTCACTACTGATTCATTTATTGATAGCCTTGGCATAGCCGCCAGCATCACAGAACTGGAGTGATTGACTAGCTATCAATAGACTTTCTCAAGCTATTTCAGAGTCCAGTATATGGATACCTGGTTAAAACTGCTAACTTTTGCCTTTAGCAGATGATTTGTCTTAGCTTTGACTCTATATCCCCTAAGTGCACTAATTAATAGTGAGTTTGTGGCTCTTGCAAATTATCTTAGCCAGTTTCTTAAAAGGTAAATATATAATAAGTTGCAAAAGCTTTCTTTAACAACAAAAGTATAATTCATAAAGTGCTCATGTTGTTATGAAAATAAAGCAGTTCATAATACTGAAGAGATTTAATATTGAGATCCAGTTAAATTGTTCTATGCATGAAACTCCAATCGCAGTTAATAACAATACTGTACTTTTATCCTAGCATCCATCTAGCAATATCAAAGTACTTTCAAAAAATGGGTAAGCACTGTTATCCCCGTTTGACAAAGGAAGTCACAGAGAGCTTAAGGCTTCGCAGTGAGTTAGAAGCAAAGTTGGGTCAAACCCAAATCTCTTTACTTGCAATATCCTGTTCTGACAAACAATCACCATCCTAGCCAGTAGATCCATGGCTAAATTAGTGGGAAATGTTTATATGGGCCTCATCCCACTGTCTAATTTTGCAAACAAGACACAGGGCATACTTTCTTAACTACTTGTTTTGTAGCTGAGTCCCTATCATATGCATACATGACTAACGGCAGGCATAAAAGTGAGCACGGTAGATAAAAACTGATGATTTAAAAAAAATTGGATTTTTTAAATTTAAATCAGGTTTTTTTATTATTTAAATTATAAACAGTTTTTCTTTTTTAAAATAAACCTGTTTAAAATTAAGTCTGAATATAATACAAAATATGTTAAGGGGTAATCTAATCTTAATTTGTTGTAATTGTGAAACCTGTTTTGATAAGCTAAGTTTATATATCCAAATCACTTAAAGTGTTTTGGTTAATAAAAATAAATTTTATATGCTGTTTTGTGTGTTTAATTAAATTCCAGTTACCAACCTAATGCGGTGTGACAGACCCAGACCAGTGGGGTACAGGAGTCTAGTAGAGGGCAAATATACTGGTCACTGGATGAGTAGTTTTCTGTTCCCTGAGTGACCAGAGCAGGGAGCACTAGAGTAATCAAGAACCTGCTAGAACGAGTTAAGACAGGCAGGCTAATTAGGACACCTGGAGCCAATTAAGAAGAAGCTGCTAGAATCAATTAAGGCAGGCTAATCAGGGCACCTAGGTTTTAAAAAGGAGCTCACTTCAGTTTGTGGGGGAAGTGTGAGGAGCTGGGAGCAAGAGGCATAAGGAGTTGAGAGTGAGAGGGTGTGCTGCTGGCGTACTGAGGAGCACAAGCGTTATCAGACACTAGGGTTACCATATTTCAACACTGAAAAAAGAGGACACTCCACGGGGGCCTGGCCCTGCCCCACCTCCACCCCTTCCCCACCCCCGGCTCCGCCCCAGCCCCACTCCAACCCCGCCCCTTCCCCAAAGCCCCTACCCCAACTCTGCCTCCTCCTCTGAGCACCCTGCATTCCCCCTCCTCCCTCCTGCTCTGATCTTGGTTGGGGGTTGCTAAGTGCTTCCCTGCTCCCCACTCACCCTGCAGCCCCTGCAGCCTCTGCGCCCCCCGCCTGCCCTGCCCCTGCACCCCCCACCCCTGCAGCCTCTGTGACCCGTGCTCCCCACTCGCCCTGCAGCCCCTGCACCCCCCCGCCCCTGCAGCCTCTGTGACCCCTGCTGCCCACTCGCCCTGCAGCCCCTGCACCCCTCTGCCCTGCTCCTCCTCGCCCTGCAGCCTCTATGCCCCCGCCTGCCCTGCTCCCCCGGCATACTCTGCCTGCTGGGGGCTTCAGACATTCGGCAGCGCGGGTCCCTGCAGCCCCTGCCGCAGCTTCCTTCCTGCGCCGAGCACGTTCCCCGGCCTGTCTGTCCCTGCCGGAAACAGCTCCCAGGGGCAACGGGGCCACAGGAAGGGTCCCCCAGTGGCCGGGGGGTCCCCACCCGCGAGGGAAGCCCAAGCCTCCCCCGTTCCCCGCCTGAGCATTGTAGCTGGGGCAGCTGGGCTGCGCTGCAGACCCGGCGGATCGTGCTGGGTGGACCCTGGCTTATGCCTCCCTATTTCCCCGGACATGTCCGGCTCTTTGGAAATTCCCCCCGGAAAGGGATTTGAGCACCAAAAAGCCGGACATGTCCGGAGAAATCCGGACGTATGGTAACCCTATCAGACACCAGGAGGAAGGTGCTATGGTGAGAATAAGGAAGGTGTTTGGAGGCGGCCATGGGGAAGTAGCCCAGGGAGTTGTAGCTGTCATGCAGCTGTTACAGGAGACACTATAGACAGCTGCAGTCCATAGGGCCCTGGGCTGGAACCCGGAGTAGAGGGCGGGCCCGGGTTCTCCCCAAACCTCCCAACTGACCTGGACTGTGGGCCCTCCCAGAGGGGAAGGTCTCTGGGCTGTTCCCCAACCCACATGGTGAATCTCTGAGGCAAGAAAATCCGCCAATAAGCGCAGGACCCACCAAGATAGAGGAGGAATTTTGTCACAGCGGCTTAACACAAATTATGAGCAAAAAGTTAATCATCATTCACTATTTTCTAACATACTAAAAATGTACAGTTAATAAGAATCTGAAAATGTTAAGCTACATAACTACATAAATAAATATATAGAATTATAGTGTACCCACAAAAAGATGGACCAAATCTAATGTAAAGGCTCTATTTAGTTGTAAATCAACATGTTTTAATGTTATATCAACCAATAAAAATGCACCTTTCTTTAGAAAATAACTGAAGTAGAAACTGAAAAATTGATTAAAATGGATGCTTTAAATTGAGGTTTTCCACTGGGTGAATTAATTCATGCTTTAAATCGCTGATTTAAATCAATCCACCCTGAAAGTGCGTCTTTGAAACCTTCTTTCAAAATCTGAACCTTAATGCTTAATTTGTTCACTGTAATAACCAGTGGAAGCACCAGGGACAAATATTTAAGGTATTTTATCTTTCTTTCATTTCTAGCTATAGTAGGTCTTGTCAGGCTAGATACTCTAGAGCAGTTGTTCTCAACCTATTTATCATAAAAAGGGAAATAAAAACAACCCAGGAAACTACAGACCAGTTAGTTTAACTTCTGTGCCAGGGAAGATAATGGAGCAAGTAATTAAGGAAATCATCTGCAAACACTTGGAAGGTGGTAAGGTGATAGGGAACAGCCAGCATGGATTTGTGAAGAACAAATCATGTCAAACCAATCTGATAGCTTTCTTTGATAGGATAACGAGCCTTGTGGATAAGGGTGAAGCTGTGGATGTGGTATACCTAGACTTTAGTAAGGCATTTGATACAGTCTCGCATGATATTCTTATCGATAAACTAGGCAAATACAATTTAGATGGGGCTACTATAAGGTGGGTGCATAACTGGCTGGATAACCGTACTCAGAGAGTTGTTATTAATGGTTCCCAATCCTGCTGGAAAGGCATAACGAGTGGGGTACTGCAGGGGTCTGTTTTGGGACCGGCTCTGTTCAATATCTTCATCAACGACTTAGATATTGGCATAGCAAGTATGCTTATTAAGTTTGCGGATGATACCAAACTGGGAGGGATTGCAACTGCTTTGGAGGACAGGGTCATAATTCAAAATGATCTGGACAAATTGGAGAAATGGTCTGAGTTAAACAGGATGAAGTTTAACAAAGACAAATGCAAAGTGTTCCACTTAGGAAGAAAAAATCAGTTTCACACATACCGAATGGGAAGAGACTGTCTAGGAAGGAGTACGGCAGAAAGGGATCTAGGGGTTATAGTGGACCACAAGCTAAATATGAGTCAACAGTGTGATGCTGTTGCAAAAAAAGCAAACATGATTCTGGGATGTATTAACAGGTGTGTTGTGAGCAAGACACGAGAAGTCATTCTTCCGCTCTACTCTGCTCTGGTTAGTCCTCTGCTGGAGTATTGTGTCCAGTTCTGGGCACCGCATTTTAAAAAAGATGTGGAGAAATTGGAAAGGGTCCAGAGAAGAGCAACAAGAATGATTAAAGGTCTTGAGAACATGACCTATGAAGGAAGGCTGAAAGAATTGGGTTTGTTTAGTTTGGAAAAGAGAAGACTGAGAGGGGACATGATAGCAGTTTTCAGGTATTTAAAAGGGTGTCATAAGGAGAAGGGAGAAAACTTGTTCACCTTAGCCTCTAAGGATAGAACAAGAAGTAATGGGTTTAAACTGCAGCAAGGGAGGTCTAGGTTGGACATTAGGAAAAAGTTCCTGTCAGGGTGGTTAAACACTGGAATAAATTGCCTAGGGAGGTTGTGGAATCGCCATCTCTGGAGATATTTAAGAGTAGGTTAGATAAATGTCTATCAGGGATGGTCTAGACAGTATTTGGTCCTGCCATGCGGGCAGGGGACTGGACTCGATGACCTCTCGAGGTCCCTTCCAGTCCTAGAATCTATGAATCATTGTGGGCCGCAGATGTGGCCCACAAAGCGTTAGCTGGGCTGCAAATTGAGAACCACAGCGCCCCCCCACGTAATGCCCACACACACACACAAACCCCTGTACCCAGCGTCCTCCATCCAGAGACCCCTCCACAGACTGGGGCTAGGAGTGGAGAGCTGGGCATGGGGCAGGGACCCTGACTCCGGACCCTTCTGCGTGGGGACCCTGACCCCCACCATGTGGGGCCGGGCAGCAGCCGGCTGCCTGGACCCCAAGCCCCACCGTGTGGCAGCCAGCTGCCCAAACCCCAGACTCCACTGGGACCCCAAAACCCGCCGGGAGCTTGGAGTACGCTGCGTGGCAGGGCAGCCAGGAGCCCGTGGCAAGGTATCTGGGAGCCTGGAACCTACAACCTTTAGCACACAGCTGATCTGGGCTGCAGCTGTGTGCTAATTGGGCCGCATGCAGCCCGTGGCTTGAGAACTGCTGCTCTAGAGCTTTATCCAGCTAAGTAAAGAGAACGTTCCATTTAACAGCAATAAAAAGCACTGAACTGTGTCATGGCATAGCTTTCAGCCTCTTCTTTTGAGTAACTTGTGATGCTTGGGCGACTGAAACAGATGGCACTGGTTAGAGCCCAGCATTGTGGGGGATTATCCTATGCATGTCTCCCCACACAGCTTTACCAGAGCACTCTAAGGCAGGCTTGCTGTACTCCTGACTCCTGTTCTAAACAGGGACTGCCAATTCTTGCAAACAGTGTCAAAGTCATGCAGGGAGGGATGGGAGGAAGCAAGGGAATAAGTGATGGGAGGGTGGCAGGAGGCAAAGGAAGAGGGAAGGGAAGGGCAGCTGTGGTTTAGTCTTCTTTGTGAAGCCACTTAGCAAAGTTGTAGATACTACAAGATGAGGAGAAACAAACAAACAAACAAACCCATCAACAGTGGACTGATCAAAAAGCTGGGAGATTTGGGTTCTACTGGTACTCTGCTACTCACTCTCTGGGCCTCATCTACCCAACCTGTAGAATGGTGATAATACTACTAACGCAGCTTTGTAAAGTGACTTAAGATAAAGGGACTGCAAGTGCACAGAAGATTTAGCAAGAAAATCTCCAACCGGCCTCAGGGGAGAAAGACCTGGGGTGAAATCTTGGTTCCATTGATGTGAATGGCAAAACTCCCATTGACTTCAACAGAGCCAGCATTTCATACTTTTGGTGGGGAGTTGCAGGGAAGCCCTGCAGGTGATTCTGTATGTAATGAGGAAAAGGGGAGCAAGGAGAGGGAGAAGCAGAAGAGATGTTAAGAAATTAGTTTGATTCAAGAGTCCCTGAGTCTCAGGAAGTGCTGGCTTTAGCTGACTGCTTCAACGTGAGCTATGTATCAACAATATAGGCAAGCAGGGCGGCTAGTAATACATCACTTGTGTGAGTGAGCGGCCATGCTCACCACATCCTCAAGCACAGTCTCTTTCCAAGTGGTAAAGAGACATCTACACTAAGGACTAAAAGCCGACACTCAAAACTTCACTTGTTAAAATGTTGGCGATGCAAGGATAACATACTAAAATATTATCAGACACCAGACCCTTTTGTTTGTGATTCAGTTTAAACTAATTTTAATCCCAGTTATCATGGAGAGCAAATATTATTTAAATTTCAAAGAGCACCCATGTACATTACTGGAAACATCCCTGTGGAAGCACTGTTAATAATTCAATGATGGTGACCAAAAGGCCTTTTGCATTCACATAGTTAGTGTTCCCATTTGATTTTTGAAATGGATTACCTGCACCATAATAACTGGCCCTCCATTCTGATAGAGATGAGGCTTCATTTTGGGTAACAAGACACCCATCCACCTTTCTACAGCTACCAAGTAATCTGTAATATACAAAGAGAAAGTTGTGGGCAGACCAGAGTTATCTACTTTAAAACAAAAACAAACTACAAATGGGATATTTTTGTAACAAATACCCTAAATACCAAGGGTATGCACAACATGTACAAGAGCAACAAATAATGAACTGATGACATCCTGTGCTTGCTCATAACTTCAGCCTCTCAGTACGTAGGGAAGTCAAGTGGCTTCAAGGACCACACCCGAATCATTCCAATATAGTACAGTCTAAAAACAGGTGGTAATGTCCCCACAAAACAAAAATATCCAGTTACCTTATAGAACATTATCCTTTACAATTTAAGGGTCCAACCCTGCAAATCCTTACACAAGTAGTCTTGCTGTTTTCCACCCTGTTCCTACCTCATTCTTTCCATACATTTATGCACAGTGCAGAAGTATTCAGCGAGTATGAAAACCTTATTCAGAGAGCATTCACATTTGTTATTCCCCAACTTTTAGTAGAAACAGTAACACAATACCTTATTTGAAAATACTGCCTGACCCTACAGCAGGGGTAGGCAACCTATGGCACGTGTGCCGAAGGCGGCATGGGAGCTGATTTTCAGTGGCACTCACACTGCCTGGGTCCTGTGTCCAAGGGGCTCTGCATTTTAATTTAATTTTAAATGAAGCTTCTTAAACATTTTTAAAACCTTATTTACTTTACATACAACAATAGTTTAGTTATATATTATAGACTTATAGAAAGAGACCTTCTAAAAACGTTAAAATGTATTACTGGCACATGAAACCTTAAATTAGAGTGAATAAATGAAGACTCGGCACACCACTTTTGAAAGGTTGCCAACCCCTGCCCTAGAGTTTGGTCACCAAGTCTGCTTGCCATTGAAACATTTTTATAAATCTTTTTGAGCTTCTTACCTAAATCAGAAGATCGGAGAACAATAGATTCTTTCTCTAATAACCATGCTGGAAGACCCCCCTGTGAAGGGAAAGGAAACCATTTCAATGACCATTTTCAGGAATGACAAGGATAAGTTTAACTAGCTATCCCATAACTATATAGATATTACCAAGTAAGTACTAGTCATTGGGAACCTACATAGGGTGACCAGACAGGAAGTGTGAAAAATCGGGATGGGGTGGGGGTATTAGGAGTCTATATAAGAAAAAGATCCAAGAATCAGGACTGTCCCTATAAAATCGGGACATCTGGTCACCCTAGACCTATAGTACCCAAGACCATATTAAGGACCAACGCGCTTGAGGCTATAGGAAGTCACTTAAGCAGAACTTGAACCCACAACTTTTAGTATTCTAGATGAAGAATCCTGCCTTGGGCCATATATTCAGTGGTAGGGAATCCTTTTACTACTGTAACCCCCTCACACACACACACCCCACCAAAAGGAAGGACACATATTAGACAGAGATCAGATGTTAATTCTGCCTAGAAATTAGAAAGTTTAAATACAAATTTACCATGTCCCATTCTGCACAGATATAAGGTCCAGCTCTTAGTATTACCAACAAGCCAATTTCATTAGCTAGCTGCAGGAAATATTCTATATCTCTGTCACCAGAGAAGTTATATACTCCTGGTTTGAATTCATGGTAGTTCCATGGCACGTACCTGTGAAGAAAACACCATCCATAAGAAGTGACTTAGACTAGAATGAAAAAGGAACGCCAAATAATGACTTAATCTAATGCCAAGGAAACAAACTATTTGCACCTCAACTTTACATTTCTGTAAAGATGTATTTACTTCCAGACTAATAGAATTCAAGAATTTAGGACCTAACTCCTGTAAGGCACTTCTAGAAGCTGAAGATGCTAAAGTTAGCACCAAGTATGATCAGGAACTTAGAAGGGAAACAGATATCTCTATTTTTTCATGTAGTCAGTATTTTTTGCACATACTCTTCCTTTCTAACAGTATCAATGTCATAAAATATATTGAAAGCAAAAATAATTCATTGTGCATCCTCATCTAGCTTCAAAACTGTGAAAAGTCATTGTGAAACAGAAGTGGTGGGTAGTCAAGCAGAAAGCCTCTCACACAGCACTTCTAGGATTTTTTTTTTTTTAAAGGTAAAAGTTTTTATGTTTTGTAAAAAAAAGCCAAGAGAACAATGCAGTGCCAATAATACCTTTTGTCGATAGAGGAAAAACAAGAACCAGTACATGAGTGGATTACATAAATGTATGTATTTAAAAGTTATATACTACTTACAAATCTGGAGAATTTCTGATATTTTTCAGAGTAGCAGCCGTGTTAGTCTGTATCAGCAAAAAGAACAGGAGTACTTGTGGCACCTTAGAGACTAACAAATTTATTAGAGCATAAGCTTTCGTGGACCACAGCCCACTTCTTCGGATGCATATAGAGTGCATCCGAAGAAGTGGGATGTAGTCCACGAAAGCTTATGCTCTAATAAATTTGTTAGTCTCTAAGGTGCCACAAGTACTTCTGATATTTTGTAACACAAGGGAGGAATCTGCACAATTTTCTGTGCAGCCAAGATGCATCCTTTCAGCTTTGCAAGTAATTTTAATTGCCTTCCCAACCTATCTAAAATGTTTCCAATATCCTTATTACTTGGCTCTTCTATAGCCAAGGATTTGAATATGAATGGAAGCACGTTAAATGTCAGTTTTGTTTTCTTGCCTGGATTTGAAAGGCTAATGAGGGGCAAGCTGACTGCTTCCATTTAAGATAGGATCATTAAAGCTGACAAAATAAATAAATAAAAAGCTACACCCTTACTTTTAAAACACATTCATCGTCCCACAAGTTAAAGCCACTGAAAGAACACATATACCACCATCACTATCGTGATGAATCAGTGTTTTTTTCATCGTTTACCATGTCACTACTACTGCTGAAAAGGGTTCTTTTGCTTTCTACATTAAAACACTTTGCCGTTGCTTAGACTATATTCTTTATGAAGTGGAGAACAGTAGCACATCCCAGGTTGCTGAACCGGCCACATAATATCTGTTCTGTGTTCTCTCTTCCAGTTGCCTACAAAGTGGGGGAGTCAGTTTAAAAACCAACAGTGTAACATTAAAGCCCTTAAAAAGATACAAGGTTTTTTACAAAACTCCTGGAATTATTTTATTTTAAGAACTAATATCTACATTAAAAAAAAATAAAAAGTACTGAAACTTCATTTCTTGGAGAATGAGTTTCCAAGGTATAAATGTATCTGCCACCAGCTAACAAAATTAAAAACAAACAAACAGACTATGATGTTCAAACGTCCTTCATATAAATTGAGAGCAGCCAACAGTATCCGTTGGTTCTTCAAAGAAGCCTTTTTGCTACTAGTTTCTCCTGTGTTGTAAATATCTGGCTCCATCTAGTGGTTAGTTACTTAACTGCATCTTTCGAAAAATCACCTGTAGTCTCAGTCAGGGATTTTCAAACTCCTGTTTTTTATAGTGCAAACAACACTGTAAGAGAGATTGTCTTATATACCAATATTTCTCCAATGCATGAATACACATGCTATCTTCTCTCCAATTCATGATCATCTAACAACCCTTTGGCAACTACAC
This sequence comes from Malaclemys terrapin pileata, assembly GCF_027887155.1. Taxonomy (NCBI): domain Eukaryota; kingdom Metazoa; phylum Chordata; order Testudines; family Emydidae; genus Malaclemys; species Malaclemys terrapin. Next base: position 204,288,667 of record NC_071506.1, on the reverse strand, counting down.
CAACAGTTTACACAGAAAGGCAATGTCAGGAAAGTATTTATGTTTAGCTGTCTGTGAATACAGCAATTGCAATCTCCATGGAATACTGAAGTTCCAAGAGTCAAGCTGCAGCCATTCATCCCATGAAACATGGAAGCTCTGCTGGGCATGCAAGGAGTTCCTTGAGACACAGCTACTTCCCTCAGAATTTGAGCTTCCATAAAAATAACTCTCCACAGTCTATATTGTTAACTAAATCAGTAAAGTACTTACTTAATGGTAAAACTAGAAGTAAGCAGGAATTTTCACAGGGGAACAGTTTGTAAAATCCGTTTGAAGTTTACTCATCTTAGCCAAGTTTTATTAGTGGAGAAAAAAAAAATCCACTCAATCTTCCTCCCCACCCTCCCATTAACTAAAAACCCACACAAGCCACATCCAAGTTTTCTTTTGTCAGTGTGAAAAGTTACCATTAAGTCCCATTAATCAAAATTTGCTTGCCTGGCTACCTGCAAAGTTTCTGATTGATTTTATATATAAACACACACACACACACACACCAGCAACAGAGTTCCTGGGACTTACCTCAGACATCCTCCAACCTGAAAGGCAGCAGCCCCACCCACCTGAGGCTAGTCCAAGGAAAGCATATGGAAAAGAACAGTAATGGTAGTGAAGAAAATTATGCGACCCCTTACACACCGATTTCCATGGGTGCTTCAGGGCTCAAGCACCCACCGAAAAAATAATAGGGGGTGCTCAGCACCTGCAAAGCTGGATTAATATTTTGTGGGCTGCAGTGCCTGGACCATGGCCCCGCCAACCTCTTTTTCTTCTCGGCCTCTTCCCTCCAAGGCCCCACCCCTGCTTGGCCTCTGCACCTTGAGGCCCCGCCCACTGCTTGCACGGGGGAGGGGAGAGGAGTGAGCAGAGAGGCGCACCCACTGGCAAAAACAAAAGTCAGCACCTGTGCGTGACCCCCCATCCCACTGTAAATGTGCTCCTGTGGCACAGGTAAGAAAAGTACTTTAAGAAGGTACCTATCAGTCATCCCTGAACTAGTAGCAACCGCTACATACTCAGGGAATACCTCTGCAGCCCTACTTTCCTTTCTTTGCAAGAGCACATGCCTCATAGAGCCACCAATGGACACTAGCACTCCAAGCATCCTGTGTAGCCTTTCGCTAAGTGAGGGAAAAGGGAAGGATGGGAGCCACAAAACAAGAAAGCAGTGAAAACAAACACCACACAGAGAAATTTTAAAAAGATGAGTAGGGAAAAAGAACGGGAAGAAAGAGAAAATAGCAGGATAAAAACGCAATAATTTTGCCAGGACACAGCATGAGGCGAGGTAGGAAGGAGCCACCCGTCTGCCAGTCGATCACACAAAGGAAGATCCATCAGAAAAACCAATGACCTATTGTACAGAATAATAGAGAGAAGATAAAGGATCTCAAAGGAACAGGAAAGAGAAAGCATTTGAAATAGCAGGAAAGGAACAAAAAGGTTTAAAGGAAAGAAACAGAGCAGAAAAGTGAGAGAGAATCAGAGGGGAACATATAAGAAACTCTGGAGATCGTGAGCCATAGAGGCAGCACATACTACTACACCTAGGTTGGTAGTCAAGGTTAGGACACAGGGGAAAAGAAGAGCAATCAGACCAACTGTTGACACTGTGTAGATTCATTTAACAATTTGGGATTACTGTTATTGCAATTTATAACCAAATTTAAAAGTAACTATTCATACACCTTGAAGCAACATCTCCAGGAGCCACCCAGCAAATACTCTACTAATCGCTCTTTTTTGGTGTGACAGGAGTCATTGGCTACTGGCTTAGATTAATAAAAGAGCAGCAGTCCAAGAGCTCTAGAAATACAAGTATGTTTTTGTAACTCACTAAATAAAGATGGACTCAACCCCCAAGGAGACAGTCTGGACCCATCAAACAAATCCCCTTTCTCATCCACTCACCCACACTCACTCATCCATCCCCCTCACAGGGCTCTTTAGAAAACAGACAAGCTGTATGGTGTCAGATGGGAGCGAGTAAGTTCCAAACATGCAGGCACTCCCCACCTGCTCATGAACATATACGTGGGCTAGTGTGTCATAATTTATCTCAACTGCCAAGTTGTAATACAAGGAGAGAAGCAGTTTAAGATACAGGATCCAAATCATAAAAAGCTTTGTAGATTAGATTAGGCATAGCAAGTAGAGCGCTATATAACTTGTTTCAGTTTGAAGTGGAGCATTTGTCAGCTCAGCTACATATTTGCAGCGCTCCTGGATTCTCTAGGGTGTCGTCAGCTATAATCAAAAAGAGGTTGCCTTGTACACTTAGCTTGCCTACCTCTCCCTCGTTGTTCTGGTTTAAGACTGCTCCCAAAAGTCAATAGTTACTTACGTTTGAATAGCATCAAGCCCTGCCATCTTCATCTTCAACAGACGGTCTTTCCAATAGTACCGGGGCACACGGGAGTAATGAATGCTGCCCGAGATGTAGCGGAATGGTTTCCCATCCTTGAGGAAGTAGTTCTTGTCATAATCGATCCCAAAACTCCTCTGGGATGCATTCTGTGTATCAAGAAGATTACAAGGTGTGAACTTCAACCTCCATGAAAAGGACAACAGTTTTCTGTTAAAATATCCTGCTTATTAAACTCTTCAGTACACTAGGTGTCTGGGATGTTTCGAAGCACAACCTGCAGTGATATTATATTGACAATGCAAGGTCCCGTCCACCCCACCCTTGCTAAAAAAGAGTCCACCTTCACCTAGTAGGCCACGCCTGTCAGGGCACATGTGCTGCAGAGATCAGGAATGGGAGGGGATTGGGCAATCCTGGGTCTTCATTTCTGGGGCGCATTTTTGGACTGCTTGCCTCAGTTGGTGCAATTTGATCTACTCCAAAAAGATAAGATGTTGCTCTTCAGTGGGACATGATTTTAAGACCTTTCAGTGGTAAGTCAAGTACTATTTCAAGGGACTGCTTCAGAGGCTGATAAACCCTCCCACTCCTCCTCTTCCAGTTGGCAGCAGAATTTTAAATATGAAGCTCCCCAGAGTTGCTTCCAGCACATGCCAAATGAGCTGAGCTAAGCAAGAGCAAAGGAACCACAGCAGACTTGTAGGCCAAGCAGTGATGGCAATATTTAATGCTGCATTGAAGTGGCTTGGTTCTCCACTGCCTTTCACCTTAGATAGTCTTTCGTCTGCATCAAGCAGATGTAAAGCATCATCACTCTGGGCTGGTAGCATCACTTTGCACAGGTCTACCGGACTACACAAGGTAGAGGACAGCGAGAGTCAGGAACAAGGAACCTGAACTGATTCAGAGACTTCTAAAGACTCATTCAACACATCAAGTCACTGATCAATTCATTCACACTTTGGAAAGGGAATGAATTGCAATGACCCTTCTCCTGCTAAATTTCACATTGAAAACTAAAAGGCGCAACCAGCCCTGAGTACTGACACAGACATGTCACAAACTCCATGTGCAAGAGTATGTTATCTGAAAGGTTTAAGAGCTTAGTTCCTAATAAGTGGGGGGCTGTTCAGTTGCCCATGCTCTTAAATTTCCATTTGTCTCTAAATTAAACAATGTAATCGACTTTCAGGAGGGGTGAAGGAAGGAGAATTGTTCAGACACATGGCCAAAAAAGAGACAGCAAACTTCTGCCAAATAAGATATATTATCTATGAAGTTAAAAAGACAAAGCAATGTATATTGCAACCAAACCCCTACCTTATACTCTAAGACAGTGGTTCCCAAACTGGGATTTGTGAACCCTTGGTGGTTCACGAAATGTATCAGGGGGTTTTCAGAAAAAAATTCTGTAATGGCGGACAGAGGGACCCCAGGCCCTGTGGGGCGCTGGGGCCGGCAGCTCCAACCCCATGACCACGACTACATGGCAGAAGTTTAAGCTTTGTTGTAGTCGTGCGTTGTTTGCTTAGACTGCTCAAGGTCCGAATGCTTGTGGGAGGAACTTCTTAAATACCTTCATGCTGTTTCATGAGGAAACATGTAGGAGGCTTAATCGAAGGGATATGAGCTACAAGAGTGAAATCTTGGAAGAGTATTGCCGTTTTCGTAATGCAATAAAATTAATAATAATGAAATAATAAATAGTGTGTAATAAGCATGTCATAAATCATTTATTTCAAGATCACTGCTTCTATAATTTAGAACTCAGGTAAGGGAGAAAATCCCTGGAAATATTCATTTTTAGGAGGGAATTCGCAAGGTTTGATATTTTCGTGAAAGGGGTTCATGAGTTGTTAAAGTTTGGGAACCACTGATCTAAGACAATTACCAATAAATTTACACTAGCACTCCATGTAATACTGGGTACTTCTGTAGCCCCTTTCAGCTGAGGATCTCAAAGCAATTCACAAGCAGTGAGCTTAGCCTCATCACACCCTTGTATGATTAATATCTCCATCTAGCAGATGGAAAAACTAGAACAGAGAGTTAAGGGCCAGATTCTGATATCTTAACTCCATAAATATAGGTTCACTCCTCAAGGGCTTCCATTGACTTTAGTGAGGTGCTACCCAGGATCAGTACGGGTACTAGAATCTGACCTTAAGTGACTTGGCAAAGACTGATTACACAGGAAGTCATTGACAGAGCCAGGAACAAAATCCAGATTGTTCTACAATCCTACTTCTGTGCTTTTAAAGGGACACTGCACTTTACATTTTGTAATTTTGAGGGGGGGAAATCAATTAAAAGTATTTTTAAAACTATCAACCCTTTCACTTTGCCTCCTCGCAGTGTCTGAAACCCTGCAGTGCTGGGAACCTGAAAGAGAAACAGACTGCATACACAAAAATGATACTGACTTTATTTTCATTCTCTAAACAGAGAGAAGAGAGTAACAAACTGACCAATGAATTGGACTTTTATAATTTTCACTTTTAATAATCTAAGCTGTTAGCACCAAGATACAGATATTTGTTTACAACATTTTACTTTTGAATTAACAGTACACTTTAACCACTAGACAGATGCTTTCCTGTTCCCACGTACACCCATTTCCTTGTTTCAACCAGATTTCTTGCATGCGGGTATTGTTTTCAGGTCATTCACCTTCAAACATGACCTTTCCACATTTCCGCGCGCACACACACACACACAATCATCTTTATGTAGCATCAGGTGGTAGGTCAGAAGTCAAAACACAAAATGGACAAAGCAGCAGCATACTTGTCCAATTGAAACAGACCTTTTAAATTGAGTGAATTTAATGCAGCTGAAAGGCAATGGCCTACTTTAATTCTGGAAGGGTGGGCCCAAGTCAACACAGGACAAAACATTCACACCCTCAACTGAGGGAGGGGCCACAGACCCCAGAAAATAGATTCAGTGGAAAAACAAATGGTAAATCAGGAAAACTGGGGGATGAAATAAAAAACAAGGATACTGGATGCGGGGCACCAAGTAGCGAACCCTGAACACCACCAACTGCTCCGCAAAGAAGTCAGTGGAAACCACCCAGAGGAATTCTACCCAGATGTGAGAGACAATTAGGGAACAGTAGGCCCCACAGCAACAGAAAACCTCCCCACTGAGCATCCACCTCCCGGCCAGATGGATGGCCATCCCAGCCAATGCCAGGAGAAGGTGAATGCGGGGGTCCCATGACTTTGTGTGGCTACGGACAAGGAATCCATAGAAGAAAAGATGTGGGGAAGTGCAGCCAGCACCTCAGCAGGTGGTTTTGCAGGAGGTGGAACAAGGGTCTGGTGCAGGTTGGCATGTGCCAAGGTTGTCCCTGCGCTGCAAAACAGGGCAATTGCCCCTGAGGACTTCACAAAAACAGTGTCAACACCATTGCTTGACATCTGTGATAACTAAAATGCATTTGGTGTGGATATCTGATGGATTCTTAACCTCTGCAGACTTCTCAAGTTACTGCTGTCTTCTCCCCGTTGGTATTTGGCTCTAGAGTTCCTCAACAAGCAAACTCTCTCCAATCAAGAGCAGTACCAATTTCTTTTTAACTATAGTTTGTGTTTTAAAATTCTCTACTGCAGCTATCAGGAAATGAGGGACCATATTGCCTAAATAAAAAATTCCTAAAGTGTAGCTTGAGAGAAGATTTTAGCCAGAATTGAAGGAAAGAAGAAGGAAAAGGGAGTTGGGGGGTAGGGGAAGGGAAGAGAGACAGCATCAAATGAAATCTAGTACGCTGGAGGAGGAGAAGAAAGGGAATGAGTTAAATAAGTACACTCAATAGGCAGGAGTAACCTGGAAACATAGAGCTGCTGAGAGACTATGGTGATGGAAGCACTAGAGAAAGAAACCCAGGAACTGGGCCAGTTCTAGGATCCCATTATTGGGGGTGCAAGCAGTTACTTTGGGACCCATGCATGTCACTATTTAAAAAACCAACCTTCCACGCTAGACAGTGGGTGGGATAATAACAGCTAATTAAATGTGTATTTGCAATGCAACATGACAGCAAAAGGAGCCAATGCGATTTTAGGCTGTCTACACAAACAGCATGTCACACACCAAAAAGGTAACAGTTAACATGGCTCTGGTATGACAGCACCTGGAGTATGTTCAGGGCTGGGCACAATATTACTAGAAAGAAAAAAAGAGCCTCGCCACCCTTAAAGTTAAGGGTGATGAAGGTAGGGTGTGAATTTACAGTGCAATAGCTCTTCCTAAATCACTCCAGAAAAAGAGTGCCCACAAATGGAATTAAGAGTGCTTCATTCCCATTTCGTTTAACCCACTTTCAAAGTTAATCAGGAACAACTCCATGTTGTAGATGAGCTGAAGTGCAACAGAGTAACAAAGACAAAGTGGAAGGAGCTCAGAGGAGCAACAAGAACTCTCAGAATGCTAGAGGGAAAGATTGAGAGGAACACACATAGTTCAAGAGTACCACTTAGGGATAGGGAAATGTGATACGAGTGCAAACTCCAAGGGTGGGGGAGGTATTTAGTGAGGTGCAGTTAGGATAAAAGGGTGCAAATAAGGAAAACCTAAAATGAACTTGAGGAAAAACATCCTGGCAGCACTTCAGAACAAGGCCATGTCTACACTACAAACTGTGGAGTATGAAAGTTACCTTGATGTGCAGCCACTGAAGTTTGTATATCGCTGGCACAGGTGCACACTTTGCTGCTTGTGTTGCTGCTGCGCGTACTCACCAGAAGTGAGTGTGTTGATGTAAAGTGTGGTGCACTATGGGTAGGTATTTCAGTGTGACACACACTGCCATCCAGTGCAATGCCTTTTGGGAAATTTTCACAATATGTTGTGGGATAGAAGTGACTCACTCAGGGATCTCTGGGAGCTAGGGAGTCAAGTTTCCAGCATGTGAGACAAAGGGGAATAAGCTGCTGCTAGGGTGGAGGACGGTCATGAAGCAGCTGACTGCTGAGTTTGAACAGCCAGAATCAAGGGCTATTACAAGAGCTCAACATGGTGCTATGGAGTGAAGGAGGCTTTGAAAGAGCCCTTTAGCAGTCAGCCACAGTAGTGTTCTGTGATGTAGTGTTCTCTGGGCCTGGAACTTCAGGTGCTGCTCAGAATTGTGTAGTGCTTGCTATATATTCATAAATATGACTGGCTGTTTTCCTGGAGCTATGAATACTTGAATACTATGGTGCTTGCTGTACATTTACAAGGACTGTTTGCTTTGAATACCGCTATGCATTCTGCAATATTTGTTGTGAACTAATAAACATCATTTGATTCTCCAAAAACATTTATTAAGTGGGAAAAACCGTACAAGAGTCAATGTACAAAAACCCCCACAAGCAATGCAATACAAACGTGTAACATAACGAGGTGAAAACAAATGTTTACTTCCTTTCTAATTTTATGTCCGTTTGAATGCACAAATGTAGTACATTGTAGTCGTGGTCCTCATAGGTCAGTGTATGTGAAGCTATGATTTTCTTTGCTACCCCACCTCCCTCCTTCCCCACATGGAATGATAGAGGCAACGATCCGCCCCATGATGCCATGTGGTATGTTGTGGGGTGTAGGAACAGTGACCATGAAGTTCTCCAAATAGTGCAAAGGATGGAGAATCCAAGATTTTGGGACCTGCAGGACAACCAGCAGCATTTGAATCTGCTGTCTGAGAAGACCAATTATGTCCTAACGCATTTCCCACTCCTTATCCTGCTTGGACTCCTGGGCCTTTTTCCCTGTCCTCTCTGTCTTTCTCCTTGCTGTTGGTCGTACGGCTCTCCGAGCCCTTTGTTCATGGTCCGATGCAGCACTGGCTGACAGGATCTTGTAGAATACGTCTTCCTCAGTCCTCTTCTTTCTCCTCCTCCTCAGGATCAGGCGTTCTGCAGGTGTGGAGGGGGAACTCCTCAAGGCGGCCACCCTAGAAGGTGCTGATAAAAACAGACAGATGTACCATTGGATTTACAGACACAAGGGAAAGGGCAAGATAAGTTTCAAAACTCCCTTCCCTTATTCCCATAAACATTTTTAAAAAAGACATGCTTATTGGCCCTTCTGCTTTGGAGCAACTCAGCACAGCACCACTCTCCAATCCCAGACATGGTGAGTACGGCGTGCCGGGGTGGGGGATGTTCCGTCGTATGAAGCTATATAATTTTGGTCCCTATTCCAGTACAGGGCACTGAGCACTGGCACTATTTTCCACAGGCAGTGGTGCTTTAAGCTGATGTCTCACTCTGGAAGGTATCAAAGGCACAGAGAGCACAGCTACTACTGGCTTCCTGAAGCAACCCAGACCCATATGTTGCTAGCCTGTTTACTGCAATGGTGCCAGCTAAAGTCATCATGGAATGGCATGGGGAAATGTCCTGCCATGGAGGAAGAAATAAGGCTGTCATCCCTAGCAATCGTTGGGAAAGGACTGAAGAGTACCTCCATGAAAGTTTCATCAAGATCGCTCAGGAGGATAAAAGGGACATCCCTACGCACAACACCAAGATGCTGCACATGTCATTACCCTGTAGGGTTAGGCTGGGGACAAGTAGATAACTCTACCTATATTTTTTGTACCGCTACTTCCTCTTGTATGAACAAATGAAAAGTCGATACCTGTCTCTTGTTAACTTGGGGTTGGGCCAGGTTCCATCTTTAAATTTAAAGAATGTACAGAAAAATGCATGTACACACTTAACCGAGTTCCCTTCCCCTTCAGCAGGCTCATCAACGCTCACCTGGTGGCACTGGCTAAACTGTGTCAGAGTCTCATACAGGTCCTGGCTTGCTGCATGACTGGAATCCCCTGCTGTGTCTCCCCCACACTCCTTCCTCCTCGCTGTACATGTCTCGGTCTTGGGCTCCTCGGAGGTATCCACAGTGGTCTGCGGGGTGCTGGTGGGGTCTCCGCCAAGTATGCCATGCAGTAACTTGTAGAAGCAGCAGGTCTGAGGCACAGCACCAGATCTATTGTGGCGCTCCCTGACCTTGTGGCATCCTGTGAAGTTCCTTCACTTTCATGCGGCACAATCTCTTCTCCCCACAGGCCCAGGAGATCCAAAGCACCTGTCTACTCCAGCCTGGAGCACATCTAATACCTCTCTGTCTGTGTGGGGCCAGCACAGTTGGCTGGGCAGTTGCACACAAGAAGGGAGAGCTGCTAGGTGTGTTTACCAACATCTGCACTCAGGAAAAGGCATCTCAACATGTGAGGGGGAGGGAGGGAGGATGTTGAAAGGTGGGGGTGGCTTCTGGTATCTGTGACCCCTAGGCAGTGGAGTTTAAAATTGTAACCAGAGTGGTCACTGTTGCAGAGAATGGGACATTGTGGGACAGATGCTGAAAGTCTGTTAGAGTTGACACAGGTCATTCAGTGTCTACACTCGCACTGCATTGACCTCAGTAGGACAACCATGGTTCCACACCATTTGGGGAGGTGGTTTGACTGTGTTGACATAACAAGGCACTTACATCATAAGAATGGTCCTACTGGGTCAGACCAAAGGTCCATCTAGTCCAATATCCTGTCTTCTGACAGTAGCCAGTGCCAGGTGCCTCAGAGGGAATGAACAGAACAGGTAATCATCAAGTGATCCATCCCCTGTCGCTCATTCCCAGCTTCTAGCAAACAGAAGCTAGGGACACCATTCCTGCCCATCCTGGCTAAAAGCCATTGATGGACCGATCTTCCATGAATTTATCTGGTTCTTTTTTGAACCCAGTTATGGTCTTGGCCTTCACAACATCCTCTGGCAAGGAGTTCCACAGGTTGACTGTGCATTGTGTCAAGAAATACTTCCTTTTGTTTGTTTTAAACCTGCTGCCTATTAATTTCATTTGGTGAGCCCTAGTTCTTGTATTACATTGGCTGGAGACAAATTGGAGTGTAGACACATGCACAAATAATGTGACACAAGGTAACTTATGTCAACCTAACTTTGCAGTGTAGACCAGGCTTTAGAACAGCCTCCCAAGGGAAGTAGCTGAAGCCCCATCACTTACGGGAGATTTAAAACTAGACAGGCTAAAGTGATCCTGTATTGACCGGGAACTGGAACGGACGATCAAATAGGTCTTTTTTTTCCAATCTAACGCCTATAAATCAAAAACCCATCCATAGGATGTGAACAGAATCTGGTCCAATAAGAGATATTACCTCACCCACCTCATTTCCCTCTAAAGCAAGACTACAGACAAGGAGGCAATGAATAGCTGGATAATGGAAGCTATTTAGGCCCTGATCCTGTAAACATTTAAGCACATGCTTAACCTTATTCACGTGAGCTGTTCCATAGAAGTCAAAGGAACTACTTGCATGAGTTAACACACATGCTAAAGTGTTTTCAGGATCAGGGCCTTAGACAGCTGAAGGGTAAAGCAGCGGATCACCAAGTATTTTAGAACAAAAATAACTCAAAAGCCTGGAGTCTTATCCTAGGAGTTACTTTTCTATAAACAGTCCCCCTCCTAGCTGTACTACCTCCCAACTACTGAATCTCAAGCCATCAGAGAATGCCCAAGTAAGTGTCAGATTGATGATTTTTATTTTAAGTCTGAGTGGAATGATGTAGCTGTTCATTTGCAATCTCCACCTCAAGTCACAGAGATCCTTCCACTGTATATGAATGGAAACACAGTGTATGTTCCATGGGGAAAACATTCATAAGCACCACCACCAGTAAACAGAAAGTGTTGCACATTCTGGTCATGCCTCAAATGCAAGTTCAGTGCCACTGCTGGAGCAACAGTTTCAGAATTACCATCATCATTAAACTAGGGCTTAGACCCTGGGCACAGTAACAGTGTTTCACTATCCTATTAATAAAATTACAAACAACAGCAAACAACTATGTTAAAAGAACATTAAGATTCTAAAGTCAATCACGAAAAAACTAGAAAGTGCCAGAACTAAGGTTGCTCCTTATCTATGCAACCTTAATTCGACCCTTGTGCATACACGTGATGATACAGTCTTCAATTACAGGACCACAGAGTGGATAAAAATCATTTTTTTAAAAACATTAAAATCGTTTTTAAAATGGGATTTTTTGATAAAAACTTTTTAAGGAAAAAACCTATCTAAAGGTAGTTTAATTAAGATATATTATAGCTCAAAGGTATCTCATCATGGAACAGGGATTATAAATTCTAATTCTATAGTATGAGACAATATATTCATGTAATGTTTGAGAAAAGTTTTGTAAATGAGTTCTAATAGTTCATGGATTAGGGACCCAATCTTATGGGGTTCCATAGACTTCGTATCGATTTAGGTTAATCTTTCTATCTACCCAATGGAACTCAGTGCTCAGTCTAGAAGATACCATCAGACTTGCTTAGTTTTGCAGTTCTCAAACTGTGGATTTCTGTCTCCAGAGGTAACATGCTTGTTAACAGCAAACATGGTTTTAAATAAATAGATAAATATATAGAGAGAAGTGAGAAATAACAGATCTCAACTCTATTGTCCCTCTGCAAATTTCTGTACACAGAGTCAATCCCTTACCTCTCTGTAAAAGTGCAGAGTTTCAAAAAGTTCAATAAATAGAAGATTGTTGGGGGCGGAACAGATCTGGACAAGGAGAAGTCTGGAGATAAATGCGAGAAGTGAGGGACATATGCTTGTTTTGTTAAAATAATATATGTTTGCTGTTGAAGAAAAAAATCCAAAATACTTAATGTTGTTTTAGTTAAAACAATTTAAATGTCTGTCTGGTGATGTTCTCCTCCTAATACAGCCTGGCAAGAAAATCCTCCAAATATTAATGATTAACCTGTTGAATTGGAGATATTTATGAAGTCATTGAGAGGTGAACTATCTGCTTCAATTACCTTTGGTAAATGAAATAACCAAACAATCAATCATTCATTTTCTGATATAGCTGTAAAACTAATCTGAAAAGTTCTCAAAATAAATCACTGTTTAAAAACGTATAGTCTGTAGTTTCTAAAAATGAAACCTACATCTGAGTTGTGAAAAATATGTATTAAGATAACAACCAACAAGAATGCACTTTTATGTAGAAAACCATGCTTAAAATCGAGTCTTCCTGACTGATGATTTAAATCAAATTGATTTAAATCAAATCCAACCTGCAGGATCATATAATATTTTTCCACAGGACTACTGCCTCATTTAACAGTTTTTTGTTTGTACTTTAAATTTTTAAAAAACACAAAAATTCGATCGTACAGAACCATACTGACCACCACCCCCATTTTATCTGCAGGGTTGGGACTTTTAGAGTCACAAACAGACCTCGATTACTTGAGCTAATGGATTAATTGGTACTAGTAGAAAGCTGTTATTTTCTATGTGGTCCTACCACTAGATGGGTTGGAGACACATTCCACCAGTAGATTTCACAGCCTGCTACATAGCAAAGGAATGTTGAAACTCTGAAATAATGGGGGTCCAATTTCAGGTTCTTTAGGAAGTAGCGCTCTAAACCCTTCTGCCCCAATCCTCACCCCCACCCCCAGCTGATTCACCTGTCTCCTCCCCCACTGCAATCCCCTCATCCCCTGCTAGGGTGACCAGATGTCCCGATTTTATAGGGACAGTCCCGTTTTTTGCGTCTTTTTCTTACATAGGCTCCTATTACCTCCCACCCAGTGTCCTGATTTTTCACATTTGCTGTCTGGTCACCCTATCCCCTGCCTCCTGTCCCCTCCTTGCTCCCCTGCCTGCCACAGGGAACCTTCCCCACACCCTGTTCTTCACTCCTCTTCATGAGTCAGAGGCTCTCTCGCTCTCTCTCTTCCTCCCTGCTTAAGCGCCAAGCAGGGGGAGCACTGAGCAGACAGGAGAGGCAGTCTCTCTGCTCTCAGTTCTGATGCCTGGTATCACAGTTTAAGAGCTGCTCAGATCCTGGGGTGGAGCATCATATTCAGTGTGGATGGAATCGTCAGAGAATTTAACAGACAAACTCACAGGTCTCTACTGAGCATGTAGAAACAAAAGGCACATTGCTGGCACCAGGGTAACGCCCCTGTCAAAATTTCAAGACCCTGTTCCACAGCATGAACTTGCAAGAGCTTCTCAGTTGAACAGTCATACAATTTTTTTAAACATGTGTAAAAAATTTTCCCCAACCTCATTCCCGGACATGTCTGAGCTAAAGTTTTCTCAAAAAATTCAGCCTGAGGCACATCAAAGCAGTGTCAGGCAATCTTAACTATTGGTGGCACCACCCATGCCATGTGGAATTAATTGCAATCAAGTCTGTGTGCTTAATGGGGACCCACTACTTAGGTCAGGCCTGCACAACATGCGGCCCGGGTGGGCTCACTGTGCAGCCTGCGGGGGGTGAGTAGGCAAGCAGCGGGTGAGGGAGGGGGGCTGAGGAGGCGAGCGGGCGGGCAGTGGCGGGGGGGGGCTGAGGAGGCAAGCATGTGGGCAGTGGCGGGGGGTGAGTAGGCAAGCCGGGGGGCTGTGGAGGCAAGCAGGCGGGCATTGGCGAGGGTGAGTAGGTGAGCCGGGGGAGGGGGGGGGCTGAGGAGGCAGGCGGGCAGTGGGGGGGGGGGGGCAGGTGAGCCGGCGACTGAGGAGGCGAGTGGGCAGGCAGTGGCAGGGGGGCAGGTGAGCCAGCGGCGGGGGTGGGGGGCTGAGGAGGCGAGCGGTGAGTTGGTGGCTGACCTGTTCTACTGATCTGGTCTGGCTCCAATCCCCTCTCCAAGGGTTGCAGCGGTCTGGAGGTGCCTGCCTTCCACGCCTTCCTCATTCATTCAACAGGGCAATTGATTACAAAGTGGGGGGAAGATCTTATTCTACTTCTAGCAAAAAGAGTGTTCTTTTACCTTAATTATACTACCTTAGGGGTCCGCTATAACATATTACCAAGGTTCAATAACGCTGTTTCGATGAGGCAGCGCTAGGGAAGGAGGGTTTGTTTCTGTGGGGCGGGCGGCACTGGGGGGGGGTTGTTTCGGGGGGGCTGGGCAGCACTGGGGGGTTGTTTCAGGGGGGCTGGGTGGCACGGGGGGGGTGTTGGGTGGCGCTGGGGAGGGGTTTGGCGGCGCTGGAGTGGGGTTCGGCCCTCAGCTGTTTTCTTTGGAGTAATATGGCCCTTGCTGCTTTACGAGTTGTGCAGGCCTGACTTAGGTACTGATCCTATAGTCTTTACATAGGCACAGCTCCCATTTAAGTCCATGGAATTTTTCCTGCAGGATATGGCCCCTACCATATGAATAAACATGTCCATGTTTATCTGCCTCTCCTACTGTTCTGTTTAACTCTCGGTGGTGTGGTAAGAGGATGCAGCCATCTTTTTTATGACCATCATACAACATATGATCCAACTCCAGGCACAACACATTAGATCCCCTCCTTAACAACAGACAGACTCCCCCTCAGCCTGTCCTCACCACCACCACCCCCCAAATATAAAACCCAACTAAGAACCACTCATACATTCTGCTCTCCCTCCCCTTCATCTTTAATATTCCTCATCTCCATCCCTGCAATCACATTATATGACTCATCTCCCCAACCTGATAACACTGGACTCACTGTTCCCAGCCTGGATGTATTAAACACAGGTTTAATACACTGAAATTTCCTTTTCACTTGCACTCAGGAATATAAAAAAAAATCAAATTGAATGATCATTACAAAAGACACTTGTCTCCACCTGTGAACAATATTAACTTTTTATTAATTGCTTGGAACAGTAACAATCTTAGTGTTCAATGCATTCATTATATCAGTACTATGATTTATAAATATGCATATTGATTCTCCAATGTATATGGTTTATTTTCACAAAAAGTGATCATAGGATTTGGGTATGGCTGCAATGGCACTCCGAGTAGCCTTTTCAATAATTTTGCATTCTAGTAGAAAAGAAATCAAGAACAACAAAAATATTTAATTAAACCCCAAAGAAATAGTCACAATTAAAGACAACAAAAATAGATGAAAAAATGGTCAAAATATTCACAGAACAATTTAAAAAATCACCTGCTTATTTGTGGTAGGAGTCAATTCTCCATACTGATTTTTGTGCACATTTGTGTTTTCTTGGAAAGGGCAAGAGAGGAATAGAGAAACTGACATTTCCGTGCTCACTGAGAAGCAGACACTGAAGCAAACCACAATGCCCACCTCCCATGGAAGGTAATTAGCTAGACAATTAGCTGCATAACATAGCAATAATCCTCAAATAATTTAATGATTAGAAAAGATGTGGCCAAGAGAGAATGCTTTGCACTACCAAGTGGGAGACATGGATTTTAACTCAGGTCTTTCACTGACACATCACTGGGGGCTATCTACACAACTCATGCTGGTCAGGTAGCAGCAATACTAAGTCAACCAGGGAAAGAGCAGTCAGAGAAACATAAGGCATACACACACAAAGTGTATGAAATGTATGGGGGTCAAGTTATGTTTTGGGATCCTCAAATGAAAGGTGCTCCATAAATACAAAACATTTTGTGAAAGTGCAGGGTATTATCACTGTTTTAGACATTGGGAAACTGGGGAGAAGTGGTCCAGTGGTTAGGGGGTTAGCTTGGGACTTGGATTCAGTTCCCCATCTCTGCCACAAGTTTCCTCTGTCTCTGTTCCTCATCTGCTAGAATGTCTCTACTCTCACAGGGTTGATGTGAAGAAGATTGTGAGGTGTTTCAGATACCCCAATAACGGGGGGCCATCTGAGTTAGAGGCACAGGAAGATTTAATAAAGATGTTGATTTGCCCAGAGCCAATTGTCAAGAACAAGAGGGTGCACAGTTTTGGTGGGTGAGAAACAGCTAGACAGTGTTTATATGAGGAGAGAGAATCCTGTATCAGGTTAAAGAGTTAAAGGGACACTGCCAGATTAAAAAATTAAAAATCCCATATGCTATTAGTAATTATGGCTCTCAGATTAGTACACCTGGGGAAAGAGTGAAAAAAGAGTCTTATTTATTTTTGCACTTCAGTCAGCTTGGACAGCAAGTACAAATTAATTCCACTTCAATTTTTGATTCTCATGCCCTAGAACAATGTGGGAGAACCAAAAACAATCTGATTTAATTTATATTAAAAACCCAAACAATTATTAATTTAGCTATATTAAATTGCACTAAGAAACATACCAGACTGAAGTACGGATTCAAACGCTAGATAGTGCTCTTTAAAGAGATGCACAAAAAGAAGGCCATCTTTTTTCAAAGCAGAACAATTAGAGGTCAGGGCACTAGAAAGTCTATACACAAACAGAAGTTACAGTAGAACCTCAGTTATGAACACCAAAGTTATGAACTGACCAGTCAACCACTCACCTCATTTTGGAACCGGAACTACACAAGCAGGCAGCAGCAGAGACAAAACATAAAAATAAAAAGCAACTACCATATGTACTGTGTTAAATGTAAACTACTAAAAAAATAAAAATAAAGGGAAAGTTTAAAAAAAAGATTTGACAAGGTAAGGAAATGGTTTCTGTGCTTGTTTCATTTAACACATGTTACAAACAGCATTTTTCTTCTGCACAGTATTAAAAGTTGTATTAAGTCAATGTTCAGTTGTAAATTTTTGAAAGAACAACCATAACGTTTTGTTCAGAGTTAGGAACATTTCAGAGTTTGAACAACCTCCATTCCCGAGGTTTTCATAACTCGGAGGTTCTACTGTACTTGCTATCTAATCTAGTTCTGGTCAAGGGAAAATATTAATTTACAATCTAAGTACCTTTTCTTTTGAGTCACAGCTACTTTGTTTTTAAGTTCTCTCTCCCCAGTTGCTGGGTAAAAAATACCTACACAAAACAAAAAGGAGAAACTAACTATATACAATGGAAAGAAGCTAACTAAACCTACCCAAATAATACAACTGGGAAAAAAAGTTTTCCCACTCCAATTCTTTCAATTGTAGATTTTAAGGCTAACTCTACACTAGAGACCTGCAGCAGTACAGCTGTGCACTGTAAGCTGTGCCACTGTAAGGTCTCCCATGTAGCCGCTCTATGTCGACGGGAGAGAGCTCTCCCATCATCTTAATTAAACCACCCCTAACAAGCAGCGGTAGCTACGTCAGCAGAAGAGCATCTCCCACCGACATAGAGCTGTCCACAACGGCGCTTCTGTCGGTGAAACTTATGTTGGTCGGGGGTATTTTTTTCTACACCCCTGGCTGACAAAAGTTTTACCGACAAAAGGGCTAGCGTAAACATAGTGTAAGTGTTGCTCATACCAACAGTAAAGTACTGAACACTCACACTGAAGTGGGAGTTTTAAGTTAACAATGTCCCTTTATAATACATTAGATACTCACTGGATGACTGGTTACATTTAGGCAAAACAAGGAAGCTATTTCCACCCTTCCCCACTATAAAAGTCTCTCCAATTCTTATGATTTAGGTTTTTATGTAGATTTTAAAGGAGCAGATGCATAGGGCCTAAGGTTGCCAACCCTCCAGGATTGTCCTAGAGTCTCCAGGAATTAAAAATTAATCTTTAATTAAAGATTATGTCATGTGATGAAACCTCCAGGAATATGTCCAACCAAAATTGGCAACCCTAGCATGGGCAAATAACCCATTCATTTCCCATAGGAGGAGGACTCGATAGACCTCAATGAAGACTTTCTAGAGTACTCTACAAAATTTGCATCCACAGTTTCACCAGACTTCTCAGTAGGTGAACTGTACATCATCATGAGTTAGGTGGCACCACTCCATCAGATGCCAACAAACAAGTGAAAAATGGACTGTGAATTAATGACTGATTACAGATATTAAACATACACAATAAGCACACTTAAAACCAAACACTGATCTCATGGTGATATCTTTAAAATGCAACATATCAATAGCACAAATAATAAATCAATCAGATGAGTTCATCACTTCCACTCATCTGCGATAGGTGTTTGATAAACTTACTATGTGGCAAAAGAAGTAGTGCTTTCTGCACAAAGAGCAGAATCAGACTTACAGAACCAAGTCCATCACTTCTAACTTCAGTGACTTCCCCGGAGTTACATCAGGGACGGACTTGGCTTGGGGACTTGTGACTCAAACCGTCAGTTCTACTGGCTGATAGAGGAGACAGAATTTGTAAGTTGGCAGACCATTCAGGGAGAGCGCAGGATGATCTCCGTTATTTCAGCTCTGCTGCCCAGCCTCATTGGAATTCCATAATACATAGTCCCCGGGCTGACATATACGAAAGTGCTCTGTCCAACTTTATACAAGCCAACAAAGAAGGGATTCAGCAAATAGGCACCAGCATTCAGAGGGAATATTTGCCCACCATGAGTGTGGCCAGAAAGGATCAAATTTATGTCTGGCCGATCTTGGAGAGCCCATTTTGCAGCCAGTGGTTGATGAGCCAGAAGTACTATTGCATGATCAGTACTGCAGTCAACTAGGGCTTTTTTTAAATCCATGCCATGCCCAGAATAGTGCAACACCTGAGCCTCAATATCATCAACCCCAGCCAGACAGAACCAATCATTGCTGCTCCTTGGAGAAGAGATCTTCACATTCTCATTGTGGAGTGGATGAATGTTAAATGACTTCAGTAATTCAAACCAGCTGTTGACATCAGAAGTATAATACTCATGGTTTCCAGTGACAAAAAAATTTCCCAATGGGGAATTAAGCTCACTAAGAGGTTCGACAGCAGGTCGGATGGCCATCACTTCAGAATCTGACAGATCACCTACAATCACAGTGATATTGGGTTTTAAAGCTTTGACCATCTGCACAACCATTGCAAGTTTAGTCTTCCCTACAGTGGGTCCCAGATGAATATCTGATAGCAACACCACCTTCAGGCCGTCCATGGACGAAGGCAGTTTGAGAAGAGGAATCACCACTGAGGTCACTGCAGGAGGCTGGGAAGCATTCAACAACCCAACAGCAGTCAGTGCAACTGTCACCATAACAGCCAAAACAGGTTTCATGACAGCTTTACTACTCTTATTGATACCACTTGTCTTAGCACCTCTGCTGACCAAGAGTTTATAAACTTGCTCTACAGAGCCCAGAGTGAAGAGAAAGAAAATAAGGATTATATAGGCTCCTAGACATGTGTAAGAAGCTAAGGAAAAGAAATAGGGCTCTTCTGCAACAAGAAACAGCAATGTAAAAAAGCTAGAGTGTGCCAAACCTAGAAACATTAGCACAGCTATTTTCCATGGCATGAAACAATAGGAGTTAGCAGCTGAAAGCCTGTAGAATGTGGTCACTATACATCTCCAGATGTAAAGAGAACCTATGAGCATCAGCGCATTAACAAACAATGCCATCTGTAATCTCCGCAGCCACCTCTGTGTGCCAAACTCAAGTTGCTCTGCCAGGAAGGTCCGGGATATCATCATGGAGAAGAAGACAACTCCAGCAGCCCCTGCAGCCTTTGCTTCAAGCGGCAATTGCTTGAAGGAAATCATCTCTACCGACTGACAGTCCCTGCACCTTCCTGTTTTATATGAGTTTCCAGTAGGTTAGAATGTGGTTGTGAAGGGACTTCTTGGTCAACTTGGCCTGCAACCAGGAACCAGCATCAGCTTTTTGATATTAAGACATACAATCCCCCTCGCCCAGCCTAGGAAACAGAGAGAGGTATTATTTGGCACCCACCGCCCAGGACACCAAGGTCGGTGGAGAGACTACTATCACTGTCAAGGATAGCTATAGAAGGTTTATTAACTTAGAATAAAAATTATCTAGAACTCTGACAACCCAGTCCTGATCTCTATAGTCTCCCATCGATAAGTTATCACAAAAACCTGTGAATGCTAAACTAGTAATAAGAATTCTTCTCACAATTTTGGGATATTGTCTCACAAATCATATAGTGATGATTACTTTCCAATAACTAATAAAATATTACCAGACCCTTACTCCGTCGAAGAAACACAGCTATAGTTAACACTTTGCACTCGCTACCTAATCTGCTTCCCTCGCACACCATTTCCATTCCAACACTACACCATTACATGATAGTAGGTGTCCCTGGTACATAAGGTTGCGGTCTCAAGAACCCAACCAAAAAATCATTGACCTATGATGGTGTCTACATTCACCTCAGAATAATGACATAGCCATCAATTATTCAATTCCAGCCTTCATGCATTCAGGATCACTGGAGAACAAACATAAAGCATGCAAACCACTTCCCACATCTCACCCCTTATTTCTGCTCTTCAGAGGAACCATAGGGGGAAAAAAATGAGACATGCACATGCACAAAAATCCCTTTAAGGCAGCCTGGTAAAGTTGTTGTGAACATTTGCCAGCCCAGGCCGAAAAATATACAGGCCTGCACTTCTCAAGATGATAGTTTACTCATTATGCTAAGCAGAATTTTGAAAGCTAGTTTAAAGGAATATTATATATTTAGTGTATATATCTTCAGTCCCTTCCACACCTGCATATTCTAGGCCAGGATTCATGGAGACTCTCAATCTGAGTTTTGGTCTGGGAGCTAAAGAACCATTGAGGCCTAGACCAGTGGTTCTCAAACTTTTGTACTGGTGACCCCTTTCACATAGCAAGCCTCTGAATTATAAATGCTGGAGGCAAAGTGGGGTTTGGGGTGGAGGCTGACAGCTCATGACCCCTCATGTAATAACCTCGCAACCCCCTGAAGGGTCCCAACCCCCAGTTTGAGAACCCCTGAGCTAGACCATGCTTGTCTATACCCTGCAGCCTCAATAAACCCCTTTTATATGCATTCTGACATCTGTCTCTTCCCCCACCCACCTTTTATTTTTAAGCCAAGAGGCCACGATACTGATTTAAAATTTAAACCTGTTTGCTTTTTCAAAATAATTAAAAAGACCAGGTACTGTGTTACGAGCTACTGTCAGTTTAAACCAAAACACCCCATGGAGTTACTCTGCTTTTTACTGTGTGTTAACATTCTTTAGAATATGTATACAACATTAAAACAGATGAGTATTAAAATAATGCTAAGGGTTTACTTCAAATGCACAAACCTAGAGGAAATGCTGCATTAGAACTCCCACAGTACTCTTCACTCAGGCCTTAAGCCTAAATATTGCAACTCATATAGGCCTTTAGCAAGACTGTAACACTGGATGCAATCTGATGCAAATCTATATAGAAAGAGCAAGTAGCATGATAAAGCACATTAAAAATGGCAGAGAAAAAACAGATACACTTCCCTGTTCTCAACCCACACTAGTAAATTAATGTTTTCTACCTGATGCATTGTCTGATGGTGCCAGAGCCCTGACAAGTGCAGAACAGCACAAAAACAAATTCAACCAAGACAATTAAAGACCTAAAGTCATCTAATGTATAACTTGTCAAGATAGATTCTGAAGGCTAAAAATAGGCCTATCAAGAGGCAGGGGGCTTTTTTAATGACAATTCATGGCTTTCAGGATATCCTGGATTTTCTCGCTATTGTGGATGAGAGTTCAGAAAGCAAAGAGCAAAACTAAGGCCTTGTCTACACTGGCAAGTTACTACGAAGTGAAGCAGCTTTCTGCAATGTAACTCCCGAGGTGTAAACACGCCACTTTGCATGCAGAAAGTCCTCAGTTGCAGCGCTGCAAAAAAACCCACCTTGACGAGAATTGTAAGCCTTAAAGCTCAGAGGCTCCAGCGCTGTATTAGCAATGTAAACACATTACAGCGCACAAAGCAATCGATTGGCCTCCGGAAGCGTTGTGGCCGCTCTGTTCATTGTTTTGAACTCTGCTGGAGACCTGCGCCCTTCCTGAGCTGGGGAAGGAGGCGGAGGCTGATATCGGGGGTTTCTCCCTGCCTCAAGACTGGTTGCTTCCTGACGCTGTCTGCTGACACACTCTCCCCCACCTCTGTACACACACACCCTCCCTATCAAACACTCTGCCCACCCCCACCTCCTCTTCAGTTGAAAAGCAACTGGCAATGCAGAGGATGTCCATGGAACAATGGGATCTGGAAACCTGCATCATGTGACGCTGTGCCTGCCCCATGAGGCATTGCAAACCCTTCCCAAAGCACCCCATGGGCCAGTTGCACAGTGGAATAGCTACCACAATGCACTGCTCTCTTTGCAGTTGCAAGAGCTGCTAATGTGGATGCGCTCCACCATCATAAGGAGCACAGGGTGGACACGCAACAGCAGTTTCATACCAGCCCTTTAATAAAAATGGGCTAACTTGTTGTGCAGAAACTTGCCAGTGAGACATACCCTAAGCGTCTCACTAAGCCAGGTAGTACAAAATCTGTTTGCTGTAAGAAGAAAAATTGTAAACATGGCCTCAAAAAAAGTCAGAATCAAAGCTCCATAACCAAGCGGGGAGGAAAGTGGGCAGGATTCTACTAAGAAAGGTAACAGTATTTAAGGATATGTCTTCACTAGCAATGCTAAACCACTGCCACAGCAGCACTTTAACATGGCTGTGTAGTCACGGCACCCAGTGCTGAGAAAAAAAAAAAAAAAGCCACTCCCATGAGGGGAGTAGCTCCCAGCACTGGTGCACTGTCTACATTGCCACTTTACAGCACTGAAACTTGCAGTGCTCAGTGGGGTGTTTTTTCACACCCCTGAGCAAGAAAGTTGCAGCGCTGTAAAGTGGCAGTGTAGACACGGCCTAAGTAATCTGCATCTGTCCCGTCCACCAACCAAGCTGAATAAAGGAGCAGTAGGCTCCTGCAATCTCCTCAGGCATCAGGTCCTTATTGGAGAGTTGGAGAGCCCCTTGGCACATTAGCACAGCTTGAGAAGTGGGAAGAGACAGACACACCTGTCCGCGAAAAATACAGCTGAAAACACAGACGTGGTTGCCCCTAGACTACCCTGCTCCACACGCTTTGCACCCTCTACCCAGCCCACCAGGTATAACATTGAATCTGTGCTCAGAGGACAGTGCAGACAGTATGAGTGCTTGCCATGCATCCAACTCATGCACCCCACCTCCTGGGAGTCAGCCCTGAGAAGGGAATGAGGGAAGACAACTGTACCGAAGCCCCAGTTCACCCCCATCCCCGCCTCCATATTTGCAATGTGTGTAAATAAAATGAAATGGGAGAGGATGGGGGCCCAAATTCCTCTCCAGTGGGTGCTTTCCCCCCCGCACATGATCCCTGCACAGTCACTGACGCCCTTAAGGGAGCTCAGGGCCCGCAGGGATCCCTCCACCTGCCCCAGCGCAAGACGACGCCGCAGGCTATTCCCCACTTCCGCATGAGCCCAGCCAGGGACGGGAGCCCCCAGCAAGGCAGCTCTCCGCGCTCGCTCCCCGGAGAAACACTTACAGCTGCGCCGAGCCCCACGGGAAGCAGCGCTACCAGCCCGGCCGCTCGGAGCAGAAGGCGAAGCATGGCCGGCCCGAGCTGCAGGAGACGCCGCTCGCTGTGACCGCAGCACCCGCCTGACCCACGTCTCATGACTCTACGGAGTCAGCTGATGTCCTTACAGCTTCCCCGCCGCGCACACAGCGCAGGACTTCAACGCCCCGGCCCGCACGCACCTCCCAGGATTTTCCGATAGGACCGCCCTTCCCTCCGGCCTAGGGGGAACTGCAGCTACTTATCGCAGGGAGATGAAGGCGGGAGTAGCACACAGAACCACGTTTCAAACAAAGGCCTCGCTTCCCGTCCCATAACAGGTATTGCTAAAGCCCTCCCTTTCCAGCCAAGAAAGAAAGCAAAAGTAAACAGAAATAAAGAAAAGACTAATTAATTTTAAACACTGACATTAAACGTACAACAGCCGGTAAACCCAGATCATCTCCAGCCTAAGTGTAAAACAGAGCAACTAGGCGACAATTCCATGTTCTGGAATAGTTCTAGCCAGTCTCCCGTCCAAATACTAAACAGGCCTGATAGTAGTTTGCTTCTGAGCATCAAATGCACCACACGGCACCTAAACCTCCACCCTATCCCCACACAATATACCATTGCCCCTGCCCTCCACCCCACGCACTCAAGAGCAGCGGCCGGTGAAAAAAAGAAACGCGCCTCCGCCTCAGGGGGATCAGCCCAGAGGCGACCAGCACCCAACTTCCCACTTGCTGGCCCCGAGCCGAGGCTGGGACTGCTCCAGGCCCGCAGGCAGCCTTCCCGGGCAAAAGGGCCACCTTAGGGCAGCAGCTGCCTCTCCCTCCTCCCACCTTTAAAGGGCCAGCTGCCAAGGAGGCGTGCTGCCAAAGGGCTTCCCTAAAGCAGCCACCCCCAAAAGGCCCGGGCTGCGCCTTGCGGCTTTCCTTTCTCCCAGCCGCGGAGCTGAAGCGGCTGGCAGCGAGCGCCAGCGCAGGCAGGCCTTGGGGCGCCAGCCGCCGCTGCGGCCAGCTGGCCTCCCACCCACACCTGCCGCCAACAGGGGCCAAGAGCACCGGCCGGTGAAAAAAAGAAACGCCCCACGGAGCCGGGTGCCCAAAGCCCTCGCCCTCGGCAGCGGCGGGCGAGGCGGCTAGGGCCTGGGAGACCTTAGCGGAAGCAAGCCAGGACGAGGCGGCAAAAGCGCGTGCCCGAGGCAGTCCTGCAGGCGGGGCGCGTCAGAGAGCGTGGCGAGGGCAGGCAAAAAGCCTACAGCACCCAGTATTCCCAGGAGGTCTCCTATCCAAGTACTAACCAGGCCCGACCCTGCTTAGCTTCCGAGATCAGACGAGATCGGGCGTGTTCAGGGTGGTATGGCCGTAGACGCTGTTGCCTGCCGCTTTGCCTGCCTTTAAGCAAGCCCGCAGACAAGCCCTGCTTGCTCCGCTCACACGTGTCCCTCCCCCCCCGCGCAAGGCACGCGACAACAGCCTCCGGCCTCGCACCCCTGCCTCGCACCCCTCCCTCGCCACACCAACGCTCCCGCCCCGCACGACGAGCCGCAGACCCCGACCCCGGGCCCGCACACACCACGCCTAAGCCTCCTCCCCACCCCCACGCACCCTCTCCTCAGACGGGACCCTCACAAACCCGACACACCCACCCACCACACAAAAACCCCGCGCGCCGCCACACCCTGCCGCGGCTGCCCCCCCCACACACCCGCTGCCGCTCCGCTTTCCTCACGGCTCCTGCTGCTCGCCACACCTCGCGCCTCCCTGGGGACGCCCTCCCGCACTGGGCCTGCCTTTTGCTCGCTCCGGGAAACCCGGCACGCCCGGCCCGGAGGCCTCGCCCGCGCCCTGCCCCGTCTCCCGCTTCGCAGGGCCCCGGGGGACGCAGGATGGCCCGCCGCCTCCGCCTCCGCCTCAGGGGGATCAGCCCAGAGGCGACCAGCACCCAACTTCCCACTTGCTGGCCCCGAGCCGAGGCTGGGACTGCTCCAGGCCCGCAGGCAGCCTTCCCGGGCAAAAGGGCCACCTTAGGGCAGCAGCTGCCTCTCCCTCCTCCCACCTTTAAAGGGCCAGCTGCCAAGGAGGCGTGCTGCCAAAGGGCTTCCCTAAAGCAGCCACCCCCAAAAGGCCCGGGCTGCGCCTTGCGGCTTTCCTTTCTCCCAGCCGCGGAGCTGAAGCGGCTGGCAGCGAGCGCCAGCGCAGGCAGGCCTTGGGGTGCCAGCCGCCGCTGCGGCCAGCTGGCCTCCCACCCACACCTGCCGCCAACAGGGGCCAAGAGCACCGGCCGGTGAAAAAAAGAAACGCCCCACGGAGCCGGGTGCCCAAAGCCCTCGCCCTCGGCAGCGGCGGGCGAGGCGGCTAGGGCCTGGGAGACCTTAGCGGAAGCAAGCCAGGACGAGGCGGCAAAAGCGCGTGCCCGAGGCAGTCCTGCAGGCGGGGCGCGTCAGAGAGCGTGGCGAGGGCAGGCAAAAAGCCTACAGCACCCAGTATTCCCAGGAGGTCTCCCATCCAAGTACTAACCAGGCCCGACCCTGCTTAGCTTCCGAGATCAGACGAGATCGGGCGTGTTCAGGGTGGTATGGCCGTAGACGCTGTTGCCTGCCGCTTTGCCTGCCTTTAAGCAAGCCCGCAGACGAGCCCTGCTTGCTCCGCTCACACGTCTCCCTCCCCCCCGCGCAAGGCACGCGACGACAGCCTCCGGCCTCGCACCCCTCCCTCGCCACACCAACGCTCCCGCCCCGCACGACGAGCCGCAGACCCCGACCCCGGGCCCGCACACACCACGCCTAAGCCTCCTCCCCACCCCCACGCACCCTCTCCTCAGACGGGACCCTCACAAACCCGACACACCCACCCACCACACAAAAACCCCGCGCGCCGCCACACCCTGCCGCGGCTGCCCCCCCCACACACCCGCTGCCGCTCCGCTTTCCTCACGGCTCCTGCTGCTCGCCACACCTCGCGCCTCCCTGGGGACGCCCTCCCGCACTGGGCCTGCCTTTTGCTCGCTCCGGGAAACCCGGCACGCCCGGCCCGGAGGCCTCGCCCGCGCCCTGCCCCGTCTCCCGCTTCGCAGGGCCCCGGGGGACGCAGGATGGCCCGCCGCCTCCGCCTCCGCCTCCGCCTCAGGGGGATCAGCCCAGAGGCGACCAGCACCCAACTTCCCACTTGCTGGCCCCGAGCCGAGGCTGGGACTGCTCCAGGCCCGCAGGCAGCCTTCCCGGGCAAAAGGGCCACCTTAGGGCAGCAGCTGCCTCTCCCTCCTCCCACCTTTAAAGGGCCAGCTGCCAAGGAGGCGTGCTGCCAAAGGGCTTCCCTAAAGCAGCCACCCCCAAAAGGCCCGGGCTGCGCCTTGCGGCTTTCCTTTCTCCCAGCCGCGGAGCTGAAGCGGCTGGCAGCGAGCGCCAGCGCAGGCAGGCCTTGGGGCGCCAGCCGCCGCTGCGGCCAGCTGGCCTCCCACCCACACCTGCCGCCAACAGGGGCCAAGAGCACCGGCCGGTGAAAAAAAGAAACGCCCCACGGAGCCGGGTGCCCAAAGCCCTCGCCCTCGGCAGCGGCGGGCGAGGCGGCTAGGGCCTGGGAGACCTTAGCGGAAGCAAGCCAGGACGAGGCGGCAAAAGCGCGTGCCCGAGGCAGTCCTGCAGGCGGGGCGCGTCAGAGAGCGTGGCGAGGGCAGGCAAAAAGCCTACAGCACCCAGTATTCCCAGGAGGTCTCCTATCCAAGTACTAACCAGGCCCGACCCTGCTTAGCTTCCGAGATCAGACGAGATCGGGCGTGTTCAGGGTGGTATGGCCGTAGACGCTGTTGCCTGCCGCTTTGCCTGCCTTTAAGCAAGCCCGCAGACAAGCCCTGCTTGCTCCGCTCACACGTGTCCCTCCCCCCCCGCGCAAGGCACGCGACAACAGCCTCCGGCCTCGCACCCCTGCCTCGCACCCCTCCCTCGCCACACCAACGCTCCCGCCCCGCACGACGAGCCGCAGACCCCGACCCCGGGCCCGCACACACCACGCCTAAGCCTCCTCCCCACCCCCACGCACCCTCTCCTCAGACGGGACCCTCACAAACCCGACACACCCACCCACCACACAAAAACCCCGCGCGCCGCCACACCCTGCCGCGGCTGCCCCCCCCACACACCCGCTGCCGCTCCGCTTTCCTCACGGCTCCTGCTGCTCGCCACACCTCGCGCCTCCCTGGGGACGCCCTCCCGCACTGGGCCTGCCTTTTGCTCGCTCCGGGAAACCCGGCACGCCCGGCCCGGAGGCCTCGCCCGCGCCCTGCCCCGTCTCCCGCTTCGCAGGGCCCCGGGGGACGCAGGATGGCCCGCCGCCTCCGCCTCCGCCTCAGGGGGATCAGCCCAGAGGCGACCAGCACCCAACTTCCCACTTGCTGGCCCCGAGCCGAGGCTGGGACTGCTCCAGGCCCGCAGGCAGCCTTCCCGGGCAAAAGGGCCACCTTAGGGCAGCAGCTGCCTCTCCCTCCTCCCACCTTTAAAGGGCCAGCTGCCAAGGAGGCGTGCTGCCAAAGGGCTTCCCTAAAGCAGCCACCCCCAAAAGGCCCGGGCTGCGCCTTGCGGCTTTCCTTTCTCCCAGCCGCGGAGCTGAAGCGGCTGGCAGCGAGCGCCAGCGCAGGCAGGCCTTGGGGCGCCAGCCGCCGCTGCGGCCAGCTGGCCTCCCACCCACACCTGCCGCCAACAGGGGCCAAGAGCACCGGCCGGTGAAAAAAAGAAACGCCCCACGGAGCCGGGTGCCCAAAGCCCTCGCCCTCGGCAGCGGCGGGCGAGGCGGCTAGGGCCTGGGAGACCTTAGCGGAAGCAAGCCAGGACGAGGCGGCAAAAGCGCGTGCCCGAGGCAGTCCTGCAGGCGGGGCGCGTCAGAGAGCGTGGCGAGGGCAGGCAAAAAGCCTACAGCACCCAGTATTCCCAGGAGGTCTCCCATCCAAGTACTAACCAGGCCCGACCCTGCTTAGCTTCCGAGATCAGACGAGATCGGGCGTGTTCAGGGTGGTATGGCCGTAGACGCTGTTGCCTGCCGCTTTGCCTGCCTTTAAGCAAGCCCGCAGACGAGCCCTGCTTGCTCCGCTCACACGTCTCCCTCCCCCCCGCGCAAGGCACGCGACGACAGCCTCCGGCCTCGCACCCCTCCCTCGCCACACCAACGCTCCCGCCCCGCACGACGAGCCGCAGACCCCGACCCCGGGCCCGCACACACCACGCCTAAGCCTCCTCCCCACCCCCACGCACCCTCTCCTCAGACGGGACCCTCACAAACCCGACACACCCACCCACCACACAAAAACCCCGCGCGCCGCCACACCCTGCCGCGGCTGCCCCCCCCCACACACCCGCTGCCGCTCCGCTTTCCTCACGGCTCCTGCTGCTCGCCACACCTCGCGCCTCCCTGGGGACGCCCTCCCGCACTGGGCCTGCCTTTTGCTCGCTCCGGGAAACCCGGCACGCCCGGCCCGGAGGCCTCGCCCGCGCCCTGCCCCGTCTCCCGCTTCGCAGGGCCCCGGGGGACGCAGGATGGCCCGCCGCCTCCGCCTCCGCCTCCGCCTCAGGGGGATCAGCCCAGAGGCGACCAGCACCCAACTTCCCACTTGCTGGCCCCGAGCCGAGGCTGGGACTGCTCCAGGCCCGCAGGCAGCCTTCCCGGGCAAAAGGGCCACCTTAGGGCAGCAGCTGCCTCTCCCTCCTCCCACCTTTAAAGGGCCAGCTGCCAAGGAGGCGTGCTGCCAAAGGGCTTCCCTAAAGCAGCCACCCCCAAAAGGCCCGGGCTGCGCCTTGCGGCTTTCCTTTCTCCCAGCCGCGGAGCTGAAGCGGCTGGCAGCGAGCGCCAGCGCAGGCAGGCCTTGGGGCGCCAGCCGCCGCTGCGGCCAGCTGGCCTCCCACCCACACCTGCCGCCAACAGGGGCCAAGAGCACCGGCCGGTGAAAAAAAGAAACGCCCCACGGAGCCGGGTGCCCAAAGCCCTCGCCCTCGGCAGCGGCGGGCGAGGCGGCTAGGGCCTGGGAGACCTTAGCGGAAGCAAGCCAGGACGAGGCGGCAAAAGCGCGTGCCCGAGGCAGTCCTGCAGGCGGGGCGCGTCAGAGAGCGTGGCGAGGGCAGGCAAAAAGCCTACAGCACCCAGTATTCCCAGGAGGTCTCCCATCCAAGTACTAACCAGGCCCGACCCTGCTTAGCTTCCGAGATCAGACGAGATCGGGCGTGTTCAGGGTGGTATGGCCGTAGACGCTGTTGCCTGCCGCTTTGCCTGCCTTTAAGCAAGCCCGCAGACGAGCCCTGCTTGCTCCGCTCACACGTCTCCCTCCCCCCCGCGCAAGGCACGCGACGACAGCCTCCGGCCTCGCACCCCTCCCTCGCCACACCAACGCTCCCGCCCCGCACGACGAGCCGCAGACCCCGACCCCGGGCCCGCACACACCACGCCTAAGCCTCCTCCCCACCCCCACGCACCCTCTCCTCAGACGGGACCCTCACAAACCCGACACACCCACCCACCACACAAAAACCCCGCGCGCCGCCACACCCTGCCGCGGCTGCCCCCCCCACACACCCGCTGCCGCTCCGCTTTCCTCACGGCTCCTGCTGCTCGCCACACCTCGCGCCTCCCTGGGGACGCCCTCCCGCACTGGGCCTGCCTTTTGCTCGCTCCGGGAAACCCGGCACGCCCGGCCCGGAGGCCTCGCCCGCGCCCTGCCCCGTCTCCCGCTTCGCAGGGCCCCGGGGGACGCAGGATGGCCCGCCGCCTCCGCCTCCGCCTCCGCCTCCGCCTCAGGGGGATCAGCCCAGAGGCGACCAGCACCCAACTTCCCACTTGCTGGCCCCGAGCCGAGGCTGGGACTGCTCCAGGCCCGCAGGCAGCCTTCCCGGGCAAAAGGGCCACCTTAGGGCAGCAGCTGCCTCTCCCTCCTCCCACCTTTAAAGGGCCAGCTGCCAAGGAGGCGTGCTGCCAAAGGGCTTCCCTAAAGCAGCCACCCCCAAAAGGCCCGGGCTGCGCCTTGCGGCTTTCCTTTCTCCCAGCCGCGGAGCTGAAGCGGCTGGCAGCGAGCGCCAGCGCAGGCAGGCCTTGGGGCGCCAGCCGCCGCTGCGGCCAGCTGGCCTCCCACCCACACCTGCCGCCAACAGGGGCCAAGAGCACCGGCCGGTGAAAAAAAGAAACGCCCCACGGAGCCGGGTGCCCAAAGCCCTCGCCCTCGGCAGCGGCGGGCGAGGCGGCTAGGGCCTGGGAGACCTTAGCGGAAGCAAGCCAGGACGAGGCGGCAAAAGCGCGTGCCCGAGGCAGTCCTGCAGGCGGGGCGCGTCAGAGAGCGTGGCGAGGGCAGGCAAAAAGCCTACAGCACCCAGTATTCCCAGGAGGTCTCCCATCCAAGTACTAACCAGGCCCGACCCTGCTTAGCTTCCGAGATCAGACGAGATCGGGCGTGTTCAGGGTGGTATGGCCGTAGACGCTGTTGCCTGCCGCTTTGCCTGCCTTTAAGCAAGCCCGCAGACGAGCCCTGCTTGCTCCGCTCACACGTCTCCCTCCCCCCCGCGCAAGGCACGCGACGACAGCCTCCGGCCTCGCACCCCTCCCTCGCCACACCAACGCTCCCGCCCCGCACGACGAGCCGCAGACCCCGACCCCGGGCCCGCACACACCACGCCTAAGCCTCCTCCCCACCCCCACGCACCCTCTCCTCAGACGGGACCCTCACAAACCCGACACACCCACCCACCACACAAAAACCCCGCGCGCCGCCACACCCTGCCGCGGCTGCCCCCCCCACACACCCGCTGCCGCTCCGCTTTCCTCACGGCTCCTGCTGCTCGCCACACCTCGCGCCTCCCTGGGGACGCCCTCCCGCACTGGGCCTGCCTTTTGCTCGCTCCGGGAAACCCGGCACGCCCGGCCCGGAGGCCTCGCCCGCGCCCTGCCCCGTCTCCCGCTTCGCAGGGCCCCGGGGGACGCAGGATGGCCCGCCGCCTCCGCCTCCGCCTCCGCCTCCGCCTCAGGGGGATCAGCCCAGAGGCGACCAGCACCCAACTTCCCACTTGCTGGCCCCGAGCCGAGGCTGGGACTGCTCCAGGCCCGCAGGCAGCCTTCCCGGGCAAAAGGGCCACCTTAGGGCAGCAGCTGCCTCTCCCTCCTCCCACCTTTAAAGGGCCAGCTGCCAAGGAGGCGTGCTGCCAAAGGGCTTCCCTAAAGCAGCCACCCCCAAAAGGCCCGGGCTGCGCCTTGCGGCTTTCCTTTCTCCCAGCCGCGGAGCTGAAGCGGCTGGCAGCGAGCGCCAGCGCAGGCAGGCCTTGGGGCGCCAGCCGCCGCTGCGGCCAGCTGGCCTCCCACCCACACCTGCCGCCAACAGGGGCCAAGAGCACCGGCCGGTGAAAAAAAGAAACGCCCCACGGAGCCGGGTGCCCAAAGCCCTCGCCCTCGGCAGCGGCGGGCGAGGCGGCTAGGGCCTGGGAGACCTTAGCGGAAGCAAGCCAGGACGAGGCGGCAAAAGCGCGTGCCCGAGGCAGTCCTGCAGGCGGGGCGCGTCAGAGAGCGTGGCGAGGGCAGGCAAAAAGCCTACAGCACCCAGTATTCCCAGGAGGTCTCCCATCCAAGTACTAACCAGGCCCGACCCTGCTTAGCTTCCGAGATCAGACGAGATCGGGCGTGTTCAGGGTGGTATGGCCGTAGACGCTGTTGCCTGCCGCTTTGCCTGCCTTTAAGCAAGCCCGCAGACGAGCCCTGCTTGCTCCGCTCACACGTCTCCCTCCCCCCCGCGCAAGGCACGCGACGACAGCCTCCGGCCTCGCACCCCTCCCTCGCCACACCAACGCTCCCGCCCCGCACGACGAGCCGCAGACCCCGACCCCGGGCCCGCACACACCACGCCTAAGCCTCCTCCCCACCCCCACGCACCCTCTCCTCAGACGGGACCCTCACAAACCCGACACACCCACCCACCACACAAAAACCCCGCGCGCCGCCACACCCTGCCGCGGCTGCCCCCCACACACACCCGCTGCCGCTCCGCTTTCCTCACGGCTCCTGCTGCTCGCCACACCTCGCGCCTCCCTGGGGACGCCCTCCCGCACTGGGCCTGCCTTTTGCTCGCTCCGGGAAACCCGGCACGCCCGGCCCGGAGGCCTCGCCCGCGCCCTGCCCCGTCTCCCGCTTCGCAGGGCCCCGGGGGACGCAGGATGGCCCGCCGCCTCCGCCTCTGCCTCCGCCTCAGGGGGATCAGCCCAGAGGCGACCAGCACCCAACTTCCCACTTGCTGGCCCCGAGCCGAGGCTGGGACTGCTCCAGGCCCGCAGGCAGCCTTCCCGGGCAAAAGGGCCACCTTAGGGCAGCAGCTGCCTCTCCCTCCTCCCACCTTTAAAGGGCCAGCTGCCAAGGAGGCGTGCTGCCAAAGGGCTTCCCTAAAGCAGCCACCCCCAAAAGGCCCGGGCTGCGCCTTGCGGCTTTCCTTTCTCCCAGCTGCGGAGCTGAAGCGGCTGGCAGCGAGCGCCAGCGCAGGCAGGCCTTGGGGCGCGAGCCGCCGCCGCTGCGGCCAGCTGGCCTCCCACCCACACCTGCCGCCAACAGGGGCCAAGAGCACCGGCCGGTGAAAAAAAGAAACGCCCCACGGAGCCGGGTGCCCAAAGCCCTCGCCCTCGGCAGCGGCGGGCGAGGCGGCTAGGGCCTGGGAGACCTTAGCGGAAGCAAGCCAGGACGAGGCGGCAAAAGCGCGTGCCCGAGGCAGTCCTGCAGGCGGGGCGCGTCAGAGAGCGTGGCGAGGGCAGGCAAAAAGCCTACAGCACCCAGTATTCCCAGGAGGTCTCCCATCCAAGTACTAACCAGGCCCGACCCTGCTTAGCTTCCGAGATCAGACGAGATCGGGCGTGTTCAGGGTGGTATGGCCGTAGACGCTGTTGCCTGCCGCTTTGCCTGCCTTTAAGCAAGCCCGCAGACGAGCCCTGCTTGCTCCGCTCACACGTCTCCCTCCCCCCCGCGCAAGGCACGCGACGACAGCCTCCGGCCTCGCACCCCTCCCTCGCCACACCAACGCTCCCGCCCCGCACGACGAGCCGCAGACCCCGACCCCGGGCCCGCACACACCACGCCTAAGCCTCCTCCCCACCCCCACGCACCCTCTCCTCAGACGGGACCCTCACAAACCCGACACACCCACCCACCACACAAAAACCCCGCGCGCCGCCACACCCTGCCGCGGCTGCCCCCCCCACACACCCGCTGCCGCTCCGCTTTCCTCACGGCTCCTGCTGCTCGCCACACCTCGCGCCTCCCTGGGGACGCCCTCCCGCACTGGGCCTGCCTTTTGCTCGCTCCGGGAAACCCGGCACGCCCGGCCCGGAGGCCTCGCCCGCGCCCTGCCCCGTCTCCCGCTTCGCAGGGCCCCGGGGGACGCAGGATGGCCCGCCGCCTCCGCCTCCGCCTCCGCCTCCGCCTCAGGGGGATCAGCCCAGAGGCGACCAGCACCCAACTTCCCACTTGCTGGCCCCGAGCCGAGGCTGGGACTGCTCCAGGCCCGCAGGCAGCCTTCCCGGGCAAAAGGGCCACCTTAGGGCAGCAGCTGCCTCTCCCTCCTCCCACCTTTAAAGGGCCAGCTGCCAAGGAGGCGTGCTGCCAAAGGGCTTCCCTAAAGCAGCCACCCCCAAAAGGCCCGGGCTGCGCCTTGCGGCTTTCCTTTCTCCCAGCCGCGGAGCTGAAGCGGCTGGCAGCGAGCGCCAGCGCAGGCAGGCCTTGGGGCGCCAGCCGCCGCTGCGGCCAGCTGGCCTCCCACCCACACCTGCCGCCAACAGGGGCCAAGAGCACCGGCCGGTGAAAAAAAGAAACGCCCCACGGAGCCGGGTGCCCAAAGCCCTCGCCCTCGGCAGCGGCGGGCGAGGCGGCTAGGGCCTGGGAGACCTTAGCGGAAGCAAGCCAGGACGAGGCGGCAAAAGCGCGTGCCCGAGGCAGTCCTGCAGGCGGGGCGCGTCAGAGAGCGTGGCGAGGGCAGGCAAAAAGCCTACAGCACCCAGTATTCCCAGGAGGTCTCCCATCCAAGTACTAACCAGGCCTGACCCTGCTTAGCTTCCGAGATCAGACGAGATCGGGCGTGTTCAGGGTGGTATGGCCGTAGACGCTGTTGCCTGCCGCTTTGCCTGCCTTTAAGCAAGCCCGCAGACGAGCCCTGCTTGCTCCGCTCACACGTCTCCCTCCCCCCCGCGCAAGGCACGCGACGACAGCCTCCGGCCTCGCACCCCTCCCTCGCCACACCAACGCTCCCGCCCCGCACGACGAGCCGCAGACCCCGACCCCGGGCCCGCACACACCACGCCTAAGCCTCCTCCCCACCCCCACGCACCCTCTCCTCAGACGGGACCCTCACAAACCCGACACACCCACCCACCACACAAAAACCCCGCGCGCCGCCACACCCTGCCGCGGCTGCCCCCCACACACACCCGCTGCCGCTCCGCTTTCCTCACGGCTCCTGCTGCTCGCCACACCTCGCGCCTCCCTGGGGACGCCCTCCCGCACTGGGCCTGCCTTTTGCTCGCTCCGGGAAACCCGGCACGCCCGGCCCGGAGGCCTCGCCCGCGCCCTGCCCCGTCTCCCGCTTCGCAGGGCCCCGGGGGACGCAGGATGGCCCGCCGCCTCCGCCTCCGCCTCCGCCTCAGGGGGATCAGCCCAGAGGCGACCAGCACCCAACTTCCCACTTGCTGGCCCCGAGCCGAGGCTGGGACTGCTCCAGGCCCGCAGGCAGCCTTCCCGGGCAAAAGGGCCACCTTAGGGCAGCAGCTGCCTCTCCCTCCTCCCACCTTTAAAGGGCCAGCTGCCAAGGAGGCGTGCTGCCAAAGGGCTTCCCTAAAGCAGCCACCCCCAAAAGGCCCGGGCTGCGCCTTGCGGCTTTCCTTTCTCCCAGCTGCGGAGCTGAAGCGGCTGGCAGCGAGCGCCAGCGCAGGCAGGCCTTGGGGCGCCAGCCGCCGCTGCGGCCAGCTGGCCTCCCACCCACACCTGCCGCCAACAGGGGCCAAGAGCACCGGCCGGTGAAAAAAAGAAACGCCCCACGGAGCCGGGTGCCCAAAGCCCTCGCCCTCGGCAGCGGCGGGCGAGGCGGCTAGGGCCTGGGAGACCTTAGCGGAAGCAAGCCAGGACGAGGCGGCAAAAGCGCGTGCCCGAGGCAGTCCTGCAGGCGGGGCGCGTCAGAGAGCGTGGCGAGGGCAGGCAAAAAGCCTACAGCACCCAGTATTCCCAGGAGGTCTCCCATCCAAGTACTAACCAGGCCCGACCCTGCTTAGCTTCCGAGATCAGACGAGATCGGGCGTGTTCAGGGTGGTATGGCCGTAGACGCTGTTGCCTGCCGCTTTGCCTGCCTTTAAGCAAGCCCGCAGACGAGCCCTGCTTGCTCCGCTCACACGTCTCCCTCCCCCCCGCGCAAGGCACGCGACGACAGCCTCCGGCCTCGCACCCCTCCCTCGCCACACCAACGCTCCCGCCCCGCACGACGAGCCGCAGACCCCGACCCCGGGCCCGCACACACCACGCCTAAGCCTCCTCCCCACCCCCACGCACCCTCTCCTCAGACGGGACCCTCACAAACCCGACACACCCACCCACCACACAAAAACCCCGCGCGCCGCCACACCCTGCCGCGGCTGCCCCCCCCACACACCCGCTGCCGCTCCGCTTTCCTCACGGCTCCTGCTGCTCGCCACACCTCGCGCCTCCCTGGGGACGCCCTCCCGCACTGGGCCTGCCTTTTGCTCGCTCCGGGAAACCCGGCACGCCCGGCCCGGAGGCCTCGCCCGCGCCCTGCCCCGTCTCCCGCTTCGCAGGGCCCCGGGGGACGCAGGATGGCCCGCCGCCTCCGCCTCCGCCTCCGCCTCAGGGGGATCAGCCCAGAGGCGACCAGCACCCAACTTCCCACTTGCTGGCCCCGAGCCGAGGCTGGGACTGCTCCAGGCCCGCAGGCAGCCTTCCCGGGCAAAAGGGCCACCTTAGGGCAGCAGCTGCCTCTCCCTCCTCCCACCTTTAAAGGGCCAGCTGCCAAGGAGGCGTGCTGCCAAAGGGCTTCCCTAAAGCAGCCACCCCCAAAAGGCCCGGGCTGCGCCTTGCGGCTTTCCTTTCTCCCAGCCGCGGAGCTGAAGCGGCTGGCAGCGAGCGCCAGCGCAGGCAGGCCTTGGGGCGCCAGCCGCCGCTGCGGCCAGCTGGCCTCCCACCCACACCTGCCGCCAACAGGGGCCAAGAGCACCGGCCGGTGAAAAAAAGAAACGCCCCACGGAGCCGGGTGCCCAAAGCCCTCGCCCTCGGCAGCGGCGGGCGAGGCGGCTAGGGCCTGGGAGACCTTAGCGGAAGCAAGCCAGGACGAGGCGGCAAAAGCGCGTGCCCGAGGCAGTCCTGCAGGCGGGGCGCGTCAGAGAGCGTGGCGAGGGCAGGCAAAAAGCCTACAGCACCCAGTATTCCCAGGAGGTCTCCCATCCAAGTACTAACCAGGCCCGACCCTGCTTAGCTTCCGAGATCAGACGAGATCGGGCGTGTTCAGGGTGGTATGGCCGTAGACGCTGTTGCCTGCCGCTTTGCCTGCCTTTAAGCAAGCCCGCAGACGAGCCCTGCTTGCTCCGCTCACACGTCTCCCTCCCCCCCGCGCAAGGCACGCGACGACAGCCTCCGGCCTCGCACCCCTCCCTCGCCACACCAACGCTCCCGCCCCGCACGACGAGCCGCAGACCCCGACCCCGGGCCCGCACACACCACGCCTAAGCCTCCTCCCCACCCCCACGCACCCTCTCCTCAGACGGGACCCTCACAAACCCGACACACCCACCCACCACACAAAAACCCCGCGCGCCGCCACACCCTGCCGCGGCTGCCCCCCCCACACACCCGCTGCCGCTCCGCTTTCCTCACGGCTCCTGCTGCTCGCCACACCTCGCGCCTCCCTGGGGACGCCCTCCCGCACTGGGCCTGCCTTTTGCTCGCTCCGGGAAACCCGGCACGCCCGGCCCGGAGGCCTCGCCCGCGCCCTGCCCCGTCTCCCGCTTCGCAGGGCCCCGGGGGACGCAGGATGGCCCGCCGCCTCCGCCTCCGCCTCCGCCTCAGGGGGATCAGCCCAGAGGCGACCAGCACCCAACTTCCCACTTGCTGGCCCCGAGCCGAGGCTGGGACTGCTCCAGGCCCGCAGGCAGCCTTCCCGGGCAAAAGGGCCACCTTAGGGCAGCAGCTGCCTCTCCCTCCTCCCACCTTTAAAGGGCCAGCTGCCAAGGAGGCGTGCTGCCAAAGGGCTTCCCTAAAGCAGCCACCCCCAAAAGGCCCGGGCTGCGCCTTGCGGCTTTCCTTTCTCCCAGCCGCGGAGCTGAAGCGGCTGGCAGCGAGCGCCAGCGCAGGCAGGCCTTGGGGCGCCAGCCGCCGCTGCGGCCAGCTGGCCTCCCACCCACACCTGCCGCCAACAGGGGCCAAGAGCACCGGCCGGTGAAAAAAAGAAACGCCCCACGGAGCCGGGTGCCCAAAGCCCTCGCCCTCGGCAGCGGCGGGCGAGGCGGCTAGGGCCTGGGAGACCTTAGCGGAAGCAAGCCAGGACGAGGCGGCAAAAGCGCGTGCCCGAGGCAGTCCTGCAGGCGGGGCGCGTCAGAGAGCGTGGCGAGGGCAGGCAAAAAGCCTACAGCACCCAGTATTCCCAGGAGGTCTCCCATCCAAGTACTAACCAGGCCCGACCCTGCTTAGCTTCCGAGATCAGACGAGATCGGGCGTGTTCAGGGTGGTATGGCCGTAGACGCTGTTGCCTGCCGCTTTGCCTGCCTTTAAGCAAGCCCGCAGACGAGCCCTGCTTGCTCCGCTCACACGTCTCCCTCCCCCCCGCGCAAGGCACGCGACGACAGCCTCCGGCCTCGCACCCCTCCCTCGCCACACCAACGCTCCCGCCCCGCACGACGAGCCGCAGACCCCGACCCCGGGCCCGCACACACCACGCCTAAGCCTCCTCCCCACCCCCACGCACCCTCTCCTCAGACGGGACCCTCACAAACCCGACACACCCACCCACCACACAAAAACCCCGCGCGCCGCCACACCCTGCCGCGGCTGCCCCCCCCACACACCCGCTGCCGCTCCGCTTTCCTCACGGCTCCTGCTGCTCGCCACACCTCGCGCCTCCCTGGGGACGCCCTCCCGCACTGGGCCTGCCTTTTGCTCGCTCCGGGAAACCCGGCACGCCCGGCCCGGAGGCCTCGCCCGCGCCCTGCCCCGTCTCCCGCTTCGCAGGGCCCCGGGGGACGCAGGATGGCCCGCCGCCTCCGCCTCCGCCTCCGCCTCAGGGGGATCAGCCCAGAGGCGACCAGCACCCAACTTCCCACTTGCTGGCCCCGAGCCGAGGCTGGGACTGCTCCAGGCCCGCAGGCAGCCTTCCCGGGCAAAAGGGCCACCTTAGGGCAGCAGCTGCCTCTCCCTCCTCCCACCTTTAAAGGGCCAGCTGCCAAGGAGGCGTGCTGCCAAAGGGCTTCCCTAAAGCAGCCACCCCCAAAAGGCCCGGGCTGCGCCTTGCGGCTTTCCTTTCTCCCAGCCGCGGAGCTGAAGCGGCTGGCAGCGAGCGCCAGCGCAGGCAGGCCTTGGGGCGCCAGCCGCCGCTGCGGCCAGCTGGCCTCCCACCCACACCTGCCGCCAACAGGGGCCAAGAGCACCGGCCGGTGAAAAAAAGAAACGCCCCACGGAGCCGGGTGCCCAAAGCCCTCGCCCTCGGCAGCGGCGGGCGAGGCGGCTAGGGCCTGGGAGACCTTAGCGGAAGCAAGCCAGGACGAGGCGGCAAAAGCGCGTGCCCGAGGCAGTCCTGCAGGCGGGGCGCGTCAGAGAGCGTGGCGAGGGCAGGCAAAAAGCCTACAGCACCCAGTATTCCCAGGAGGTCTCCCATCCAAGTACTAACCAGGCCCGACCCTGCTTAGCTTCCGAGATCAGACGAGATCGGGCGTGTTCAGGGTGGTATGGCCGTAGACGCTGTTGCCTGCCGCTTTGCCTGCCTTTAAGCAAGCCCGCAGACGAGCCCTGCTTGCTCCGCTCACACGTGTCCCTCCCCCCCGCGCAAGGCACGCGACGACAGCCTCCGGCCTCGCACCCCTCCCTCGCCACACCAACGCTCCCGCCCCGCACGACGAGCCGCAGACCCCGACCCCGGGCCCGCACACACCACGCCTAAGCCTCCTCCCCACCCCCACGCACCCTCTCCTCAGACGGGACCCTCACAAACCCGACACACCCACCCACCACACAAAAACCCCGCGCGCCGCCACACCCTGCCGCGGCTGCCCCCCCCACACACCCGCTGCCGCTCCGCTTTCCTCACGGCTCCTGCTGCTCGCCACACCTCGCGCCTCCCTGGGGACGCCCTCCCGCACTGGGCCTGCC
Organism: Malaclemys terrapin pileata; assembly: GCF_027887155.1. Classification (NCBI taxonomy): domain Eukaryota; kingdom Metazoa; phylum Chordata; order Testudines; family Emydidae; genus Malaclemys; species Malaclemys terrapin. The sequence continues at coordinate 204,248,672 of NC_071506.1, read as the reverse complement.
TTTTGCTCGCTCCGGGAAACCCGGCACGCCCGGCCCGGAGGCCTCGCCCGCGCCCTGCCCCGTCTCCCGCTTCGCAGGGCCCCGGGGGACGCAGGATGGCCCGCCGCCTCCGCCTCCGCCTCCGCCTCAGGGGGATCAGCCCAGAGGCGACCAGCACCCAACTTCCCACTTGCTGGCCCCGAGCCGAGGCTGGGACTGCTCCAGGCCCGCAGGCAGCCTTCCCGGGCAAAAGGGCCACCTTAGGGCAGCAGCTGCCTCTCCCTCCTCCCACCTTTAAAGGGCCAGCTGCCAAGGAGGCGTGCTGCCAAAGGGCTTCCCTAAAGCAGCCACCCCCAAAAGGCCCGGGCTGCGCCTTGCGGCTTTCCTTTCTCCCAGCCGCGGAGCTGAAGCGGCTGGCAGCGAGCGCCAGCGCAGGCAGGCCTTGGGGCGCCAGCCGCCGCTGCGGCCAGCTGGCCTCCCACCCACACCTGCCGCCAACAGGGGCCAAGAGCACCGGCCGGTGAAAAAAAGAAACGCCCCACGGAGCCGGGTGCCCAAAGCCCTCGCCCTCGGCAGCGGCGGGCGAGGCGGCTAGGGCCTGGGAGACCTTAGCGGAAGCAAGCCAGGACGAGGCGGCAAAAGCGCGTGCCCGAGGCAGTCCTGCAGGAGGGGCGCGTCAGAGAGCGTGGCGAGGGCAGGCAAAAAGCCTACAGCACCCAGTATTCCCAGGAGGTCTCCCATCCAAGTACTAACCAGGCCTGACCCTGCTTAGCTTCCGAGATCAGACGAGATCGGGCGTGTTCAGGGTGGTATGGCCGTAGACGCTGTTGCCTGCCGCTTTGCCTGCCTTTAAGCAAGCCCGCAGACGAGCCCTGCTTGCTCTGCTCACACGTCTCCCTCCCCCCCGCGCAAGGCACGCGACGACAGCCTCCGGCCTCGCACCCCTCCCTCGCCACACCAACGCTCCCGCCCCGCACGACGAGCCGCAGACCCCGACCCCGGGCCCGCACACACCACGCCTAAGCCTCCTCCCCACCCCCACGCACCCTCTCCTCAGACGGGACCCTCACAAACCCGACACACCCACCCACCACACAAAAACCCCGCGCGCCGCCACACCCTGCCGCGGCTGCCCCCCCCACACACCCGCTGCCGCTCCGCTTTCCTCACGGCTCCTGCTGCTCGCCACACCTCGCGCCTCCCTGGGGACGCCCTCCCGCACTGGGCCTGCCTTTTGCTCGCTCCGGGAAACCCGGCACGCCCGGCCCGGAGGCCTCGCCCGCGCCCTGCCCCGTCTCCCGCTTCGCAGGGCCCCGGGGGACGCAGGATGGCCCGCCGCCTACGCCTCCGCCTCCGCCTCAGGGGGATCAGCCCAGAGGCGACCAGCACCCAACTTCCCACTTGCTGGCCCCGAGCCGAGGCTGGGACTGCTCCAGGCCCGCAGGCAGCCTTCCCGGGCAAAAGGGCCACCTTAGGGCAGCAGCTGCCTCTCCCTCCTCCCACCTTTAAAGGGCCAGCTGCCAAGGAGGCGTGCTGCCAAAGGGCTTCCCTAAAGCAGCCACCCCCAAAAGGCCCGGGCTGCGCCTTGCGGCTTTCCTTTCTCCCAGCCGCGGAGCTGAAGCGGCTGGCAGCGAGCGCCAGCGCAGGCAGGCCTTGGGGCGCCAGCCGCCGCTGCGGCCAGCTGGCCTCCCACCCACACCTGCCGCCAACAGGGGCCAAGAGCACCGGCCGGTGAAAAAAAGAAACGCCCCACGGAGCCGGGTGCCCAAAGCCCTCGCCCTCGGCAGCGGCGGGCGAGGCGGCTAGGGCCTGGGAGACCTTAGCGGAAGCAAGCCAGGACGAGGCGGCAAAAGCGCGTGCCCGAGGCAGTCCTGCAGGCGGGGCGCGTCAGAGAGCGTGGCGAGGGCAGGCAAAAAGCCTACAGCACCCAGTATTCCCAGGAGGTCTCCCATCCAAGTACTAACCAGGCCCGACCCTGCTAAGCTTCCGAGATCAGACGAGATCGGGCGTGTTCAGGGTGGTATGGCCGTAGACGCTGTTGCCTGCCGCTTTGCCTGCCTTTAAGCAAGCCCGCAGACGAGCCCTGCTTGCTCCGCTCACACGTGTCCCTCCCCCCCGCGCAAGGCACGCGACGACAGCCTCCGGCCTCGCACCCCTCCCTCGCCACACCAACGCTCCCGCCCCGCACGACGAGCCGCAGACCCCGACCCCGGGCCCGCACACACCACGCCTAAGCCTCCTCCCCACCCCCACGCACCCTCTCCTCAGACGGGACCCTCACAAACCCGACACACCCACCCACCACACAAAAACCCCGCGCGCCGCCACACCCTGCCGCGGCTGCCCCCCCCACACACCCGCTGCCGCTCCGCTTTCCTCACGGCTCCTGCTGCTCGCCACACCTCGCGCCTCCCTGGGGACGCCCTCCCGCACTGGGCCTGCCTTTTGCTCGCTCCGGGAAACCCGGCACGCCCGGCCCGGAGGCCTCGCCCGCGCCCTGCCCCGTCTCCCGCTTCGCAGGGCCCCGGGGGACGCAGGATGGCCCGCCGCCTCCGCCTCCGCCTCCGCCTCAGGGGGATCAGCCCAGAGGCGACCAGCACCCAACTTCCCACTTGCTGGCCCCGAGCCGAGGCTGGGACTGCTCCAGGCCCGCAGGCAGCCTTCCCGGGCAAAAGGGCCACCTTAGGGCAGCAGCTGCCTCTCCCTCCTCCCACCTTTAAAGGGCCAGCTGCCAAGGAGGCGTGCTGCCAAAGGGCTTCCCTAAAGCAGCCACCCCCAAAAGGCCCGGGCTGCGCCTTGCGGCTTTCCTTTCTCCCAGCCGCGGAGCTGAAGCGGCTGGCAGCGAGCGCCAGCGCAGGCAGGCCTTGGGGCGCCAGCCGCCGCTGCGGCCAGCTGGCCTCCCACCCACACCTGCCGCCAACAGGGGCCAAGAGCACCGGCCGGTGAAAAAAAGAAACGCCCCACGGAGCCGGGTGCCCAAAGCCCTCGCCCTCGGCAGCGGCGGGCGAGGCGGCTAGGGCCTGGGAGACCTTAGCGGAAGCAAGCCAGGACGAGGCGGCAAAAGCGCGTGCCCGAGGCAGTCCTGCAGGCGGGGCGCGTCAGAGAGCGTGGCGAGGGCAGGCAAAAAGCCTACAGCACCCAGTATTCCCAGGAGGTCTCCCATCCAAGTACTAACCAGGCCCGACCCTGCTTAGCTTCCGAGATCAGACGAGATCGGGCGTGTTCAGGGTGGTATGGCCGTAGACGCTGTTGCCTGCTGCTTTGCCTGCCTTTAAGCAAGCCCGCAGACGAGCCCTGCTTGCTCCGCTCACACGTCTCCCTCCCCCCCGCGCAAGGCACGCGACGACAGCCTCCGGCCTCGCACCCCTCCCTCGCCACACCAACGCTCCCGCCCCGCACGACGAGCCGCAGACCCCGACCCCGGGCCCGCACACACCACGCCTAAGCCTCCTCCCCACCCCCACGCACCCTCTCCTCAGACGGGACCCTCACAAACCCGACACACCCACCCACCACACAAAAACCCCGCGCGCCGCCACACCCTGCCGCGGCTGCCCCCCCCACACACCCGCTGCCGCTCCGCTTTCCTCACGGCTCCTGCTGCTCGCCACACCTCGCGCCTCCCTGGGGACGCCCTCCCGCACTGGGCCTGCCTTTTGCTCGCTCCGGGAAACCCGGCACGCCCGGCCCGGAGGCCTCGCCCGCGCCCTGCCCCGTCTCCCGCTTCGCAGGGCCCCGGGGGACGCAGGATGGCCCGCCGCCTCCGCCTCCGCCTCCGCCTCAGGGGGATCAGCCCAGAGGCGACCAGCACCCAACTTCCCACTTGCTGGCCCCGAGCCGAGGCTGGGACTGCTCCAGGCCCGCAGGCAGCCTTCCCGGGCAAAAGGGCCACCTTAGGGCAGCAGCTGCCTCTCCCTCCTCCCACCTTTAAAGGGCCAGCTGCCAAGGAGGCGTGCTGCCAAAGGGCTTCCCTAAAGCAGCCACCCCCAAAAGGCCCGGGCTGCGCCTTGCGGCTTTCCTTTCTCCCAGCCGCGGAGCTGAAGCGGCTGGCAGCGAGCGCCAGCGCAGGCAGGCCTTGGGGCGCCAGCCGCCGCTGCGGCCAGCTGGCCTCCCACCCACACCTGCCGCCAACAGGGGCCAAGAGCACCGGCCGGTGAAAAAAAGAAACGCCCCACGGAGCCGGGTGCCCAAAGCCCTCGCCCTCGGCAGCGGCGGGCGAGGCGGCTAGGGCCTGGGAGACCTTAGCGGAAGCAAGCCAGGACGAGGCGGCAAAAGCGCGTGCCCGAGGCAGTCCTGCAGGCGGGGCGCGTCAGAGAGCGTGGCGAGGGCAGGCAAAAAGCCTACAGCACCCAGTATTCCCAGGAGGTCTCCCATCCAAGTACTAACCAGGCCCGACCCTGCTAAGCTTCCGAGATCAGACGAGATCGGGCGTGTTCAGGGTGGTATGGCCGTAGACGCTGTTGCCTGCCGCTTTGCCTGCCTTTAAGCAAGCCCGCAGACGAGCCCTGCTTGCTCCGCTCACACGTCTCCCTCCCCCCCGCGCAAGGCACGCGACGACAGCCTCCGGCCTCGCACCCCTCCCTCGCCACACCAACGCTCCCGCCCCGCACGACGAGCCGCAGACCCCGACCCCGGGCCCGCACACACCACGCCTAAGCCTCCTCCCCACCCCCACGCACCCTCTCCTCAGACGGGACCCTCACAAACCCGACACACCCACCCACCACACAAAAACCCCGCGCGCCGCCACACCCTGCCGCGGCTGCCCCCCCCACACACCCGCTGCCGCTCCGCTTTCCTCACGGCTCCTGCTGCTCGCCACACCTCGCGCCTCCCTGGGGACGCCCTCCCGCACTGGGCCTGCCTTTTGCTCGCTCCGGGAAACCCGGCACGCCCGGCCCGGAGGCCTCGCCCGCGCCCTGCCCCGTCTCCCGCTTCGCAGGGCCCCGGGGGACGCAGGATGGCCCGCCGCCTACGCCTCCGCCTCCGCCTCAGGGGGATCAGCCCAGAGGCGACCAGCACCCAACTTCCCACTTGCTGGCCCCGAGCCGAGGCTGGGACTGCTCCAGGCCCGCAGGCAGCCTTCCCGGGCAAAAGGGCCACCTTAGGGCAGCAGCTGCCTCTCCCTCCTCCCACCTTTAAAGGGCCAGCTGCCAAGGAGGCGTGCTGCCAAAGGGCTTCCCTAAAGCAGCCACCCCCAAAAGGCCCGGGCTGCGCCTTGCGGCTTTCCTTTCTCCCAGCCGCGGAGCTGAAGCGGCTGGCAGCGAGCGCCAGCGCAGGCAGGCCTTGGGGCGCCAGCCGCCGCTGCGGCCAGCTGGCCTCCCACCCACACCTGCCGCCAACAGGGGCCAAGAGCACCGGCCGGTGAAAAAAAGAAACGCCCCACGGAGCCGGGTGCCCAAAGCCCTCGCCCTCGGCAGCGGCGGGCGAGGCGGCTAGGGCCTGGGAGACCTTAGCGGAAGCAAGCCAGGACGAGGCGGCAAAAGCGCGTGCCCGAGGCAGTCCTGCAGGCGGGGCGCGTCAGAGAGCGTGGCGAGGGCAGGCAAAAAGCCTACAGCACCCAGTATTCCCAGGAGGTCTCCCATCCAAGTACTAACCAGGCCCGACCCTGCTTAGCTTCCGAGATCAGACGAGATCGGGCGTGTTCAGGGTGGTATGGCCGTAGACGCTGTTGCCTGCTGCTTTGCCTGCCTTTAAGCAAGCCCGCAGACGAGCCCTGCTTGCTCCGCTCACACGTCTCCCTCCCCCCCGCGCAAGGCACGCGACGACAGCCTCCGGCCTCGCACCCCTCCCTCGCCACACCAACGCTCCCGCCCCGCACGACGAGCCGCAGACCCCGACCCCGGGCCCGCACACACCACGCCTAAGCCTCCTCCCCACCCCCACGCACCCTCTCCTCAGACGGGACCCTCACAAACCCGACACACCCACCCACCACACAAAAACCCCGCGCGCCGCCACACCCTGCCGCGGCTGCCCCCCCCACACACCCGCTGCCGCTCCGCTTTCCTCACGGCTCCTGCTGCTCGCCACACCTCGCGCCTCCCTGGGGACGCCCTCCCGCACTGGGCCTGCCTTTTGCTCGCTCCGGGAAACCCGGCACGCCCGGCCCGGAGGCCTCGCCCGCGCCCTGCCCCGTCTCCCGCTTCGCAGGGCCCCGGGGGACGCAGGATGGCCCGCCGCCTCCGCCTCCGCCTCCGCCTCAGGGGGATCAGCCCAGAGGCGACCAGCACCCAACTTCCCACTTGCTGGCCCCGAGCCGAGGCTGGGACTGCTCCAGGCCCGCAGGCAGCCTTCCCGGGCAAAAGGGCCACCTTAGGGCAGCAGCTGCCTCTCCCTCCTCCCACCTTTAAAGGGCCAGCTGCCAAGGAGGCGTGCTGCCAAAGGGCTTCCCTAAAGCAGCCACCCCCAAAAGGCCCGGGCTGCGCCTTGCGGCTTTCCTTTCTCCCAGCCGCGGAGCTGAAGCGGCTGGCAGCGAGCGCCAGCGCAGGCAGGCCTTGGGGCGCCAGCCGCCGCTGCGGCCAGCTGGCCTCCCACCCACACCTGCCGCCAACAGGGGCCAAGAGCACCGGCCGGTGAAAAAAAGAAACGCCCCACGGAGCCGGGTGCCCAAAGCCCTCGCCAGCGGCGGGCGAGGCGGCTAGGGCCTGGGAGACCTTAGCGGAAGCAAGCCAGGACGAGGCGGCAAAAGCGCGTGCCCGAGGCAGTCCTGCAGGCGGGGCGCGTCAGAGAGCGTGGCGAGGGCAGGCAAAAAGCCTACAGCACCCAGTATTCCCAGGAGGTCTCCCATCCAAGTACTAACCAGGCCCGACCCTGCTAAGCTTCCGAGATCAGACGAGATCGGGCGTGTTCAGGGTGGTATGGCCATAGACGCTGTTGCCTGCCGCTTTGCCTGCCTTTAAGCAAGCCCGCAGACGAGCCCTGCTTGCTCCGCTCACACGTCTCCCTCCCCCCCGCGCAAGGCACGCGACGACAGCCTCCGGCCTCGCACCCCTCCCTCGCCACACCAACGCTCCCGCCCCGCACGACGAGCCGCAGACCCCGACCCCGGGCCCGCACACACCACGCCTAAGCCTCCTCCCCACCCCCACGCACCCTCTCCTCAGACGGGACCCTCACAAACCCGACACACCCACCCACCACACAAAAACCCCGCGCGCCGCCACACCCTGCCGCGGCTGCCCCCCCCACACACCCGCTGCCGCTCCGCTTTCCTCACGGCTCCTGCTGCTCGCCACACCTCGCGCCTCCCTGGGGACGCCCTCCCGCACTGGGCCTGCCTTTTGCTCGCTCCGGGAAACCCGGCACGCCCGGCCCGGAGGCCTCGCCCGCGCCCTGCCCCGTCTCCCGCTTCGCAGGGCCCCGGGGGACGCAGGATGGCCCGCCGCCTCCGCCTCCGCCTCCGCCTCAGGGGGATCAGCCCAGAGGCGACCAGCACCCAACTTCCCACTTGCTGGCCCCGAGCCGAGGCTGGGACTGCTCCAGGCCCGCAGGCAGCCTTCCCGGGCAAAAGGGCCACCTTAGGGCAGCAGCTGCCTCTCCCTCCTCCCACCTTTAAAGGGCCAGCTGCCAAGGAGGCGTGCTGCCAAAGGGCTTCCCTAAAGCAGCCACCCCCAAAAGGCCCGGGCTGCGCCTTGCGGCTTTCCTTTCTCCCAGCCGCGGAGCTGAAGCGGCTGGCAGCGAGCGCCAGCGCAGGCAGGCCTTGGGGCGCCAGCCGCCGCTGCGGCCAGCTGGCCTCCCACCCACACCTGCCGCCAACAGGGGCCAAGAGCACCGGCCGGTGAAAAAAAGAAACGCCCCACGGAGCCGGGTGCCCAAAGCCCTCGCCAGCGGCGGGCGAGGCGGCTAGGGCCTGGGAGACCTTAGCGGAAGCAAGCCAGGACGAGGCGGCAAAAGCGCGTGCCCGAGGCAGTCCTGCAGGCGGGGCGCGTCAGAGAGCGTGGCGAGGGCAGGCAAAAAGCCTACAGCACCCAGTATTCCCAGGAGGTCTCCCATCCAAGTACTAACCAGGCCCGACCCTGCTAAGCTTCCGAGATCAGACGAGATCGGGCGTGTTCAGGGTGGTATGGCCATAGACGCTGTTGCCTGCCGCTTTGCCTGCCTTTAAGCAAGCCCGCAGACGAGCCCTGCTTGCTCCGCTCACACGTCTCCCTCCCCCCCGCGCAAGGCACGCGACGACAGCCTCCGGCCTCGCACCCCTCCCTCGCCACACCAACGCTCCCGCCCCGCACGACGAGCCGCAGACCCCGACCCCGGGCCCGCACACACCACGCCTAAGCCTCCTCCCCACCCCCACGCACCCTCTCCTCAGACGGGACCCTCACAAACCCGACACACCCACCCACCACACAAAAACCCCGCGCGCCGCCACACCCTGCCGCGGCTGCCCCCCCCACACACCCGCTGCCGCTCCGCTTTCCTCACGGCTCCTGCTGCTCGCCACACCTCGCGCCTCCCTGGGGACGCCCTCCCGCACTGGGCCTGCCTTTTGCTCGCTCCGGGAAACCCGGCACGCCCGGCCCGGAGGCCTCGCCCGCGCCCTGCCCCGTCTCCCGCTTCGCAGGGCCCCGGGGGACGCAGGATGGCCCGCCGCCTCCGCCTCCGCCTCCGCCTCAGGGGGATCAGCCCAGAGGCGACCAGCACCCAACTTCCCACTTGCTGGCCCCGAGCCGAGGCTGGGACTGCTCCAGGCCCGCAGGCAGCCTTCCCGGGCAAAAGGGCCACCTTAGGGCAGCAGCTGCCTCTCCCTCCTCCCACCTTTAAAGGGCCAGCTGCCAAGGAGGCGTGCTGCCAAAGGGCTTCCCTAAAGCAGCCACCCCCAAAAGGCCCGGGCTGCGCCTTGCGGCTTTCCTTTCTCCCAGCCGCGGAGCTGAAGCGGCTGGCAGCGAGCGCCAGCGCAGGCAGGCCTTGGGGCGCCAGCCGCCGCTGCGGCCAGCTGGCCTCCCACCCACACCTGCCGCCAACAGGGGCCAAGAGCACCGGCCGGTGAAAAAAAGAAACACCCCACGGAGCCGGGTGCCCAAAGCCCTCGCCAGCGGCGGGCGAGGCGGCTAGGGCCTGGGAGACCTTAGCGGAAGCAAGCCAGGACGAGGCGGCAAAAGCGCGTGCCCGAGGCAGTCCTGCAGGCGGGGCGCGTCAGAGAGCGTGGCGAGGGCAGGCAAAAAGCCTACAGCACCCAGTATTCCCAGGAGGTCTCCCATCCAAGTACTAACCAGGCCCGACCCTGCTAAGCTTCCGAGATCAGACGAGATCGGGCGTGTTCAGGGTGGTATGGCCATAGACGCTGTTGCCTGCCGCTTTGCCTGCCTTTAAGCAAGCCCGCAGACGAGCCCTGCTTGCTCCGCTCACACGTCTCCCTCCCCCCCGCGCAAGGCACGCGACGACAGCCTCCGGCCTCGCACCCCTCCCTCGCCACACCAACGCTCCCGCCCCGCACGACGAGCCGCAGACCCCGACCCCGGGCCCGCACACACCACGCCTAAGCCTCCTCCCCACCCCCACGCACCCTCTCCTCAGACGGGACCCTCACAAACCCGACACACCCACCCACCACACAAAAACCCCGCGCGCCGCCACACCCTGCCGCGGCTGCCCCCCCCACACACCCGCTGCCGCTCCGCTTTCCTCACGGCTCCTGCTGCTCGCCACACCTCGCGCCTCCCTGGGGACGCCCTCCCGCACTGGGCCTGCCTTTTGCTCGCTCCGGGAAACCCGGCACGCCCGGCCCGGAGGCCTCGCCCGCGCCCTGCCCCGTCTCCCGCTTCGCAGGGCCCCGGGGGACGCAGGATGGCCCGCCGCCTCCGCCTCCGCCTCCGCCTCAGGGGGATCAGCCCAGAGGCGACCAGCACCCAACTTCCCACTTGCTGGCCCCGAGCCGAGGCTGGGACTGCTCCAGGCCCGCAGGCAGCCTTCCCGGGCAAAAGGGCCACCTTAGGGCAGCAGCTGCCTCTCCCTCCTCCCACCTTTAAAGGGCCAGCTGCCAAGGAGGCGTGCTGCCAAAGGGCTTCCCTAAAGCAGCCACCCCCAAAAGGCCCGGGCTGCGCCTTGCGGCTTTCCTTTCTCCCAGCCGCGGAGCTGAAGCGGCTGGCAGCGAGCGCCAGCGCAGGCAGGCCTTGGGGCGCCAGCCGCCGCTGCGGCCAGCTGGCCTCCCACCCACACCTGCCGCCAACAGGGGCCAAGAGCACCGGCCGGTGAAAAAAAGAAACGCCCCACGGAGCCGGGTGCCCAAAGCCCTCGCCCTCGGCAGCGGCGGGCGAGGCGGCTAGGGCCTGGGAGACCTTAGCGGAAGCAAGCCAGGACGAGGCGGCAAAAGCGCGTGCCCGAGGCAGTCCTGCAGGCGGGGCGCGTCAGAGAGCGTGGCGAGGGCAGGCAAAAAGCCTACAGCACCCAGTATTCCCAGGAGGTCTCCCATCCAAGTACTAACCAGGCCCGACCCTGCTAAGCTTCCGAGATCAGACGAGATCGGGCGTGTTCAGGGTGGTATGGCCGTAGACGCTGTTGCCTGCCGCTTTGCCTGCCTTTAAGCAAGCCCGCAGACGAGCCCTGCTTGCTCCGCTCACACGTGTCCCTCCCCCCCGCGCAAGGCACGCGACGACAGCCTCCGGCCTCGCACCCCTCCCTCGCCACACCAACGCTCCCGCCCCGCACGACGAGCCGCAGACCCCGACCCCGGGCCCGCACACACCACGCCTAAGCCTCCTCCCCACCCCCACGCACCCTCTCCTCAGACGGGACCCTCACAAACCCGACACACCCACCCACCACACAAAAACCCCGCGCGCCGCCACACCCTGCCGCGGCTGCCCCCCCCACACACCCGCTGCCGCTCCGCTTTCCTCACGGCTCCTGCTGCTCGCCACACCTCGCGCCTCCCTGGGGACGCCCTCCCGCACTGGGCCTGCCTTTTGCTCGCTCCGGGAAACCCGGCACGCCCGGCCCGGAGGCCTCGCCCGCGCCCTGCCCCGTCTCCCGCTTCGCAGGGCCCCGGGGGACGCAGGATGGCCCGCCGCCTCCGCCTCCGCCTCCGCCTCAGGGGGATCAGCCCAGAGGCGACCAGCACCCAACTTCCCACTTGCTGGCCCCGAGCCGAGGCTGGGACTGCTCCAGGCCCGCAGGCAGCCTTCCCGGGCAAAAGGGCCACCTTAGGGCAGCAGCTGCCTCTCCCTCCTCCCACCTTTAAAGGGCCAGCTGCCAAGGAGGCGTGCTGCCAAAGGGCTTCCCTAAAGCAGCCACCCCCAAAAGGCCCGGGCTGCGCCTTGCGGCTTTCCTTTCTCCCAGCCGCGGAGCTGAAGCGGCTGGCAGCGAGCGCCAGCGCAGGCAGGCCTTGGGGCGCCAGCCGCCGCTGCGGCCAGCTGGCCTCCCACCCACACCTGCCGCCAACAGGGGCCAAGAGCACCGGCCGGTGAAAAAAAGAAACGCCCCACGGAGCCGGGTGCCCAAAGCCCTCGCCCTCGGCAGCGGCGGGCGAGGCGGCTAGGGCCTGGGAGACCTTAGCGGAAGCAAGCCAGGACGAGGCGGCAAAAGCGCGTGCCCGAGGCAGTCCTGCAGGCGGGGCGCGTCAGAGAGCGTGGCGAGGGCAGGCAAAAAGCCTACAGCACCCAGTATTCCCAGGAGGTCTCCCATCCAAGTACTAACCAGGCCCGACCCTGCTTAGCTTCCGAGATCAGACGAGATCGGGCGTGTTCAGGGTGGTATGGCCGTAGACGCTGTTGCCTGCTGCTTTGCCTGCCTTTAAGCAAGCCCGCAGACGAGCCCTGCTTGCTCCGCTCACACGTCTCCCTCCCCCCCGCGCAAGGCACGCGACGACAGCCTCCGGCCTCGCACCCCTCCCTCGCCACACCAACGCTCCCGCCCCGCACGACGAGCCGCAGACCCCGACCCCGGGCCCGCACACACCACGCCTAAGCCTCCTCCCCACCCCCACGCACCCTCTCCTCAGACGGGACCCTCACAAACCCGACACACCCACCCACCACACAAAAACCCCGCGCGCCGCCACACCCTGCCGCGGCTGCCCCCCCCACACACCCGCTGCCGCTCCGCTTTCCTCACGGCTCCTGCTGCTCGCCACACCTCGCGCCTCCCTGGGGACGCCCTCCCGCACTGGGCCTGCCTTTTGCTCGCTCCGGGAAACCCGGCACGCCCGGCCCGGAGGCCTCGCCCGCGCCCTGCCCCGTCTCCCGCTTCGCAGGGCCCCGGGGGACGCAGGATGGCCCGCCGCCTCCGCCTCCGCCTCCGCCTCAGGGGGATCAGCCCAGAGGCGACCAGCACCCAACTTCCCACTTGCTGGCCCCGAGCCGAGGCTGGGACTGCTCCAGGCCCGCAGGCAGCCTTCCCGGGCAAAAGGGCCACCTTAGGGCAGCAGCTGCCTCTCCCTCCTCCCACCTTTAAAGGGCCAGCTGCCAAGGAGGCGTGCTGCCAAAGGGCTTCCCTAAAGCAGCCACCCCCAAAAGGCCCGGGCTGCGCCTTGCGGCTTTCCTTTCTCCCAGCCGCGGAGCTGAAGCGGCTGGCAGCGAGCGCCAGCGCAGGCAGGCCTTGGGGCGCCAGCCGCCGCTGCGGCCAGCTGGCCTCCCACCCACACCTGCCGCCAACAGGGGCCAAGAGCACCGGCCGGTGAAAAAAAGAAACGCCCCACGGAGCCGGGTGCCCAAAGCCCTCGCCCTCGGCAGCGGCGGGCGAGGCGGCTAGGGCCTGGGAGACCTTAGCGGAAGCAAGCCAGGACGAGGCGGCAAAAGCGCGTGCCCGAGGCAGTCCTGCAGGCGGGGCGCGTCAGAGAGCGTGGCGAGGGCAGGCAAAAAGCCTACAGCACCCAGTATTCCCAGGAGGTCTCCCATCCAAGTACTAACCAGGCCCGACCCTGCTAAGCTTCCGAGATCAGACGAGATCGGGCGTGTTCAGGGTGGTATGGCCGTAGACGCTGTTGCCTGCCGCTTTGCCTGCCTTTAAGCAAGCCCGCAGACGAGCCCTGCTTGCTCCGCTCACACGTCTCCCTCCCCCCCGCGCAAGGCACGCGACGACAGCCTCCGGCCTCGCACCCCTCCCTCGCCACACCAACGCTCCCGCCCCGCACGACGAGCCGCAGACCCCGACCCCGGGCCCGCACACACCACGCCTAAGCCTCCTCCCCACCCCCACGCACCCTCTCCTCAGACGGGACCCTCACAAACCCGACACACCCACCCACCACACAAAAACCCCGCGCGCCGCCACACCCTGCCGCGGCTGCCCCCCCCACACACCCGCTGCCGCTCCGCTTTCCTCACGGCTCCTGCTGCTCGCCACACCTCGCGCCTCCCTGGGGACGCCCTCCCGCACTGGGCCTGCCTTTTGCTCGCTCCGGGAAACCCGGCACGCCCGGCCCGGAGGCCTCGCCCGCGCCCTGCCCCGTCTCCCGCTTCGCAGGGCCCCGGGGGACGCAGGATGGCCCGCCGCCTCCGCCTCCGCCTCCGCCTCAGGGGGATCAGCCCAGAGGCGACCAGCACCCAACTTCCCACTTGCTGGCCCCGAGCCGAGGCTGGGACTGCTCCAGGCCCGCAGGCAGCCTTCCCGGGCAAAAGGGCCACCTTAGGGCAGCAGCTGCCTCTCCCTCCTCCCACCTTTAAAGGGCCAGCTGCCAAGGAGGCGTGCTGCCAAAGGGCTTCCCTAAAGCAGCCACCCCCAAAAGGCCCGGGCTGCGCCTTGCGGCTTTCCTTTCTCCCAGCCGCGGAGCTGAAGCGGCTGGCAGCGAGCGCCAGCGCAGGCAGGCCTTGGGGCGCCAGCCGCCGCTGCGGCCAGCTGGCCTCCCACCCACACCTGCCGCCAACAGGGGCCAAGAGCACCGGCCGGTGAAAAAAAGAAACGCCCCACGGAGCCGGGTGCCCAAAGCCCTCGCCCTCGGCAGCGGCGGGCGAGGCGGCTAGGGCCTGGGAGACCTTAGCGGAAGCAAGCCAGGACGAGGCGGCAAAAGCGCGTGCCCGAGGCAGTCCTGCAGGCGGGGCGCGTCAGAGAGCGTGGCGAGGGCAGGCAAAAAGCCTACAGCACCCAGTATTCCCAGGAGGTCTCCCATCCAAGTACTAACCAGGCCCGACCCTGCTAAGCTTCCGAGATCAGACGAGATCGGGCGTGTTCAGGGTGGTATGGCCGTAGACGCTGTTGCCTGCCGCTTTGCCTGCCTTTAAGCAAGCCCGCAGACGAGCCCTGCTTGCTCCGCTCACACGTCTCCCTCCCCCCCGCGCAAGGCACGCGACGACAGCCTCCGGCCTCGCACCCCTCCCTCGCCACACCAACGCTCCCGCCCCGCACGACGAGCCGCAGACCCCGACCCCGGGCCCGCACACACCACGCCTAAGCCTCCTCCCCACCCCCACGCACCCTCTCCTCAGACGGGACCCTCACAAACCCGACACACCCACCCACCACACAAAAACCCCGCGCGCCGCCACACCCTGCCGCGGCTGCCCCCCCCACACACCCGCTGCCGCTCCGCTTTCCTCACGGCTCCTGCTGCTCGCCACACCTCGCGCCTCCCTGGGGACGCCCTCCCGCACTGGGCCTGCCTTTTGCTCGCTCCGGGAAACCCGGCACGCCCGGCCCGGAGGCCTCGCCCGCGCCCTGCCCCGTCTCCCGCTTCGCAGGGCCCCGGGGGACGCAGGATGGCCCGCCGCCTACGCCTCCGCCTCCGCCTCAGGGGGATCAGCCCAGAGGCGACCAGCACCCAACTTCCCACTTGCTGGCCCCGAGCCGAGGCTGGGACTGCTCCAGGCCCGCAGGCAGCCTTCCCGGGCAAAAGGGCCACCTTAGGGCAGCAGCTGCCTCTCCCTCCTCCCACCTTTAAAGGGCCAGCTGCCAAGGAGGCGTGCTGCCAAAGGGCTTCCCTAAAGCAGCCACCCCCAAAAGGCCCGGGCTGCGCCTTGCGGCTTTCCTTTCTCCCAGCCGCGGAGCTGAAGCGGCTGGCAGCGAGCGCCAGCGCAGGCAGGCCTTGGGGCGCCAGCCGCCGCTGCGGCCAGCTGGCCTCCCACCCACACCTGCCGCCAACAGGGGCCAAGAGCACCGGCCGGTGAAAAAAAGAAACGCCCCACGGAGCCGGGTGCCCAAAGCCCTCGCCCTCGGCAGCGGCGGGCGAGGCGGCTAGGGCCTGGGAGACCTTAGCGGAAGCAAGCCAGGACGAGGCGGCAAAAGCGCGTGCCCGAGGCAGTCCTGCAGGCGGGGCGCGTCAGAGAGCGTGGCGAGGGCAGGCAAAAAGCCTACAGCACCCAGTATTCCCAGGAGGTCTCCCATCCAAGTACTAACCAGGCCCGACCCTGCTTAGCTTCCGAGATCAGACGAGATCGGGCGTGTTCAGGGTGGTATGGCCGTAGACGCTGTTGCCTGCTGCTTTGCCTGCCTTTAAGCAAGCCCGCAGACGAGCCCTGCTTGCTCCGCTCACACGTCTCCCTCCCCCCCGCGCAAGGCACGCGACGACAGCCTCCGGCCTCGCACCCCTCCCTCGCCACACCAACGCTCCCGCCCCGCACGACGAGCCGCAGACCCCGACCCCGGGCCCGCACACACCACGCCTAAGCCTCCTCCCCACCCCCACGCACCCTCTCCTCAGACGGGACCCTCACAAACCCGACACACCCACCCACCACACAAAAACCCCGCGCGCCGCCACACCCTGCCGCGGCTGCCCCCCCCACACACCCGCTGCCGCTCCGCTTTCCTCACGGCTCCTGCTGCTCGCCACACCTCGCGCCTCCCTGGGGACGCCCTCCCGCACTGGGCCTGCCTTTTGCTCGCTCCGGGAAACCCGGCACGCCCGGCCCGGAGGCCTCGCCCGCGCCCTGCCCCGTCTCCCGCTTCGCAGGGCCCCGGGGGACGCAGGATGGCCCGCCGCCTCCGCCTCCGCCTCCGCCTCAGGGGGATCAGCCCAGAGGCGACCAGCACCCAACTTCCCACTTGCTGGCCCCGAGCCGAGGCTGGGACTGCTCCAGGCCCGCAGGCAGCCTTCCCGGGCAAAAGGGCCACCTTAGGGCAGCAGCTGCCTCTCCCTCCTCCCACCTTTAAAGGGCCAGCTGCCAAGGAGGCGTGCTGCCAAAGGGCTTCCCTAAAGCAGCCACCCCCAAAAGGCCCGGGCTGCGCCTTGCGGCTTTCCTTTCTCCCAGCCGCGGAGCTGAAGCGGCTGGCAGCGAGCGCCAGCGCAGGCAGGCCTTGGGGCGCCAGCCGCCGCTGCGGCCAGCTGGCCTCCCACCCACACCTGCCGCCAACAGGGGCCAAGAGCACCGGCCGGTGAAAAAAAGAAACGCCCCACGGAGCCGGGTGCCCAAAGCCCTCGCCAGCGGCGGGCGAGGCGGCTAGGGCCTGGGAGACCTTAGCGGAAGCAAGCCAGGACGAGGCGGCAAAAGCGCGTGCCCGAGGCAGTCCTGCAGGCGGGGCGCGTCAGAGAGCGTGGCGAGGGCAGGCAAAAAGCCTACAGCACCCAGTATTCCCAGGAGGTCTCCCATCCAAGTACTAACCAGGCCCGACCCTGCTAAGCTTCCGAGATCAGACGAGATCGGGCGTGTTCAGGGTGGTATGGCCATAGACGCTGTTGCCTGCCGCTTTGCCTGCCTTTAAGCAAGCCCGCAGACGAGCCCTGCTTGCTCCGCTCACACGTCTCCCTCCCCCCCGCGCAAGGCACGCGACGACAGCCTCCGGCCTCGCACCCCTCCCTCGCCACACCAACGCTCCCGCCCCGCACGACGAGCCGCAGACCCCGACCCCGGGCCCGCACACACCACGCCTAAGCCTCCTCCCCACCCCCACGCACCCTCTCCTCAGACGGGACCCTCACAAACCCGACACACCCACCCACCACACAAAAACCCCGCGCGCCGCCACACCCTGCCGCGGCTGCCCCCCCCACACACCCGCTGCCGCTCCGCTTTCCTCACGGCTCCTGCTGCTCGCCACACCTCGCGCCTCCCTGGGGACGCCCTCCCGCACTGGGCCTGCCTTTTGCTCGCTCCGGGAAACCCGGCACGCCCGGCCCGGAGGCCTCGCCCGCGCCCTGCCCCGTCTCCCGCTTCGCAGGGCCCCGGGGGACGCAGGATGGCCCGCCGCCTCCGCCTCCGCCTCCGCCTCAGGGGGATCAGCCCAGAGGCGACCAGCACCCAACTTCCCACTTGCTGGCCCCGAGCCGAGGCTGGGACTGCTCCAGGCCCGCAGGCAGCCTTCCCGGGCAAAAGGGCCACCTTAGGGCAGCAGCTGCCTCTCCCTCCTCCCACCTTTAAAGGGCCAGCTGCCAAGGAGGCGTGCTGCCAAAGGGCTTCCCTAAAGCAGCCACCCCCAAAAGGCCCGGGCTGCGCCTTGCGGCTTTCCTTTCTCCCAGCCGCGGAGCTGAAGCGGCTGGCAGCGAGCGCCAGCGCAGGCAGGCCTTGGGGCGCCAGCCGCCGCTGCGGCCAGCTGGCCTCCCACCCACACCTGCCGCCAACAGGGGCCAAGAGCACCGGCCGGTGAAAAAAAGAAACGCCCCACGGAGCCGGGTGCCCAAAGCCCTCGCCAGCGGCGGGCGAGGCGGCTAGGGCCTGGGAGACCTTAGCGGAAGCAAGCCAGGACGAGGCGGCAAAAGCGCGTGCCCGAGGCAGTCCTGCAGGCGGGGCGCGTCAGAGAGCGTGGCGAGGGCAGGCAAAAAGCCTACAGCACCCAGTATTCCCAGGAGGTCTCCCATCCAAGTACTAACCAGGCCCGACCCTGCTAAGCTTCCGAGATCAGACGAGATCGGGCGTGTTCAGGGTGGTATGGCCATAGACGCTGTTGCCTGCCGCTTTGCCTGCCTTTAAGCAAGCCCGCAGACGAGCCCTGCTTGCTCCGCTCACACGTCTCCCTCCCCCCCGCGCAAGGCACGCGACGACAGCCTCCGGCCTCGCACCCCTCCCTCGCCACACCAACGCTCCCGCCCCGCACGACGAGCCGCAGACCCCGACCCCGGGCCCGCACACACCACGCCTAAGCCTCCTCCCCACCCCCACGCACCCTCTCCTCAGACGGGACCCTCACAAACCCGACACACCCACCCACCACACAAAAACCCCGCGCGCCGCCACACCCTGCCGCGGCTGCCCCCCCCACACACCCGCTGCCGCTCCGCTTTCCTCACGGCTCCTGCTGCTCGCCACACCTCGCGCCTCCCTGGGGACGCCCTCCCGCACTGGGCCTGCCTTTTGCTCGCTCCGGGAAACCCGGCACGCCCGGCCCGGAGGCCTCGCCCGCGCCCTGCCCCGTCTCCCGCTTCGCAGGGCCCCGGGGGACGCAGGATGGCCCGCCGCCTCCGCCTCCGCCTCCGCCTCAGGGGGATCAGCCCAGAGGCGACCAGCACCCAACTTCCCACTTGCTGGCCCCGAGCCGAGGCTGGGACTGCTCCAGGCCCGCAGGCAGCCTTCCCGGGCAAAAGGGCCACCTTAGGGCAGCAGCTGCCTCTCCCTCCTCCCACCTTTAAAGGGCCAGCTGCCAAGGAGGCGTGCTGCCAAAGGGCTTCCCTAAAGCAGCCACCCCCAAAAGGCCCGGGCTGCGCCTTGCGGCTTTCCTTTCTCCCAGCCGCGGAGCTGAAGCGGCTGGCAGCGAGCGCCAGCGCAGGCAGGCCTTGGGGCGCCAGCCGCCGCTGCGGCCAGCTGGCCTCCCACCCACACCTGCCGCCAACAGGGGCCAAGAGCACCGGCCGGTGAAAAAAAGAAACACCCCACGGAGCCGGGTGCCCAAAGCCCTCGCCAGCGGCGGGCGAGGCGGCTAGGGCCTGGGAGACCTTAGCGGAAGCAAGCCAGGACGAGGCGGCAAAAGCGCGTGCCCGAGGCAGTCCTGCAGGCGGGGCGCGTCAGAGAGCGTGGCGAGGGCAGGCAAAAAGCCTACAGCACCCAGTATTCCCAGGAGGTCTCCCATCCAAGTACTAACCAGGCCCGACCCTGCTAAGCTTCCGAGATCAGACGAGATCGGGCGTGTTCAGGGTGGTATGGCCATAGACGCTGTTGCCTGCCGCTTTGCCTGCCTTTAAGCAAGCCCGCAGACGAGCCCTGCTTGCTCCGCTCACACGTCTCCCTCCCCCCCGCGCAAGGCACGCGACGACAGCCTCCGGCCTCGCACCCCTCCCTCGCCACACCAACGCTCCCGCCCCGCACGACGAGCCGCAGACCCCGACCCCGGGCCCGCACACACCACGCCTAAGCCTCCTCCCCACCCCCACGCACCCTCTCCTCAGACGGGACCCTCACAAACCCGACACACCCACCCACCACACAAAAACCCCGCGCGCCGCCACACCCTGCCGCGGCTGCCCCCCCCACACACCCGCTGCCGCTCCGCTTTCCTCACGGCTCCTGCTGCTCGCCACACCTCGCGCCTCCCTGGGGACGCCCTCCCGCACTGGGCCTGCCTTTTGCTCGCTCCGGGAAACCCGGCACGCCCGGCCCGGAGGCCTCGCCCGCGCCCTGCCCCGTCTCCCGCTTCGCAGGGCCCCGGGGGACGCAGGATGGCCCGCCGCCTCCGCCTCCGCCTCCGCCTCAGGGGGATCAGCCCAGAGGCGACCAGCACCCAACTTCCCACTTGCTGGCCCCGAGCCGAGGCTGGGACTGCTCCAGGCCCGCAGGCAGCCTTCCCGGGCAAAAGGGCCACCTTAGGGCAGCAGCTGCCTCTCCCTCCTCCCACCTTTAAAGGGCCAGCTGCCAAGGAGGCGTGCTGCCAAAGGGCTTCCCTAAAGCAGCCACCCCCAAAAGGCCCGGGCTGCGCCTTGCGGCTTTCCTTTCTCCCAGCCGCGGAGCTGAAGCGGCTGGCAGCGAGCGCCAGCGCAGGCAGGCCTTGGGGCGCCAGCCGCCGCTGCGGCCAGCTGGCCTCCCACCCACACCTGCCGCCAACAGGGGCCAAGAGCACCGGCCGGTGAAAAAAAGAAACGCCCCACGGAGCCGGGTGCCCAAAGCCCTCGCCCTCGGCAGCGGCGGGCGAGGCGGCTAGGGCCTGGGAGACCTTAGCGGAAGCAAGCCAGGACGAGGCGGCAAAAGCGCGTGCCCGAGGCAGTCCTGCAGGCGGGGCGCGTCAGAGAGCGTGGCGAGGGCAGGCAAAAAGCCTACAGCACCCAGTATTCCCAGGAGGTCTCCCATCCAAGTACTAACCAGGCCCGACCCTGCTTAGCTTCCGAGATCAGACGAGATCGGGCGTGTTCAGGGTGGTATGGCCGTAGACGCTGTTGCCTGCCGCTTTGCCTGCCTTTAAGCAAGCCCGCAGACAAGCCCTGCTTGCTCCGCTCACACGTCTCCCTCCCCCCCGCGCAAGGCACGCGACGACAGCCTCCGGCCTCGCACCCCTCCCTCGCCACACCAACGCTCCCGCCCCGCACGACGAGCCGCAGACCCCGACCCCGGGCCCGCACACACCACGCCTAAGCCTCCTCCCCACCCCCACGCACCCTCTCCTCAGACGGGACCCTCACAAACCCGACACACCCACCCACCACACAAAAACCCCGCGCGCCGCCACACCCTGCCGCGGCTGCCCCCCCCACACACCCGCTGCCGCTCCGCTTTCCTCACGGCTCCTGCTGCTCGCCACACCTCGCGCCTCCCTGGGGACGCCCTCCCGCACTGGGCCTGCCTTTTGCTCGCTCCGGGAAACCCGGCACGCCCGGCCCGGAGGCCTCGCCCGCGCCCTGCCCCGTCTCCCGCTTCGCAGGGCCCCGGGGGACGCAGGATGGCCCGCCGCCTCCGCCTCCGCCTCCGCCTCCGCCTCAGGGGGATCAGCCCAGAGGCGACCAGCACCCAACTTCCCACTTGCTGGCCCCGAGCCGAGGCTGGGACTGCTCCAGGCCCGCAGGCAGCCTTCCCGGGCAAAAGGGCCACCTTAGGGCAGCAGCTGCCTCTCCCTCCTCCCACCTTTAAAGGGCCAGCTGCCAAGGAGGCGTGCTGCCAAAGGGCTTCCCTAAAGCAGCCACCCCCAAAAGGCCCGGGCTGCGCCTTGCGGCTTTCCTTTCTCCCAGCCGCGGAGCTGAAGCGGCTGGCAGCGAGCGCCAGCGCAGGCAGGCCTTGGGGCGCCAGCCGCCGCTGCGGCCAGCTGGCCTCCCACCCACACCTGCCGCCAACAGGGGCCAAGAGCACCGGCCGGTGAAAAAAAGAAACGCCCCACGGAGCCGGGTGCCCAAAGCCCTCGCCCTCGGCAGCGGCGGGCGAGGCGGCTAGGGCCTGGGAGACCTTAGCGGAAGCAAGCCAGGACGAGGCGGCAAAAGCGCGTGCCCGAGGCAGTCCTGCAGGCGGGGCGCGTCAGAGAGCGTGGCGAGGGCAGGCAAAAAGCCTACAGCACCCAGTATTCCCAGGAGGTCTCCCATCCAAGTACTAACCAGGCCCGACCCTGCTTAGCTTCCGAGATCAGACGAGATCGGGCGTGTTCAGGGTGGTATGGCCGTAGACGCTGTTGCCTGCCGCTTTGCCTGCCTTTAAGCAAGCCCGCAGACGAGCCCTGCTTGCTCCGCTCACACGTCTCCCTCCCCCCCGCGCAAGGCACGCGACGACAGCCTCCGGCCTCGCACCCCTCCCTCGCCACACCAACGCTCCCGCCCCGCACGACGAGCCGCAGACCCCGACCCCGGGCCCGCACACACCACGCCTAAGCCTCCTCCCCACCCCCACGCACCCTCTCCTCAGACGGGACCCTCACAAACCCGACACACCCACCCACCACACAAAAACCCCGCGCGCCGCCACACCCTGCCGCGGCTGCCCCCCCCACACACCCGCTGCCGCTCCGCTTTCCTCACGGCTCCTGCTGCTCGCCACACCTCGCGCCTCCCTGGGGACGCCCTCCCGCACTGGGCCTGCCTTTTGCTCGCTCCGGGAAACCCGGCACGCCCGGCCCGGAGGCCTCGCCCGCGCCCTGCCCCGTCTCCCGCTTCGCAGGGCCCCGGGGGACGCAGGATGGCCCGCCGCCTCCGCCTCCGCCTCCGCCTCAGGGGGATCAGCCCAGAGGCGACCAGCACCCAACTTCCCACTTGCTGGCCCCGAGCCGAGGCTGGGACTGCTCCAGGCCCGCAGGCAGCCTTCCCGGGCAAAAGGGCCACCTTAGGGCAGCAGCTGCCTCTCCCTCCTCCCACCTTTAAAGGGCCAGCTGCCAAGGAGGCGTGCTGCCAAAGGGCTTCCCTAAAGCAGCCACCCCCAAAAGGCCCGGGCTGCGCCTTGCGGCTTTCCTTTCTCCCAGCCGCGGAGCTGAAGCGGCTGGCAGCGAGCGCCAGCGCAGGCAGGCCTTGGGGCGCCAGCCGCCGCTGCGGCCAGCTGGCCTCCCACCCACACCTGCCGCCAACAGGGGCCAAGAGCACCGGCCGGTGAAAAAAAGAAACGCCCCACGGAGCCGGGTGCCCAAAGCCCTCGCCCTCGGCAGCGGCGGGCGAGGCGGCTAGGGCCTGGGAGACCTTAGCGGAAGCAAGCCAGGACGAGGCGGCAAAAGCGCGTGCCCGAGGCAGTCCTGCAGGCGGGGCGCGTCAGAGAGCGTGGCGAGGGCAGGCAAAAAGCCTACAGCACCCAGTATTCCCAGGAGGTCTCCCATCCAAGTACTAACCAGGCCCGACCCTGCTTAGCTTCCGAGATCAGACGAGATCGGGCGTGTTCAGGGTGGTATGGCCGTAGACGCTGTTGCCTGCCGCTTTGCCTGCCTTTAAGCAAGCCCGCAGACGAGCCCTGCTTGCTCCGCTCACACGTCTCCCTCCCCCCCGCGCAAGGCACGCGACGACAGCCTCCGGCCTCGCACCCCTCCCTCGCCACACCAACGCTCCCGCCCCGCACGACGAGCCGCAGACCCCGACCCCGGGCCCGCACACACCACGCCTAAGCCTCCTCCCCACCCCCACGCACCCTCTCCTCAGACGGGACCCTCACAAACCCGACACACCCACCCACCACACAAAAACCCCGCGCGCCGCCACACCCTGCCGCGGCCGCCCCCCCCACACACCCGCTGCCGCTCCGCTTTCCTCACGGCTCCTGCTGCTCGCCACACCTCGCGCCTCCCTGGGGACGCCCTCCCGCACTGGGCCTGCCTTTTGCTCGCTCCGGGAAACCCGGCACGCCCGGCCCGGAGGCCTCGCCCGCGCCCTGCCCCGTCTCCCGCTTCGCAGGGCCCCGGGGGACGCAGGATGGCCCGCCGCCTCCGCCTCCGCCTCCGCCTCCGCCTCAGGGGGATCAGCCCAGAGGCGACCAGCACCCAACTTCCCACTTGCTGGCCCCGAGCCGAGGCTGGGACTGCTCCAGGCCCGCAGGCAGCCTTCCCGGGCAAAAGGGCCACCTTAGGGCAGCAGCTGCCTCTCCCTCCTCCCACCTTTAAAGGGCCAGCTGCCAAGGAGGCGTGCTGCCAAAGGGCTTCCCTAAAGCAGCCACCCCCAAAAGGCCCGGGCTGCGCCTTGCGGCTTTCCTTTCTCCCAGCCGCGGAGCTGAAGCGGCTGGCAGCGAGCGCCAGCGCAGGCAGGCCTTGGGGCGCCAGCCGCCGCTGCGGCCAGCTGGCCTCCCACCCACACCTGCCGCCAACAGGGGCCAAGAGCACCGGCCGGTGAAAAAAAGAAACGCCCCACGGAGCCGGGTGCCCAAAGCCCTCGCCCTCGGCAGCGGCGGGCGAGGCGGCTAGGGCCTGGGAGACCTTAGCGGAAGCAAGCCAGGACGAGGCGGCAAAAGCGCGTGCCCGAGGCAGTCCTGCAGGCGGGGCGCGTCAGAGAGCGTGGCGAGGGCAGGCAAAAAGCCTACAGCACCCAGTATTCCCAGGAGGTCTCCCATCCAAGTACTAACCAGGCCCGACCCTGCTTAGCTTCCGAGATCAGACGAGATCGGGCGTGTTCAGGGTGGTATGGCCGTAGACGCTGTTGCCTGCCGCTTTGCCTGCCTTTAAGCAAGCCCGCAGACGAGCCCTGCTTGCTCCGCTCACACGTCTCCCTCCCCCCCGCGCAAGGCACGCGACGACAGCCTCCGGCCTCGCACCCCTCCCTCGCCACACCAACGCTCCCGCCCCGCACGACGAGCCGCAGACCCCGACCCCGGGCCCGCACACACCACGCCTAAGCCTCCTCCCCACCCCCACGCACCCTCTCCTCAGACGGGACCCTCACAAACCCGACACACCCACCCACCACACAAAAACCCCGCGCGCCGCCACACCCTGCCGCGGCTGCCCCCCACACACACCCGCTGCCGCTCCGCTTTCCTCACGGCTCCTGCTGCTCGCCACACCTCGCGCCTCCCTGGGGACGCCCTCCCGCACTGGGCCTGCCTTTTGCTCGCTCCGGGAAACCCGGCACGCCCGGCCCGGAGGCCTCGCCCGCGCCCTGCCCCGTCTCCCGCTTCGCAGGGCCCCGGGGGACGCAGGATGGCCCGCCGCCTCCGCCTCCGCCTCCGCCTCAGGGGGATCAGCCCAGAGGCGACCAGCACCCAACTTCCCACTTGCTGGCCCCGAGCCGAGGCTGGGACTGCTCCAGGCCCGCAGGCAGCCTTCCCGGGCAAAAGGGCCACCTTAGGGCAGCAGCTGCCTCTCCCTCCTCCCACCTTTAAAGGGCCAGCTGCCAAGGAGGCGTGCTGCCAAAGGGCTTCCCTAAAGCAGCCACCCCCAAAAGGCCCGGGCTGCGCCTTGCGGCTTTCCTTTCTCCCAGCCGCGGAGCTGAAGCGGCTGGCAGCGAGCGCCAGCGCAGGCAGGCCTTGGGGCGCCAGCCGCCGCTGCGGCCAGCTGGCCTCCCACCCACACCTGCCGCCAACAGGGGCCAAGAGCACCGGCCGGTGAAAAAAAGAAACGCCCCACGGAGCCGGGTGCCCAAAGCCCTCGCCCTCGGCAGCGGCGGGCGAGGCGGCTAGGGCCTGGGAGACCTTAGCGGAAGCAAGCCAGGACGAGGCGGCAAAAGCGCGTGCCCGAGGCAGTCCTGCAGGCGGGGCGCGTCAGAGAGCGTGGCGAGGGCAGGCAAAAAGCCTACAGCACCCAGTATTCCCAGGAGGTCTCCCATCCAAGTACTAACCAGGCCCGACCCTGCTAAGCTTCCGAGATCAGACGAGATCGGGCGTGTTCAGGGTGGTATGGCCGTAGACGCTGTTGCCTGCCGCTTTGCCTGCCTTTAAGCAAGCCCGCAGACGAGCCCTGCTTGCTCCGCTCACACGTGTCCCTCCCCCCCGCGCAAGGCACGCGACGACAGCCTCCGGCCTCGCACCCCTCCCTCGCCACACCAACGCTCCCGCCCCGCACGACGAGCCGCAGACCCCGACCCCGGGCCCGCACACACCACGCCTAAGCCTCCTCCCCACCCCCACGCACCCTCTCCTCAGACGGGACCCTCACAAACCCGACACACCCACCCACCACACAAAAACCCCGCGCGCCGCCACACCCTGCCGCGGCTGCCCCCCCCACACACCCGCTGCCGCTCCGCTTTCCTCACGGCTCCTGCTGCTCGCCACACCTCGCGCCTCCCTGGGGACGCCCTCCCGCACTGGGCCTGCCTTTTGCTCGCTCCGGGAAACCCGGCACGCCCGGCCCGGAGGCCTCGCCCGCGCCCTGCCCCGTCTCCCGCTTCGCAGGGCCCCGGGGGACGCAGGATGGCCCGCCGCCTCCGCCTCCGCCTCCGCCTCAGGGGGATCAGCCCAGAGGCGACCAGCACCCAACTTCCCACTTGCTGGCCCCGAGCCGAGGCTGGGACTGCTCCAGGCCCGCAGGCAGCCTTCCCGGGCAAAAGGGCCACCTTAGGGCAGCAGCTGCCTCTCCCTCCTCCCACCTTTAAAGGGCCAGCTGCCAAGGAGGCGTGCTGCCAAAGGGCTTCCCTAAAGCAGCCACCCCCAAAAGGCCCGGGCTGCGCCTTGCGGCTTTCCTTTCTCCCAGCCGCGGAGCTGAAGCGGCTGGCAGCGAGCGCCAGCGCAGGCAGGCCTTGGGGCGCCAGCCGCCGCTGCGGCCAGCTGGCCTCCCACCCACACCTGCCGCCAACAGGGGCCAAGAGCACCGGCCGGTGAAAAAAAGAAACGCCCCACGGAGCCGGGTGCCCAAAGCCCTCGCCCTCGGCAGCGGCGGGCGAGGCGGCTAGGGCCTGGGAGACCTTAGCGGAAGCAAGCCAGGACGAGGCGGCAAAAGCGCGTGCCCGAGGCAGTCCTGCAGGCGGGGCGCGTCAGAGAGCGTGGCGAGGGCAGGCAAAAAGCCTACAGCACCCAGTATTCCCAGGAGGTCTCCCATCCAAGTACTAACCAGGCCCGACCCTGCTTAGCTTCCGAGATCAGACGAGATCGGGCGTGTTCAGGGTGGTATGGCCGTAGACGCTGTTGCCTGCCGCTTTGCCTGCCTTTAAGCAAGCCCGCAGACGAGCCCTGCTTGCTCCGCTCACACGTCTCCCTCCCCCCCGCGCAAGGCACGCGACGACAGCCTCCGGCCTCGCACCCCTCCCTCGCCACACCAACGCTCCCGCCCCGCACGACGAGCCGCAGACCCCGACCCCGGGCCCGCACACACCACGCCTAAGCCTCCTCCCCACCCCCACGCACCCTCTCCTCAGACGGGACCCTCACAAACCCGACACACCCACCCACCACACAAAAACCCCGCGCGCCGCCACACCCTGCCGCGGCCGCCCCCCCCACACACCCGCTGCCGCTCCGCTTTCCTCACGGCTCCTGCTGCTCGCCACACCTCGCGCCTCCCTGGGGACGCCCTCCCGCACTGGGCCTGCCTTTTGCTCGCTCCGGGAAACCCGGCACGCCCGGCCCGGAGGCCTCGCCCGCGCCCTGCCCCGTCTCCCGCTTCGCAGGGCCCCGGGGGACGCAGGATGGCCCGCCGCCTCCGCCTCCGCCTCCGCCTCAGGGGGATCAGCCCAGAGGCGACCAGCACCCAACTTCCCACTTGCTGGCCCCGAGCCGAGGCTGGGACTGCTCCAGGCCCGCAGGCAGCCTTCCCGGGCAAAAGGGCCACCTTAGGGCAGCAGCTGCCTCTCCCTCCTCCCACCTTTAAAGGGCCAGCTGCCAAGGAGGCGTGCTGCCAAAGGGCTTCCCTAAAGCAGCCACCCCCAAAAGGCCCGGGCTGCGCCTTGCGGCTTTCCTTTCTCCCAGCCGCGGAGCTGAAGCGGCTGGCAGCGAGCGCCAGCGCAGGCAGGCCTTGGGGCGCCAGCCGCCGCTGCGGCCAGCTGGCCTCCCACCCACACCTGCCGCCAACAGGGGCCAAGAGCACCGGCCGGTGAAAAAAAGAAACGCCCCACGGAGCCGGGTGCCCAAAGCCCTCGCCAGCGGCGGGCGAGGCGGCTAGGGCCTGGGAGACCTTAGCGGAAGCAAGCCAGGACGAGGCGGCAAAAGCGCGTGCCCGAGGCAGTCCTGCAGGCGGGGCGCGTCAGAGAGCGTGGCGAGGGCAGGCAAAAAGCCTACAGCACCCAGTATTCCCAGGAGGTCTCCCATCCAAGTACTAACCAGGCCCGACCCTGCTAAGCTTCCGAGATCAGACGAGATCGGGCGTGTTCAGGGTGGTATGGCCATAGACGCTGTTGCCTGCCGCTTTGCCTGCCTTTAAGCAAGCCCGCAGACGAGCCCTGCTTGCTCCGCTCACACGTCTCCCTCCCCCCCGCGCAAGGCACGCGACGACAGCCTCCGGCCTCGCACCCCTCCCTCGCCACACCAACGCTCCCGCCCCGCACGACGAGCCGCAGACCCCGACCCCGGGCCCGCACACACCACGCCTAAGCCTCCTCCCCACCCCCACGCACCCTCTCCTCAGACGGGACCCTCACAAACCCGACACACCCACCCACCACACAAAAACCCCGCGCGCCGCCACACCCTGCCGCGGCTGCCCCCCCCACACACCCGCTGCCGCTCCGCTTTCCTCACGGCTCCTGCTGCTCGCCACACCTCGCGCCTCCCTGGGGACGCCCTCCCGCACTGGGCCTGCCTTTTGCTCGCTCCGGGAAACCCGGCACGCCCGGCCCGGAGGCCTCGCCCGCGCCCTGCCCCGTCTCCCGCTTCGCAGGGCCCCGGGGGACGCAGGATGGCCCGCCGCCTCCGCCTCCGCCTCCGCCTCAGGGGGATCAGCCCAGAGGCGACCAGCACCCAACTTCCCACTTGCTGGCCCCGAGCCGAGGCTGGGACTGCTCCAGGCCCGCAGGCAGCCTTCCCGGGCAAAAGGGCCACCTTAGGGCAGCAGCTGCCTCTCCCTCCTCCCACCTTTAAAGGGCCAGCTGCCAAGGAGGCGTGCTGCCAAAGGGCTTCCCTAAAGCAGCCACCCCCAAAAGGCCCGGGCTGCGCCTTGCGGCTTTCCTTTCTCCCAGCCGCGGAGCTGAAGCGGCTGGCAGCGAGCGCCAGCGCAGGCAGGCCTTGGGGCGCCAGCCGCCGCTGCGGCCAGCTGGCCTCCCACCCACACCTGCCGCCAACAGGGGCCAAGAGCACCGGCCGGTGAAAAAAAGAAACGCCCCACGGAGCCGGGTGCCCAAAGCCCTCGCCAGCGGCGGGCGAGGCGGCTAGGGCCTGGGAGACCTTAGCGGAAGCAAGCCAGGACGAGGCGGCAAAAGCGCGTGCCCGAGGCAGTCCTGCAGGCGGGGCGCGTCAGAGAGCGTGGCGAGGGCAGGCAAAAAGCCTACAGCACCCAGTATTCCCAGGAGGTCTCCCATCCAAGTACTAACCAGGCCCGACCCTGCTAAGCTTCCGAGATCAGACGAGATCGGGCGTGTTCAGGGTGGTATGGCCATAGACGCTGTTGCCTGCCGCTTTGCCTGCCTTTAAGCAAGCCCGCAGACGAGCCCTGCTTGCTCCGCTCACACGTCTCCCTCCCCCCCCGCGCAAGGCACGCGACGACAGCCTCCGGCCTCGCACCCCTCCCTCGCCACACCAACGCTCCCGCCCCGCACGACGAGCCGCAGACCCCGACCCCGGGCCCGCACACACCACGCCTAAGCCTCCTCCCCACCCCCACGCACCCTCTCCTCAGACGGGACCCTCACAAACCCGACACACCCACCCACCACACAAAAACCCCGCGCGCCGCCACACCCTGCCGCGGCCGCCCCCCCCACACACCCGCTGCCGCTCCGCTTTCCTCACGGCTCCTGCTGCTCGCCACACCTCGCGCCTCCCTGGGGACGCCCTCCCGCACTGGGCCTGCCTTTTGCTCGCTCCGGGAAACCCGGCACGCCCGGCCCGGAGGCCTCGCCCGCGCCCTGCCCCGTCTCCCGCTTCGCAGGGCCCCGGGGGACGCAGGATGGCCCGCCGCCTCCGCCTCCGCCTCCGCCTCAGGGGGATCAGCCCAGAGGCGACCAGCACCCAACTTCCCACTTGCTGGCCCCGAGCCGAGGCTGGGACTGCTCCAGGCCCGCAGGCAGCCTTCCCGGGCAAAAGGGCCACCTTAGGGCAGCAGCTGCCTCTCCCTCCTCCCACCTTTAAAGGGCCAGCTGCCAAGGAGGCGTGCTGCCAAAGGGCTTCCCTAAAGCAGCCACCCCCAAAAGGCCCGGGCTGCGCCTTGCGGCTTTCCTTTCTCCCAGCCGCGGAGCTGAAGCGGCTGGCAGCGAGCGCCAGCGCAGGCAGGCCTTGGGGCGCCAGCCGCCGCTGCGGCCAGCTGGCCTCCCACCCACACCTGCCGCCAACAGGGGCCAAGAGCACCGGCCGGTGAAAAAAAGAAACGCCCCACGGAGCCGGGTGCCCAAAGCCCTCGCCAGCGGCGGGCGAGGCGGCTAGGGCCTGGGAGACCTTAGCGGAAGCAAGCCAGGACGAGGCGGCAAAAGCGCGTGCCCGAGGCAGTCCTGCAGGCGGGGCGCGTCAGAGAGCGTGGCGAGGGCAGGCAAAAAGCCTACAGCACCCAGTATTCCCAGGAGGTCTCCCATCCAAGTACTAACCAGGCCCGACCCTGCTAAGCTTCCGAGATCAGACGAGATCGGGCGTGTTCAGGGTGGTATGGCCATAGACGCTGTTGCCTGCCGCTTTGCCTGCCTTTAAGCAAGCCCGCAGACGAGCCCTGCTTGCTCCGCTCACACGTCTCCCTCCCCCCCGCGCAAGGCACGCGACGACAGCCTCCGGCCTCGCACCCCTCCCTCGCCACACCAACGCTCCCGCCCCGCACGACGAGCCGCAGACCCCGACCCCGGGCCCGCACACACCACGCCTAAGCCTCCTCCCCACCCCCACGCACCCTCTCCTCAGACGGGACCCTCACAAACCCGACACACCCACCCACCACACAAAAACCCCGCGCGCCGCCACACCCTGCCGCGGCTGCCCCCCCCACACACCCGCTGCCGCTCCGCTTTCCTCACGGCTCCTGCTGCTCGCCACACCTCGCGCCTCCCTGGGGACGCCCTCCCGCACTGGGCCTGCCTTTTGCTCGCTCCGGGAAACCCGGCACGCCCGGCCCGGAGGCCTCGCCCGCGCCCTGCCCCGTCTCCCGCTTCGCAGGGCCCCGGGGGACGCAGGATGGCCCGCCGCCTCCGCC